>NC_054058.1:66181045-66523717 GCF_017639655.2 Falco naumanni
GATGTTCTGGATGACTCCTACTTTTATACCTGCATGTTTAATTGCATATCTTAGAGGGTGGAGGGGGCTACTGTGTAGGAACTTTCCCCTTCAAATGTATGCTACGTTGTCTTAGTTTTCTCTTTTATGGTTTTGTCATGCATGTGTAATATCCACTCTTCCAGCATAACTTTCTGGTGTTTAAAGTATGAGGTGAGTTTGCAGTTTGATATAACCTACTTAGAGCTTTCTTCTCTGTTTTCAGGGACAGAGAAATCAAGTATCTGCTTTCTTAGGATTCCTAGGTTATCAGGCACTACAAAATATCCATCACTCATTCTTACAGCCAGAATGTTGTCATATGCAGGCAGCCACAATTGCAATCCCTAATTGCTGCCTATCGCCATTTGTAGCAAAGCAGGACAGGTTTTCTGGATGAAATCTCAGATGATCTAGTGATGTTTAGCCTGGGCAAGAAAATTGTTCTTCACTAGCAGGTGGCTTATAATTCATCAAAACCCAAAGACTTTGGTTCTCACTATCCTGTCACATAAGACTGAGCTGCTGCTGTGGTATATGAGATAAGATTATGCTGCCCCTGGAAAAAGAATACACTTTTTTCATACTCTCTGGTATTTTAGTTTCATCCCTTCATGATGCAACGGCTTTCTTTTGTCACTTCTCATTTTTGTAAGGTATTACTAAGTGCTCCTGCTGCTAGTAGTGATAGGATCATGTGATAACTCAGGTTGGAGAGTCCCTCAGGAGATCTCTAGTTCAACCTCCTACTCAGAGCTGGGTCGGTGTGAGGTCAGACCAGGTTGCTCAGGGCTTGATACAGTTGGGTCTTGACAGCTTCCCAAATCGAGGTTGCATAGTGTTTCTGGGCAGCCTGTTCCAACGGTTGACTGTCCTCATGGGGAACATATTTTTCCTTCTATCCAGTAAGATCCTCTTCTTTTAATTTATATATGTTGCTTGTTGTCTTCCCACCGTTGTGCCATGCAAAAGACTTGGTCTCATTCAGCCTGGAGAGGAGAAAGCTTCAGAGGAACCTTCATATACTTACGGCAGGCTATTGAGAAGACAGTGCTATGCTCTTAAATAGGTAGATATTCCCATACCATTTTATCAATGAAGGCTGGTCTGGAGTTGTTCACTTTTTGAGAAGTCCTTGGAAGAAGGTGTTTTAAAGAAAAAGTGATACCATTTCTGCCCATTGGCCATGTGTGTGAATTTAAGGGATTCTGGCCCTTCTCCCAGTCTTTGACTTAAGGAATCTGTTCTGCAATGCGTGACATCTTACCTGTCTCATGACTAAAGTTTCATGCCATTGCCTTAGTCTTTTGAGCATCCATAATCCATTGACAGTCTGCTAATAGAGGC
Organism: Falco naumanni; assembly: GCF_017639655.2. NCBI lineage: Eukaryota > Metazoa > Chordata > Aves > Falconiformes > Falconidae > Falco > Falco naumanni. Next base: position 66,182,411 of record NC_054058.1, read on the forward strand.
AGCGAGACTTGTTCTGCTTCAGGTTTTCTGAACAGATATACCAGGTTTTTCCCCTCGATTGCTAACACTTACATATGCAAAAAACAAGAACATTGTCTCAATTTTTGCATATGTCTGAGTTTTCTCTCCAATAGCGGTATGTCTCATGTTAACTTACTGCCTGAAGTTATACAAATTACTGCTACAAATGGTTAACACTTAAGGAAATGGGGAAATTGTTTGTTGTTCAGACAGCACCTATCAGTCTGGGTAGCAAGTATACAAGAACTTGTTCCATTTTAAGGCAGAGTAGCACCCAAAGGCAAAGAATTGCATCAGTGCTCTCTAGCTATTTTAACAACACATTTTCTTTTTATAAAAAATTCTGCCAATAAATACACATCTATTTGAGCTGATTTTTAAAAAAACATTTGGGACTATACTGGTATTTCCTTGTTGTATATCTACAGGTTTTTGCATTTTTCCATAATGTTAAGAGAGAAATAAAAGTGGATTACCAGTCAGGGATGACTCTCTTAATTTATATTTCTAAACCTTACACGACCCTGTTCTCCCAGCATGGCAAATTACTTAGGTGGCAACTGCAGACCTAAATGAAACAAACTTCTGCCACATTTTAATTCTGATCAGAAGAAAAAGGAGTGCACATAGTTATTTAATGAAAAGAGTATCTCTTCCACTCCTTTCAAAGGACTTGCTGCATTTCTCTTTTCTGGGTGTTTGTTACTATTGCTAATGCTACTTGCAGTGCCTCCAAAGCATGCATATGGATTTCACAAAACCAGAAGATCTTCTTAATCAAAAATGTTTGTCTTCTGAATCTGGAGAGTCATGAAAATAAGCAGTGGGGAGCAAAAAAAGGAAGGATTTTAGTTTTTATGGCAAATTATTTTCCAGGAGAGAGATGCGGAGCTTCTGGTCCTGAAGCAATGCTTTAGTAGCTAGACTATGATGCATTTTAACTTCAGATATGACTAAAAGAGAGGATTAGGTCTTTTTTCAAAGCTATTTAAGCTTCAGCACTAGCTAGGTAAAAGAACATGAACAGCTTTACAGAACCAAACTAAGTGTTGCCCTAACCTGTCTTCCGCAGAAGCCCATAGGAAATGTACAAGTAAAAATAAACAAAATAATGGTGAAAGTGCTCAGGGATTTATTTTTTTTTTTCCTGTAGGCTCTCCCAGATATTTTTTTAACTGTAACATTATGACTTCCAAACCTGAAGTTTTGCACCTACATGTTTGTCAGAAATAGCTTTTTTTGGATTTCTTTTCCAACAGGGAAAAATTTGGTGGGTTGTTCCAGGTCCTCATATATTGTCCTGTTTTGAGAGGGAAGAGCTAGATGTATTTGCACAATATCACTGTTTATTGCTCCATTATTATACCCTCCTGTACATTAATAACGCTGAGCTATTAACATCATCCCACACATTCTGTGTTTACGCCAGTGAATCAGAAAAACATCTGCCTGGGAGGTAGAAATGTAGTTTTATGTATGAACACGTAAACATGAAAACTCTGCACCTTCTGGTTTGAACTCACACCAGAGAGCACAGGCGAGACCTGTGAATGTCTGTGGTTGGGAGCTGGCCCTTGTGCAAATCCTATGCGAGAAGGTTCAAAGGGGTAAGGTGTCTGTCCATATCAGTGTTAAAGAAGAAGAAAACTGGCAGAGTGATTGCTTCCTTCAAGGGTGAAGGTACAGGTGCCATAACGCTGAGATACACATGCTGTTATTTCATTGTCATTCATGAACTACTTTGTCATTAATTTAGATCAGTGTTGCATTGCTTGAACTCCACTTCAGTGCAGGGAATATTTAAGGTAACATTGATCCTTCCCATTTATTTATTTTTTAATGACCTTTTTTTGATCTTTGAAATATTTTCCTTTTTTCCATTCAGGATGTATGGTGTATGTTCAGCATGGCAACTCCTGGTCGGTGTTCAGCGTGATGGCATTGATAATGAGATACAGTAGAGGAAAAAGCTTGCTTAAAAGAGATGAGGATCTCTTCTTGAACATTTTTGTATTCAGAGAAGTGCCGCTACCTGAACTTCCCAGAACACACTGAGTTTTTAGTAAATTACTGAATAATCTCAGGGGTCACAGTGATCCTCCTGCTGATACTATGGAGTTTTCTGGTAGCTGACACCTCCACGGAAAAGTGGGAATGTCAGCCGATGAAAGCAGCATTAGCATCTTGACAGATGTGTGTTATAATGGTGTCTTTAGACAAGTTTGGAAGTAAAACAGACCTCATGTGTTTCTTAAGAAAGTTATTTTATGCCACAATTTCTGTGGTGTGTTTTTTTTTTTCAAAGTCTTGTTTTGAAAGGTAACTATGATAAAATCAAGTCTTCCAGAGCTGGCTGCACAGCCTTTGAGGAAAAGCCCAGGGCTCTGTCGCTCAATTCTGCCCAGAGCTTGCATTATTAAGAGTAATATGGAAGCAGAATCCCCTTTCTTCTTTAGTCCCCTTGCACCATATCTTTGTAGGCGTTTTAAAAATTTGCATTATGTACCAAAATAGAAAGTTCATCAGAAAGCTGGCAGATAACAAACCTTACAGTCAATGGAAAAGCTGTAAAAACAGCAGAGTCGTAAGTATTTAGCAACATCACAGTAGCCTTGTTCCACATTTGCAATTAATACACGTCTGTGTTTGCATTTGTTATAGGACTCTTGACAGCACCAACATAACAAGAAAAACGAACAACCTGAGTAATAAATCTCTGGAGGCATTCAGCAAGTGCCATAGGGCTCATTAATCTTGATTATTCCCCATAATAGATAACTTCACAAATCATCTATTCTCCCCAATCATGCACATAAGGATAATGTATATATAATAGCCTCCCGTACTGTAAAACCCCAAATAGAATTTCATTTTTTAAATATAAGTCTTGACAAATGCAAGACAAATATTTATAGAAAAAGAATGGGGATGAATAACAATGAACTGCACTGAAACAAGTGGGGCAGAGACTGCTGTGAAAAGAAGGTGACATCTTTTCCGGGTTTTGGGTTTGTTCCCACCTGTCCGCGTTGCCCCCTGCCCCCACTTTATGATCTCTCTATGATATCTCTATTTGAATCAAGGAAATAATTTATTTATAGCCTGAAGTAGATGGGATTTTCTTCCTGAGAGTTTTGGTCAGGGAGCCTGCAGCTGCAGTCTTCATGCATGCTTCTTAAGGAATGTAGACAGGGGAAAAGAGGAGCAGCTGAGAAATATCCAGAATTCCAAACAATTTAGTATTTATAATTTATACTATCAATGCTTTCTTTTTCTTGTACTCTTCCCCAAGCCTTTGAAAAGTGCCAAAGTTATCAAAGAAAAACACAGTTCTGATCTGATGTAGTCTTTACCTGTTTATCAGGTTTTCTCAACTACAACTTAAATCTGCCAGTGCAGCTTAAGAGATCTGTGAAAGACATCATATTTAGACTAAGACTGTATATGATCCTTTCAATAAGGATAACAGAGGTGTTCTAATACCCATAATTGACACTGGACTGCAGGCTGTGCTTCAGCTCAGAAATGCCAAGGTAATTGTGCAAAGAAAAGAAAATACAGGAGAGATTAACTTGATATATATATAAATAAAATTCTGGTTTTAATGCAGTTGGTATTAAAAAAGGACAGGCAAGTGGAGTGTGGAGGAAAACAGAACTTTTTTTTTTTTTTTTTCCCTATACAAGTGGACCAGTACCTTTTATATCTTCATAATTGTAGTGACCTTAACCTGATGCTTAAGAGTAAGTTCTGCTGATTGAAGTTTCAGCAGTGTAAAGATGTATTCAGAGCTGATCCTTCCTTTCATACAGTATAAAGCAGGAGATTTGATTGCCCTCATCTTTGCTCACATCCCCATTTTGCCACCTTTCTTCTCCCTCCCTCCCTGTGTCCAAATGCTCTCAAAACCCCAAGATTTTGTTCTGTGACCTGGGACACCAAAATAGCAATTTTGTGAGTGGAAAGGATTTAAACGACTATGAGCTGAACTGCTTTAGGGAGGATTTCCTCCTCTTGTTCACTGTCCCTCCTCCTCCCTTCGTAACAAGTACTCAGGATTCATTTTCCTTAAAATTTAATAGAAAAGAGAATGTGTATCATCTTTCAGAGCTGAAACAAGAGCAACCTGAGGTTTGGATCCATTTCTTTTTCCAAGATCTGCTGCCCACATCACTTGAGCAATTCTGCTGTTTTAATTCTTTTGCATGTTAATGCAATACGTACCTGTAAAGTATCACAGTCCTTTAATAGCCCACCTTGCATGTTTTGTCTCCGTTCCTAAGTACATGCGCATTTATCATATCCATGGGCAAAATATCTTCTGTCACAGAGGTGAAGAAGAGGTCTTACCTCTATGAAGTTTTAAAAAAGGGATTAAAAAATAGAAAATGTGCACAGTCTTATACATTTGATTGGATGGGTTCAGGATCTTGTAGATTCGGCTTCTGTGTTTAGACCCATTTTTCTTCAGGCATCTGCAAAGAACTTTCTAAGACAGTGTCAAACAGTAGTGCATTTTGGCCTGAAATTTTCCTTTGATATCGGCAGTCTGGTAGTTTGAAGCAGTTTCAAAATCAGGATAAATAAGCTGTATTCCTAGTTGTCTCAGAAAAATTCAAGTAACTCCCTTAACCTCTCTTGGCCTCACTTTCTCCCTGTATAAAACTGACTAATAATCCTTCACCATCTTTATGAAATGTTCCACAGTCTTCTCATGAAAGGAATTATTTTAAGTTCAAAGTGTTACTCTTAATGAAAGAATTGACTTGCTTATTCTTGAAGAAACACGTTATATAAACATCAAAGAGCTGTTAGTAGCAAACGTTAGTCTGCTATAAGTTGCTCCAGTGTCTCATTTAGCAGTATTTTCTCATTCACTTCTCCATGAAAAGGAATGCATTTGATGTATATCGGGATGCCAGATGATACAATTCCATCAGTGTCCATGTGCTGTAGAACTAAGTACAGTGATTGTCGTTGGCCATAATTTCCTATTCTGTCCAAAAATTAGCATGCCAATGGGTGCAAAATGATGTTCAGTCACTGGAAATCAGTCTCTTTCCACTGCCTTGTCTGGCTGATTCCTTCAAAGCACCAGGAGCCAGTGCTGGAGAGAGCTTGAGTTGTGCACTTCAGGTTGTGACCCAATGGGTTACTGGCTGTTTTTCGTGCTTGGACCCATGTTTTGATAACGCTGCTTGCAATCACCTCCAAAAGTGGGAGTATCCTCATGTGTTGTTGGGAGATATTATCAAAATGTAGGGATTGTTTCTTTAGAAGTTAATGCAAAAAGCTATTCAGGTGATGACTGACACTAGCTGGCCACCAATAAAAAGAGCTAAGCAGTGGAAAACATGGTACATGGTACGGTGTGTTCTGAAACGGATTAACACACTTAATATGTGTCTTGTTTCCTTTGGTTAGTCTCAGCTCAGCCACATGAACTTGGTTACTTCTCTGGCTCTTCCCACTGGTAAACTGCAGAGTGGCAGCAGTCTGTCTGCTTTCCCCGTTTACTCAGCACAGTGAGTTATGGGTTAATGCCTCTTCTCAAAGAAGTGCTTTCTTAGGAGGCAGTTGGAAGAAGAGGAGGAAGGTGGGTAATGAAGAGCTGCTGTGCCATGGGAGGTTCATGGAGGTGAGCTTAGAAGGCAGGGGCAGCACAGCACCCCCTTTACCTGCTGAGGTCTCTGGGGTGCCCTGGCTGCCTCTGGGTGAGGAGCCTGCTCTGCTGTGAGAATGGGCTGTAGAATGGGCACACTCCAAGGGCGGATGTTGCTTCTGGAAGTATGGAAGAAAGCAGTGACATGCAAGAACACCAACATGGTATAGTAGGAGGTGGCCCTGCTGTAACCTGCCCCTCAGCTGGGTTGGAGAGGAAGAAGCACCAAGAGCATTGGTAGTAACTCTGGACAACATGGTCCTGAAGGACAACATTTGTGTTGCTCGAACAGTCTGAGTCTGATACTCCTGTGGTTTTTGCATCTTGGAAAGGTATTGGAAAGCCTTTTCTTTTTTGTTATGGTGATAGAGTGGTACAAAAGGGGGTACTGACCCTTCTGGTTTAATTGGGATTACTGGGCTTAAACTGGCAAAGAACAGTTAAGCAAGGCCAGACTATTAGTACTGGGGCATCTTTGCATCTTTTTAACTGATGATGGGAAGAGAGAGAACATCACTGTGTTAAGGCATTTATTCAAGTACAGAAAGGATTTCAAGGAGAAAGTGGTCCCCCTCCAGGCCTTGCTAAAATGGCAAGTAAAATAAATGCAAGTAAATAAGCGACCAGCACGACCTGGGCAGTGCAGAGGAATTATTTCCATGTTCCAGGATAACATCTAGCATGGTGAGGGGGCAGCACTTAAGACCCCTTCCAGTGGTATCTACTTTTGCTGAGAAAGCTGCTCTGTAGGCACTTTGCAATACTCCTGCACTTGCTTCAGGGAGATCAAGTGACCAAGAACCTGCTTCTGCTGTAAACAGAAAAACAGATTAGCTGGTTTATTTTTAAGTTGATTGGAAACTTGACAAGTGAAAGCAGCTCTAAATGACATCCAGATTCAAAAAATGTTACTTTGAGTATCTGAAATTGAAGTTGTAGTTGTGACAGACTCCCAGGGCTCACATCAGCAGAGCTTAAAAGATGAGAAACACATGTTTAAACTCAGATGTCCAATTTAGAAATAAATTCATACAGGCTCTCAATCTCTAGACTAGGACCTGTGTTATGGAGAAAAAGTTTATGTAATGCTGTTTCCATTATAAGTAGAGAATAATTTTCTCAAAAAGACTCTTAATACTGAGCAAACAAGTAAGTTTAGTACTAAAAACATTTTCAGTGCTTCATTGCCTTGGGTTTACAATATCATTTGCACGTCAAATTATATTTCATCTTATGATTTAGTAATGCCAGAAGAATAGATCTAATTCTGTGTCTCATGATACCCTTAAAGATGGAAGATTGCTTTCCATGGAGTGTAAAACTCAATTTGTAGTCATGTGTATAAAACATGACTTTATGGCAGATTAGCTTGCTGTAGATTTAGTTCTCTCTGACAGTGAACTGAAAAATATTAGCATTTCACTGAACACAATATTAATGGCAAGAAGAGAGTATTATTGTAACGTGGAAAGTAGAATGGGATTTTTGAAAGTAGAACCAATAAGCAGAAGAAAATGTATTTAGAGATTTGCAAGTTTAGATAGAGTTGGTTTAACTTTTTCCTTTTCCTCCCCCCACCGTGAGTCATTTTAAAGAAACAGAAGTATACTTGCAGTTGTCAGACTGACTGCTAATGATTTTAAATAAAACAGCAATTATAATACTGGAAGGTGCCTCTGGACCATATATGTTTCAAGTGACTGCAGCAAATTTGAATTTTTTAAATATATTTTTTAAACTTTTTTTTTTTTTTAAATATTTGCAATTGTGTTGTGTAGTGGTCAGATGTAGTGTTTGCTTTTTCCAGTGGAAGGAGAGAGTATAAGCAGAAGCTGAGCGTGAGCATTTCTATGCAGTTCATTATTTATAATGCTGTGCTGGTGTTGTCAAGATAGTGAATATCACCTCCTGGGTGTGACAAGGCTGTCCCTTGACCTGCTGAGTACTTGCATTAGAAAAGGGCCCAAGCCAATTAACATACTGCTAAAACCATTACATCTATGTGTTGCACTGAGGGTTTTAGTTGGAGAGATGGAAGAAGAAAAAAAATTGAAAGAGAAGCCAAGTAGACGCTATAATCAAGAGGATCAAGAGGAGAATGTTTTATGGAGAGTGCTTCATGCTATTCTGTATCCTGCACTTGAATTTTTGCAGCCTATCTTATATGTATCTACCCGGGTGATCCAACGTGTTTATACAGAGTCTGCTTTTATAATGTGACTGATAATAATGCAATTCTTTATGCCTAACTCAAAGTTAATATATTCAAGATACAAATGATATATGAGGGCAGTGAAAGCACAGCAACAATTTAGCTGCAGTTGTAGAAAGGTTCCCCATGCTTCTATTTTAACTGAATAATTTTTATTTATTAACTGTGTTCATTTTAATTCTACAGAAAGTCAAATAATGATGTGTGAAAACAGCATAATAATGCTTTGATATTTCTGCAGAAGTAATAACTGAATTCAATCTGCTTTTAATCTTTCAAGCTATTCATTGTATCCATCCCTTATTCCTATAGTTATCCTTTTCTTCATTCAGCTCTCTTTGGTTAACAGGCAGTGGAGGTCCACCTGTTGCCTTGGGTCAGGCACAAGCTCTGCTTTCTTTTAAAATAGTTTTCAATGTGATTACTGTTCCTTTGTTTCTATTAAGGAAAACATTTAATATTGGAAATGATGTGCTAAATTGTCCCATTCTCTACAGAATATTTTCCACATATTCTAAAGGTTGAAAATTATAGCAGTGTGCTTGTTCTTAATTATGCACGCTTATATTCATTCGTATTTTCACTAATTTTCTTTCATTTTTAGCTACTGCTTATACTGTGTGGGACCCAGTCCTACAAATATGCATGCAATTAATTTTTCTCACTAGAACTGGTTTTGTTGCTGTTGCTTTTTTGTAATCTCCATGGGACCCACTTTGCAACTTATACTACTTACACCAACGCGCCCTTGCTGCGGGACGAAGCTTGGTGTGTGGTCAGAACAGGTCATGAAGGGATGGAAGGGGAAACTGGTTGCAGCCGCCTGACGTTGATTGGTCTGTAACTGGTTTATAACTATCCAGTTGAGAAGAGCAGACAGGTACTTTTAGTGACACAAGGGTTGACACGGATGGCAAAGCGCTCTCAGGAAGCCAAGATGCTTCTTACCACAAGCACGTGGCTCACGGTACCTGGGCTCCCCTGCAGAGACCAGCTGCCATGGTGGTGGAGCTTCAGACCAACAGTGTCAGTTGCACTAAGTTGGAGGGGAAGGCAACAGGGGCACACGGGGCTCCTGGTTCCCAAGCCATCCTGCTGTGATGCTTATTTTACAAGCTATCACAAAATATATTTGTAGTCTGTAGAAGATGGGTTATGATCTCTGTCTTTGGGGGGAGCGTAGGAGGTTAAGTGTGTTTACTCTCAGTTACAGTCTATCTAGACTAGAATTTGGCCCCTAAATTTTGTCTCTAGAACAGTTGCTTCTTTGCCAACCAGTAACAGGCTTTTGTTTACCATTGCAACAAGGCAGAAATTTGAGGGGCCAGAGGGACCTGTCTAGCGTGACTTCCTTCCTCTGTGTATGTTCTCTGTCCCAGGCAGAGATGGAGAGCGCTTACGGCTTTTCCTCCTGAAAGCCTCAAAAATACAAGGAACTTGTACAGTCTGGCATTTGACTAGTACACAGTTGAGCACGCACCCCATGCAATGCATTGCTCAGGTTCACCATGCTGATGTGTGCATGACCAACCTGCAGTCGCTCGCCAGCTCCGTGACCGGCATGCAGCTGGTATCATCACAGCTTTCAGAACCAACCCCCCCCGATGGCATCTTTCCTGGCTGGGGTTTGTCGCCTCCTTCAAGGCGCCCAGTACAGCCTCTCCCTTTGCATGCCCTCAGCTACTGAAGCAGCACTGTCTACTCTGGCAGTGGTAAAAATACATTTCTAGAAAAAAAAAAGCAGGGCCAAAAAAGATAGGTTTGCTATAAAACCCCCAAGGAAGTAGAGACTTCATGACATCTTAGCCTTGATGGGACCGTAGTGATACCAGTTAACCCTCTCAAGAGAAGTATTTACTGAAACGTTGACATCTATTTTAAGTTGAACAGGCTAGGACAAATACTGAGTGCTTCCTGTGGTTTGTCTGGCTTACTGACATGTGCTAAAACTGCAGCAGCCGAGCCTACCCTAGGACTGTAAACAGCTAGTTAGTCTTCAAAAACACATCTTAACTCCATAGTGACAGCAGTGTCTTTATGCCTCAGCTTTTAGAAAACCCTCAGTCGCTAAATATGCTGCTCTGTGTTGCATAGCTTACAAAAAGGTGCCCAGAAAAGATGTCTTCAGTTTACGGACCGTGTGGTACTGGGAAAGAATATCAGAGATGGTTTGTCTGCCTGGCCAGAGCAAGGAAACCACCCTTAGCCACACAGTCCTATTAATATCCAATTAATAACAGCTTAGACAGTGTTGCTGCGCGGTGCAACTTAGATGTTGTTACTGTATCGCACAACAGGAGATTTTTCCTCTGTGTGCAAGGTTCAAATTTTTTACATACAAGTACTTAGAAATACATGCACGCATTTGTTTTTTTAAGGGCTCTCCACATGCCTGACACAAGCACCTTTCGTCCTAACAGTTAGTGAAATCTTGACATTTTTGTTAACCATCTGCAGATCTCTTGAGGCTTTAAAGGCTATTTGTAGGAATTGCAACAGCCATTCCAGATACTTTAAAAAAAATAGACATGGGCTTTAAATAGTTAATGAATGCACATCATTTACCTAAACAGTGTTTTTATAGATCTTTGCAAATATGACATTAATTAAGGGAAGTAACTAAAGCTGAAGTGCCACAGAATGTTAATCCTCAGCATCAGTAATTAGCTGTGGATGAGGATTTTAAAAAATGTTTCCAGTTTATATCATTTTGTTTTGGAAGAAACACAAATGTGTGGGTTGAATTATTAAGAAAATAAATAAGCCCTAAAAAAACCCCAACCCAACTCTGAAAGAGTGGCTGGATGTGTATCTGTGCTCTTGCCATGAGCCTTTGGGGATCTGTGGCTGGGCTCTGTGATGGAAGATAAATCTGAGATGAACGTGAGACACCCCCTCCACACTGCCTCTCTCCCCCATGCCCATGCCGGGGGTGTGCTCTGCGTTGTTGCACCAGCCGAAGTGGGGATCCATCAGCCCGGCCGCGCTGCATCCTTGTTAGAGCAAACAGCCAGTGAGACCAGGTAGTGCAGACAACTCCTTGGTCATTAATATGATTGTGTTTTTAACAAACTAGTAAAGGCAGATCTTTGCCTCTGTCCCTCCTGCGTGCCCTGATAATTGTTTTGTTTATCTGCAGAATTTTGCTCACCACAGCGGGCAGTGGAAGGGCTGGTTGTATTCTTTGTTTTCTTAAATTGTTAAATGAAATTACTCAGATTCAGGAAATTAATTTTTGTAGTCTAGATATATAGTGAAAAAAAAAGCTTTGAAGTGCTGATGTTAGTGTAGTCACTCTGAAATTCAGGAATCAGCCTTGCAAAATTTTCAGAGGCTTAAAAAGTGAGATTTTTTAAAAATAGTTGCATCCTTTTTAGTTATCTGTTGATATCTGAACCTTTACAATTCATGTCACTCCAAACTTTATTCAACAGCTGTTTCGTATGAAAATGAAAGCCAAGATACCCATACAAATAGGACTTGAAGAATCAGAGCTTTTAAAGTAAAGCATAGTGTTATTATTAGGCTCATATTAAAATCGTGATAATAGCCAGTGTTACCTATTATTTTCTCTCTCTCTCTTTTTTTTTTTGTGGTTTTTTTTTTTTTTTTGGATGATTAATTTAACAGCTACTATTGAAATAGCCATAAACAATTTAATAAACCTAGTAAAACTTCAGATGCTTCTTTATTATGCATTCAAATAGATTCTCAGCCTCCTGAGTCCTACTCTACACCCTCGAATGCTGCTAAGTAGTGCCATTAAAACAGCAATACTAGGAGACAATTCTCATTTATGGCGATTGTAAAATAGGGACAAGACAGTGGTTTGGATTCAGTTTGAGAGACATATGTTTTTACAAGAAATTCTAAAGAAAATATAGAATAAACTATAGTGTCTCTGGATACTGAAAGGTTCACCAGCCCTGTTGACATGTTAATACTTTCTCTGACTTTCCTATGTTAAGCTTGAAGGTGTGTTAGCAAATGGTAAAAGTGGATCTTCCTACGTATAAGATGCCAGAATTGTGGCTAAAGAATGGTTTTGTCTTACTGAAATATAATAAATTTTCTATAGGCTGATTTCTTTCAAGATTTAGCAGGTTTTGTTAGTTGAGGATGTTTAAGGGGGAGAAATTAATACAATAAAATATTTTATATTGCTTATGAAGAAGGGCTTGTTTAAAAATAATTTTTCTTTCTTGAATTCTGGAAAATTTATGCGTTGTTTAAGCTCTGGAAATCCAGGCCTTAAAGACATTCCATTAGTTGAAACATGATGTGTAGGATCTTGTCTTTTGCCCTCATTTTTGTGATGCGTATTTACAGGTAATAACTCAAGCTGCATGACAGCTAGGTGAATGTGAGGCTGTGGTTTTCTCCCTCGGTGAAAAATGGTGAAGCCATGAGCCTTTGATTTTGTGGTTATTTGAATATACTTGAATAAAGATCCAAGTGTATCATTCAGAGGCGTAGTCGAGAGTCATCTTTGCAGGTGTAGGGATATGCAAGAATTGCATGGAAAATGTCCCGTGGCCTAGAGCTGTGAGGAGTCTTTGGGGACTGTGGGCAGAGTTTAGTGATAAAGAGCAAGCAGGCAATCCAGCGTGCTGCTGCTGCCTCCAAGAAGTCGTCTTGCGATTCCTTTCTGACACCTATACCGCTGTTTTACCTTTTTCAAGGGTTTTCTGCTTCAGTGATGCAGCTGGAAAACAAGGTTTAATCAGTGGGAGCCATTGCCTTTCTTCTGCTGCTGAATAAGGAGGTCAGGAGTTGCCATGTGCTTCATCCATTTAGTTGAGAAAGTAGGAACAGTACTCATCTCTCTGATAGACCCTTCCTTATGAAATTTGTATTTCTGCACAGTGACAAGCTGATTAAGAGCAATTTTCTAGAGAGGAAATAAAGCTACCTACAGTAGATAGAGAAGAGAAAAATATTAGGCTCTTGCGTGAATGTCCTTGTATCAGTGGTTGTGCTTCGGTAATTAAATTCTGACAAACAGATGAACAAACAATCTCCAGGGGTAATGAAGCTCAGTCAATGAACCACAAGTCTTCACAAGTACTAACAATAAGAGAAAATACAATTGAAACCCCTGTGTATGTGTTACTCAAAAAGCAAGTTAAGAACTAATTAAAGGGATTTCTGTTTTCCTCTCCAGGCTTTGCATTTAGAAATAGATTTACAGAGTATATTCTCCACTTTCCAGTATTCCAGGATTCTTAGATATAAGCATGAGAGTAGGTTTTAAACTTGTTTATTTCAAAAAGGAAATTCAATAAATTTAGTCCCCTCCCTTTACCGAAGTTAGCACCAGCATTATGGGTTTTTCAACAGACTTGAAAACCTGTAACCAGAGAAGTGAAATCCCTCAAATGTAATGTGCTTGCCCTTTGCTTGGGGTGCATGAAATGCAGACTCATGAAAATGTGGTCACAGGAATTGAATGCAGTTCCTTCCAGCCTGCTTGGTGATAGCGTATTGCACATGCTGAAAAGTAAGTATCTTTTCTGCTCTTCTGAAAAAATGATAACGTATGCCGTCACATTAACTGTGCAATCAACTCAAATTGGTCATGTCTGTATAAAAGTGCTTTGTGTCATGTGATACAAGGATCTAGATTTTTAAGGCCCTTTTTCTTATCACCTGTGACAGAGGCCTGTTCTCACCAATGTCAAAACTGATTTTTTCCTTTTGAAGTATTGTTTCTTAGTTACTCAAAAATATTTTTCCAGGGGGGAAAAAAAAAAAAATTGGCAAAATGACCATGTCATATGACAAATACAGATGGGAAGCTGGCAGTAAGTAAAGTATCAACTTTCTCTTTTGCTGCTGCTGCTGGGCTGAGAGAGTTAATCCCATAAGTAATGACAGTCACATTAGTTTTATTGATATTTTGTAATCTGTCTTTCCTGTCTCCCCCTGCTTCCCTACGATCCACTCTTGGTTAGTTACCTGCCACATGCTACCTGGTATCTAATTGCTGCATGTGTTACCTTTTTAATTTAAAATTGTACTTTTAGGGATCAGGTGAAGTATCTTGATGAACAGTGTCAACTGGTTAGATATAAATTATATTTTCCCCTCTCTCCCTCAATAGAACTTGTATTTAAGCTGTATTCATCAGAGTGCTCTCTGGCAGCTGTAGATGATAGAGATCATCAGTGGCTGAGCAATGGTCAGAGCACCTTTTGGAGAGGTTTGGCAATTCATCCATAACCACATGGTGGTTTGGAGTGCACCAATTGATAGTGTCCAGGTCCATGGTAAACCTCTATCACCGACAAGCAGTCTGCTCCCCATTTATGAAGCTTATAGCTATAATGTACCTCTTTTATTTTATTCCTCTTTATGGCAGAGCCATAAACACCGTAAGGGAAAGTCCTGATGACTCAAAAAAACAAGAGCTGAACTGAAGCTGATTTGCAAAATGTTGAAGGTGGTTCTGACATCCTAGTGCCGAAGAAAGATTGGTATCTGGGGTTTAGTTTCATACCTCTTCCCTCTGTAAACAGGAAGAGTAACTTCAAAGCAAAGGGAGGCTGTGTGAAGGTTATTCTCTGTGCACAGTGGCAGATGGAAATTGTACAGCACAACTGGAGTAAAGAAGGATGGTTGGTTTTTTTGTTGTTGTTGTTTGGGTTTGTTTGGTTTTTTGTTTTTACACCTGTATCTGTGCCAAAATGAAATGTCCATCTTCCTTGAGTGTAAAACAGAAAAGTGTCTATCAGTCGTCTTGAAGGTGTGGCCAGACTGCCCTTCACAGCATGGGAGCTTTTGTATCCCTCTGTTGGCTGGGGTGGCACTGCCTTTGGCAGAAACAAGGGGCTGGGGGCAGTGTGGTCAAGACATGGATGTTTCCTCTACTGGCGTCCAAAGATGGGCAACAGAGTGGAAAAGAAAATTTAAGAGCTTCCTTCTCAAATGAGATGTTTCTTCCTACTCTCCATATATAGGTATTTTTTATACAGAAGGGGAAGGAAAAAAGCAGACTCATTTTTATAGCTAACCCATTTACACATTTGCTTTTTACTATTTATGTAATACTTGCTAATGAGGTGGCCTGATCTGCTGATGTGGCCACTGATGATGATACACTTTACATCTAGAATACAGTGCTCTCTCTCTGATGTTAGGTTTAAAGCTTTGTATGTTTTAAATGTTTTAAGTTTCTTCTGAACTGTTTGCTGTGTAGGGTCTATATTATCTGGCGCATAGTATAGTTATGAATAGGTATTTCATGGTCTGCAGAGTTCTTCTTGTTCTTCTTCGCCTTTTATTTATTTATATTACTTATTTTACTTTGGCCCTTTTTCTGCCCCTCCTCCCACCAGAAGACGTTTCCAAGCATATATAAGGTCTGTGTGTTTGTCCTTTTGACATATGTGTAAGGATGCCGTGGAATTAGTATTTTATTTTTACAGAATTAATTAAAAAATAAGTATTTCCATTACTTCTCCCTCCTTTGAAGGAAATCCCCTAACCTGATATCTTTTAATCTTCCCTTGGAGAAAGCAGCCCCAACATCTTCCCATCTGAAGTCTATATGCTAATGCTAAATATACAGTTTTTGACAGCCAGAGAAATTTTGATGGTAACTGAGAGGTTATTTAGGTACAAACAGGCGCCTCCGTCCTACCCGTCTGTGCATGCAGGCGCGTGGGCACACAGTCTTTTACTCTCCCACCGCATTCTTCCCTTGAAGAGCTCTCTGTATCTGAGAAATTAAGCCCATTACATACCCAGCTCCAGTCAATCCCGTTATCATTAAACTCTTGTTGTGGGATGCCTAAACGAACTACCTTGTGTATAGCATGCTGTTTTCCCCGTGTTAAGCAGCCCCCATTTGTGTGCTTTTTTTCTGTCATGGAGCCATAACCAAGAAAGACAAACTCCTCTCCCACATCACAAGAACAAAGCGTTGTTTCCTCTGCCTGAAATTATTTTTCTTGAGATAGTCCTACAGGGACCAAAGCCATTTTACCATTACCCCTTAGTGCTACTTTATGTGGGATTTATAATGAAATTGCTTTGACAATTTGGATAATGACGGAGCAACGCAGTAATTGATGAAACATTTTGGGGAAGAACAATTTCCTTTGGGAGACATCAACTTCTGTATTAAAGTTGTAGTCCTAACATAATACATTGAAATGTTAAATAATAAATAAATAAAAAAATTACAAAATAGTCTTTCACTCCATTACTTAGTGTCTCTCACTGATTTTAGTTTCTGGTAGTTCTTAAAGTGAGATTGAAAAGGGCTCTGGATCAGTAAACCCCACATAGCTAAAAGATTCTATCTCTGCTAATCAAATCGTCATGGAATTACCTTGTTTTTATTAAGTCCAAGATGGACATTAATAACATGAGTAACAGTTTTCTGTATTTTTCACTAAGCCAAGTAAATGAGCTCAGTGAGACAGCTTTACATTATGCTAACAGAGGAGAGCATTTTATTGTGTTATTCAATAATTTCCCTCCAATTCTTAGTTTAAAACTTACTCCCGATGATAGTAATGTGTTTTACAATGTCTCTTTATTTTTTTATTGTCCATCTAATGCTTTTTTATTTAAAGATCTTGTAACGTTTAACTTCAGTTAGTTTATTAATGAGTAGTCTCACAGAGCGCTTAATGTAGATCAGAGAATTAAATTTACTGCTCTGGAATATGGTTCCATTCATTTGTACATCCAAAGGACCTAATGAAAGTAGGTTGCCCCGCATATCTCTGATTTGCAAACAGGAAAATTGAAATTCAGAGAGCTCTAGTCCCCCTAGTCAAGACCACAAAGCCAGGGACCTGATCCATATATGTGATATACATTAAACCTTCTCCGAGTACTCGGGATTGTTTGGCAGAACAGTCAGTCTTTTTCAATTACAAACATAGGACTGTTTACATGGGTGGATTTTTGTAATCCCAATTTCCAACACTTACGTGCTTGAAGGTAAAGCAATCAGATCAATTGGTAATAAAATCTTTTCTTCTGAGAAAAATTTTGATGGCTGTGTTGTGAATTCCTGGAAAGGGAAGCTGGATTCTTGAAAACACAGCTCCACAGCCTTGGAGAACTCCTCGAGAGCGCTGCATTGGGTAGATTTATCTACTAATCAGAGTAGTTTTGCTGTGGATGCTCTAAGAAACCTGAACTTTAGCTGTAGCTCTGACACTTGTAAAAGAGATGTTGAGTTAAAACATGTGACATTACACCAAACAGATATGTTAAAAATTGTACTTAAAGGTTAATATAATAAAAGTGTAGTTCATGTGAGAGTGATAGAAATATTGATCATAAAAATAAGTAGTGGCCCAGAAATTCAGCTGAAAAGGGGGGAAAAAAGCCTGGTTGATATATGAAGAATTTGAGTTGTGACACTAAGATCAATGGCTGTATTTTCACCCAGTGAAGCATGAGAGCTTCAGATAAGGGCAGTTAGTCAGTGAAATACTGACTGACATACCCTTTTACTGTTGGCATTTGGTCTCCAATATTGATCTCGCCTGTCACTGCCAACAAAGTATACTGAGGCTATATTTATGTTCAGATAATGTTGTGTTCAGTGTTTTATGAATGATGTCTAAAAGCTGAAGGTGTATAAGGAGTTAATTCTAGCTTCCGCCCTCATTTATTTGATTTGATCTTTTATATTGCTACAAGCCATTATAATCTTCTGTCAATCGGTCAGAGAGCAGGTAACAGGCTATAATCCGCACAGACTCTTTAAACCTGACGATTTCCCATTCCTCTGCTGAGGAACGGTGTACTGGAAACAACAATTATATAGCAGAGTCACTCCTGGACTTTCAGTGCTGGGAACACGGGTCCTGAGTGTGCAGAAGGTGGCGGCTGAACTGGTTAAAGAATAAACCTTTAGGACGAAGGCTGTTGTTTCTTGTGTCAGTTTGGTGGAGCTGGAAGAGTTAAGTCTAGAGCTTTTGGAAATAATTGTGGTATTGCAGCAAAAGATGTTTAGCGAGAGGCATGTGCCAAAAATTTTTAATGTTTTATGTTCCTTTACCTTTTTCTGCTGGCTCCAGCTGAAAATCATGTGTGAACAAGATCTGTGGTTCTACTCTTTCAAAATTAACAGTTTGAGCTCAAGTCAGAAAGGCTGAGAGAATTGTGTCCTTGGGTGCCAGGCGTGGTGGCTTTTAGCTGTGCTTCAGCCACCTTGGCCAGACCAAGGGTCAAGCTCTTGCTCCACTGCTATCGGGAGCTTTTTTGTGTTAGGATTTAGTCATCAGCTGCTTCAAAGAGACGGAAGGATTTATCCAGTGAAGAGTAGCTCAGTCAGAATTGAACTATTTTTTCTGCTTTTCTCAGAGCATCATCCACAGAGCTGTAATTTCTGGTTAATTTTTCTCACCTTTGGTCATACCTCCAGGATCCTCTATGGTTACCGTAGCTGGCAGACCCAGTGTGTTTTCTGTTGTAGCCTGGCAAACCTTGAACTTGAAGGGAAGTAGAGAAAAGGAAAGAAAGTGGAGCCCAAGCAAGGGATTCCCTGACTGCTGTGAGGGCCTGATGTGCCTTGTTCTAAGGCAGACCTGGGTGGATGAAGTGGCTTGATCTATGCAGCAACTACTTATTTCTGGTGAAATAGTTAGATAAAGTTGAGTTTTGTCCTTTACCCAAGACAGCTTATGTTAATCTTAGCCTTTGACCTCCCATTCAAGTTCATTTGCTTTCTTATAGCCAAATAACTCTCCGGGATAATCTTAGCCAGCAGTAGAAACCTTACAAGAATGAGTAATGAACTTAGAGGCTGGAGACATGGGAGCGATGTCAGGAGCAGACTGGGAAATTGCATCAGGTTTTAAGAAGAATGAGTGGTTATAACAGTAATTTAAGAATGTAACAGTTAAAGTATTTGCATGCAAAATTCAGTAGCAGAAGTAAATACTGGAAAATCACTTAATCCCACTCTGCTGCATCCCATACTAGTAGTGAAGCAGTGGCTAAACCACTGTGAACCTCCAGCCAGCCAGTTTCACTTGTTCCTCTGCAGCCAGTTAGAAAGAACCTGTAATCTGAAAATAGAATTTTGATATTGTTTGTACCTGTCTTTGCTTAACATCTTGTTTCCTGCACCCCATAAAGTTTTGTGTTGAATACCAGATAGTACTGTCACTGGTGGTGAATTTTATGGTGGGGGTGTTTACCCACTGAGCTGCATGCAAAGGCTACCTGGGTTTTGAGTTATGGCTACATGTTGCTCTGATGGGATATTTGAAGTTATACCAATACTTTTCACCTCCTTTAAAATTCTAGGGTTATACTGTATTTGGCAATTCTGGAGATGCTGGTGCTAAAAACATAGCAATCATATTTCTTTTATTTGCGTGTATTTTATTTAGGGGGAGCGAGGAACCACAGTTGAGCTACAGATGTTCAGTATTACTGGGCTTCTGTGGTTGGATTGTGGTGGTGCTTGTCTTAATATGGATTTTCCTTGGGTTGCTGAGGGTAGTGTGACCGCCTAAAAAATGGTGAATGAATACGGTCATGAATACAGCATACTGTAGAGAAGCAGTTTTCCTAGGCATTGGGTGAAGCCAGATACAGATGTTCTTTTTTTCATGCTCAACTCAGGGGTGAGGATAAGAAGGTTAAAATTGGAAATTATGATGCTTTACTCATTAAGGCTTTTACGGTTACAGTTACAGATGAGTATGCAGTTATAAGACATGTCTTCTGGCCCATCAAAAGCAATTCTTAGCACTTTAAGGTTTCCCCTTTTTCCTGAAACAGGGAAATCATTTATGCATATTACCAGTTGCCTCCTCAAAGACAAGGTATTTTTCTGCAATAAGCTTGCAAAATGAAACCTTTTCAAACTTTTGTTTCAGTCAATCAGGTTTGATTTTAAATTATGTAATTGCTTAGTTGTGGGTGAGCAAAACCAAACACCTGTGAAATACACCTACTGATGGCACATAGTGACAGACACATAGTGAGTTCAGCACTGAGCTAATGCCTCCCTGATGTGAGCCCAAGTTGGTCAGGATCTGCTGGTTGTCCGTTTAAAACAAGTGTTCCCAAAATTTTGAATTTTATATTCAGAAAACATGTTTTATTAGAGTATATATGAAATGACATTTTGATTTAATTTTTTTTTAATGGCATAAGCAAACAAGGTGGACTGGAAACCGAAAGGGGACATAAAACTAAGCTTCGCTTTTCCCCATGAATCTTTCAGGCTGAGTCCTTTCAGTCAATAGAGTAGCTTTCCGTGTTGCCGGAAAATTTGCAGAATCCCTTTGGTTCTCAGCATGTCTGTCCTTCCATCATGTCTGCAGCTTGCTCTTCCCCATGGTCCTCTGCTGCTTCTCTTGTCCCTTGCTGTGACTATCATGCTCTTGCCACCATGGCTAGAAGCATCTCTCCTGAATGTGCTATTTTTGACCCAGAGAGCTCTTTCTCCCTGTTTGCAGGAGCGCAGGAGCAGTCTGAGAGCAGAGATGTAGCCTGGTGCAGACATTAACCACTGTCAGGTGCCAGGAATTGGCCTCCTTCGCTCCCTGAATGTAGCAGGGGCTCCTGTACCCGGGTACTCTGTCGCCAGTGATCATCCTTTGAATTGACTCCTTTTTCTTTCTTCTTTGGTGAGATTTGGAGGGTTTGCAGCAGTCTGCAAAGCTTATAAAACATCGGGAACCCCATCACCACAGAAGGAAAAGTTTTTTCAGGAAACGCTTTTTGTTTTCAGAGACAGAAAAGAGGAACAAGGGCGTATTTATGGAGCTTCGGTGTATTCATTATTTTTTGCAGTTAAGGGTCCTTTGCAAATGTTCTCTTTGACACTGTTCAGGGGTCTGATGCAGCAGGTGTGTCTGTGGACTTGTTTTCATTCTCCTTCAATCCATCTTTGTCATAATTTACAAAAAGAACAAAGGTGGTCAAGGGTGACTGAAACCTAGCATCCAAAAAGAAAAAAGGTACCGCACGCTTAGTAGCATTTTACGATGATATGATCAAACAAGTTTATATGCTACTACTGACATTAATGTGATGACAATTTAAGAGCATTAATGATCTGTATCAGCATCTTAATCAGCCTGCAGGAAAAAAGCAAAAGCAAATATTAACATACCTTGTTACAGGCTGACTTCTTTTCCCATTTCGCTTTAGTTTGAAATTCTAAGTATCCTGCCCACTGTGACTGTTCACCTTATCACCATGATCTTACTGGCTCCACTAAAACTTAATTTTTTCATTAAGTATTGCAGTAAGAAGAACAATGCTTTTCAGTGTTCGGCAGGATTAAGGGTTGTTTGCAGTATCTGAGTTAGGTCGAGCTAGCACTGTAACCAGGTGTAATGACTTTTTATTTCCTTTCCTTTATTGTATTATTTTCTTTTATATCCCTCTGATACATTTTGATGACTGTAATTTTAGAGGGTGATTGTATTGCCATAATTTAGAACCTGTGTCCTGATGTTAATACATATGTATACACACATATGTAATATATATGTTTGTGTGTGTGTGTATATATTTATGCATGTACATAAAGATAGAGATACACAGTATTCCATGTTTCCCCTTCTAAGTGGGATCTGTGCATGTATACTTGAGTTCAGAACCCATCATTTCTGTTCTCCTGGGCACTGTAAAATTCATTAAGCTAAATAAAAATGGCAAATTATTTGCTGCTGTTGAAGAATATAGAAGCATACTTGTTTGATTTCAGGGCTCTTGTCTGTGTTGCTTACCGAGCAACATTGCCTTGTATTAGAAGGGTCGTGATTTCAAAAGACTCTAATAAAGCTAGTCATATTATGTGTGTGTATTAGAGTGTAGCAAAAAGCCTTTGTTCATTTTGACTGCAATGGAGCTGACTTAATGCCCCATTTTGCAGCTGTTCTCTATATACCACTCATTCCGGTGTTTTTTCCTTGCAAAGACCAGTTTTGTCCATCCAATGAGTTCAGTTCAAGAGTGTTTATAGTACTGTCTTTTGAGGTTTTGCTAGCCTGTGACCTATCTAATGAAACAAATGGGTATTTACTAGTGTTGAAAGTTGAGGAATATTTTCTGCACATCAATTTAAGAGAAGAACGAGAGTTTTACATTGGAGTTTGATAGGTTTGAGTATCTGTGCAAATCAACCCTCAAGGTGTTCAGATCTTGACTTCTCTTGTTAGCACTAAAGATAAGTCGAATAATTTCTTCAGGGTTTAGGGAATGAGACTGAAAGGGCTTGACTTCAAAAGAGCCTGTTATTTGATGGTTTGGATTTAGGCACCTAAACAGGCAACTTGTTATTGCAGGTCATGCAGCATCCAGCAGGCTCAATTGATCTTGTTGGGATTGTTTGCGGTGAACATTTCTGATAACCTGACAGCATCTCTCAGATGGCTAATTGGGAGACGAGCATGTTGGATCTAGCTTGGGCTCGGTGTGCTTATCACCACAGAAAACCTATTCCAGGATCTCTTGTTTTCCAGATGCAGCTTGTTGGTATGCATGTCAGTGCGTGTGTCAGGCTTTGCACGCCATCCCATCCACCATCAGTCCGCTTAGCAGACAGTCATTGCTCAGCAGCTGATAATAGAGGCTATAGGTGAAGATATGCTTAGACCTTCTCTTCCTCGCTCCCAATACACAAAGCAACGCTAAGTATAAGCAACTGGCAAGGAATCTATCATTTATCCTGGGTTTGAAACATAGAAATAGCCCCATCATTAAAGGTGTCACTTACAATCAGCCTTTGTCCCAGAAGCTACTTATGGTTGGACTTTGGCTCTGCACAGTTTTCTAGGATTGCCAGAAGCAATGTTAATCTACCTGTGGCAGTGTGAGGCTGGCAGAGCTGGTAGTGATTACCTCTTGTCCTTTGTGTATTGCTCAATCTGGTCAAATCTTGAAACCTGTGGGGTTATTATAAATTCATCTGGGTGTAAAGGAGAGCAAAATTTGCCCATGTTTTTATCACTAAATAGAAAAGAAAACAAAACTATCCGGTAACTTGGCAAAATTTTCACAGAAGTGTTTTAGGTAGGGGAGCAAAAGCATTCTCTGAATCTTTAGTGTTCTTCAAGGGAAAGGAAGGAAATGGGCTTTTTATTTCAAAGATTTCACTGGGTTCCGGCTTACTGTCTGGGGAACAGAGAATGCCACAATCCAAAGCCAAATACACACACTTTAGATGAGTTGTAATGAAAAGATACAGGGACAGAGTGTTCGGTGGTTACAAGTCTATTAAGAGACTCGGCAGACGCAGATTAATTTCCCTCCTCTGCCACAGACGTTCATTATTAACTTGGTCAGGTCACTCAGTCTGTAAAAGGAGAATTATGCTTGCCTGTCTCTAAGGGTGTCTTAGAATCACAGCATTACAGAATGGTTTGGGTTGGAAGGGACATTAAAGTTCACCTAGTTCCAACTCCTGCCATGGGCAGGGACACCTTCCACTAGACCAGGTTGCTCCCAGCCCCGTCCAGCCTGGCCTTGAGCACCCCCAGGGATGGGGCACCCACAGCTGCTCTGGGCAGCCTGTGCCAGTGCCTCATCACCCTCATAGTAAAGAATTTCGAACTTATATCTAATCTAAATCTCCCCTCTTTCAAGTTAAAACCGTTACCCTTCGCCCTATCACTACATTCCCTGGTAAAAAGCCCCTCTCCTGCTTTCTTGTAGGTCCCCTTTGGGTACTAGAACGTTGCTGTAAGGTCTCCTTGGAGCCTTCTTTTCTCCAGGCTGACCAACCCCAACCACCTCAGCCTCTTTTCCTAGGAGAGGTGCTCCAGCCCTCTGAGCATCTTCGTGGCCTCCTCTGGACTTGCTCCAACAGGGCCTGTCCTTCTCATGTTGGGGGCCTCCGAGCTGGATGCTGTACTGTAGGTGGGGTCTCAGGAGAGCAGAGCAGAGGAGGAGAATCACCTCCCTTGATCTGCTGGTCATGCTTCTTTTGATGCAGCCCAGGATACGGTTGGCTTTCTGGGCTGCAAATGTGCATTGCCAGGTCACGTTGAGCTTCTTGTCATCCTACACCCCCAAGTCCTTCTCAGGGCTGCTCTCAATCCATTCTCAACCCAGCCTGTATTGATACTGGGGTTCCTCTGATCCGGGTGCAGGACCTTGCACCTGTCCTTGTTGAACTTCATGAGGTTTGCACATGGGCCTACTCTCAGGCCTGTAAGTGTCCCTCTCGATGGCATCCCTTCCCTCCAGCGTGTTGACTGCACCACATCCACTTGGACATCGAGCCATTGACTGCCACTCTCTGAGTGCGACCATCCAGCCAAATCTGTATCCACTGAGTGGTCCCTTCATCAAATCCATGTCTCTCCAGCTCAGAGACAAGGAGGTCATGCAGGATAGTGTCAAATGCTTTGCACAAATCCAGGTAGATGACATCAGTTGCTCTTCCCACATCCACCTATGCTGTAACTTCGTTGTTGAAGGCCACCACATTGGTCAGGCACGATTTGCCCTCAGTGAAGCCACTTTGGCTGTCACCAATCACCTCGGTTTTCTGTGTGCCTCAGCATAGTTTCCAGGAGTATCTGCTCCGTGATCTTGCTGGGCACAGAGGTGAGACTGACCAGCCTGTAGTTCCTCGGGTCTTCCTTTTTTCTTTTGCTAAAAATGGGGTTATGTTTCCCCTTTTCTAGTCTGTGGGGATGTCACCAGACTGCCACAACCTCTCAGGTATGATGGATGGTGACTTAGCCACTTCATCCACCAGTTCCCTCAGGATCTGCAGAGGTATCTCATCAGGTCACATGGACATGGGCACCTTCGGGTTCTTTAGATGGTCTTGAACCTGATCTTCTCCTATAGTGGGCAGTTCTTTGTTCTCCCTGTCCCTGCCTTTGCCCTCTGTGTTAAGATAAATCAATCGAGCTTACGAGTCACCCAAATGCTGATCTAACGAAATACATTTAGTATGGATGTGTGGAATTTTTTCATGGATGTAAGTGCCAAAGGAAGAATAGTAACTGTGGTGGTTTGACCCTGGCTGGATGCCAGATGCCCACCAAACCTGCTCTGTTACTGCCTTCCCCAACTGAACAGGGGAGAGGAGATATAGCGAAAGGCTCGCGTGTCAGGATAAGGGCAGGGACATCGCTCGGCGATTACTGTCACGGGCAAAACAAACTCAGGCTTGGGAAAAATAGTTTAATTTGTTACCATTCAAATCAGGAAAACACCTCCCCCCCACCCCTCCCTTCTTCCTGGGCTTAACTTAATTCTTGATTACCTTTTCCCCCTGAGCGGCGCAGAGGATGGGGAATGGGGGTTGCGGTCAGTTCATCACAGGTTGTTTCTGCCTCATCTTCCTCCTCACACTCTTCCTCTACTCCATCCTGGAATCCCCGCCATGAGAGACAGTTCTCCATGAACTTCTCCAGTGTGAGTCCTTCCCATGGGTAGCAGCTCTTCACAAACTGCTCCATCATGGGTCCCCCCCGAAGGGCACAGCCCTCAGGCCCAGACCCTGCCCCAGCCTGGCCCCTGCACAGGCTCCTTTCCACGGGGCCACAAGCCCTGCCAGGGGCTGCTCCAACGTGGGCTGCCTGTGGGTCACAGCCATGGGCTGCAGGTGGGGATCTGCTCCCCCGTGGGCTCCCTGGGCTGGGGGCACAGCCTGCCTGGCCGGGGGCTTCACCATAGGCTGCCAGGGAATCTGCTCTGGCACCTGGAGACCCTCCTGCCCTGACCTGGGGGGCTGTAGGGCTGCTGCTCTCGCACAGCCTCCCTCCTCTCTCCCACTGATGCAGTTTTTGTTTTAACCTTCTTAGTGCGCTACCCCAGAGCTGCTACCACCGTCACTGATGGGCTTGCCCATGGCGAGTGACAGACCCACCTTGCAGGTGGCTGGCCCTGGTTCTGTTGAACATGGGGGAAGCTTCTGGCATCTTCATACAGAAGCACCCGTGTAGCCTGCCGGCTACCAAAACGTTGCCATGCAAACCCACTGGAGGAACATAAAAGAAAAGACAGGGCAAATATCTTTAAGAGTTAGTACTGTAGTGTTTTAGGGATGCTGTTTCAGTTTGGGATGCCCCAAATATGCTGGAATCCTTCCTTTTGCACTAGGAGGGTTATGGAGGAGGTGCTGCTGTTATTTTCCTCATTTTCTGCTGTAATTCCAGTGTCAACTGCAAGCAGCATGATTTGATTTCAGATCAATGAGGGTCTTTCCCGTTAGCCAAAGCCAGTTGAATCATGAAGATTTTCTCTTTGGAAAACACAGAAACAAATGTTACTCAAATCAATTATTATGAAAAAATGCTTTGCTAATTGAGTTAGGAGCGATTCTGCCCATTCCATTGTTTTGGCGATTCATTGAGTATGACAGACCGGTTTGAATGAGTTCAGCCAGTGTGTATATGTATATATATGTAAGTACAGGGGGGGCTGTGGTCTGGTGTGCATGCTCACGGACCCCTGCATATATGTAGCACAGCTGATGCACGCTGAAAGCTTCTGTGCGGTGAACCATGACATTAATAGTGAAATCAAGGTTCACTAGCTGACAGACATCAATTTGCCAGAGGCCATCCCTCTTCTCCACCCTCCCTGGCACAGTTGTGCGCTCACACACACACAGATATATATAATCTCAGCTGCTGTTTTCTGGCAAATCCTATGGATACTTGGAATCTCTGTTCTCAAGAAATTTGCCAGCCAGCCTCTCATTCATAATGTCTTGTGTGTGTTCCTGCAGGCTGAAAAAAAAATATGAGAAGAATTACGGATGATTCAATTAAACTGATATTGTGCACAACAAAACCGAGAGCAAATGCAATTTGGGTCCTGTTCATGTGACTTAATTATCTCTTACCTCCCCACTCCACCCCCTTTTTTAGAATTTAAAAACAATTATGATATAATTGCCAATCTGGAGATCCCTAGATATGCAGTAAATACCCTTTGTCTCATTGAATGCTCTTTTCCTCGATTCAGAAATGGGACCTTATTAAAAATGCACATGCGCTTTAAAAAAAAAAAAAAAAAAAAGAGTCACATAAAGTCATCAAATGACCTTCAGGAAATAAAATTCTGTAATGCTGTATACCCAGAAAAGACATACCCATGTATTAAGTGAGCGAATCAGCTAAAGTCATTGAAGATAATTAGCTGTGTGCATTTAATACACACTTTCAACACTCGAGGCAAATCCCTAGAAGTCAATTGAGACCTTCTCTGATAGAGGCTTGGAGGTGCATTTGAAGACCAAACATGCCTTTTTTGCTTGAATTAGTAACATGTTTCGAAATTTACTAACAGCTTTTTAATGTGTAATCAGCTTGACTTAATGGGGAGGAAAAAAATCGCAATCATTAAGAAGCCCGTACCGAGTGTATGTATTCACACGGTGGGAAAGTGCCTTGCAGTATACAGTAGTCTGGAGTAAGTAGGATCCATTACCCATATCTGCTGAAGGGCTGTCAGATATGAAGTAAATTTAGAGACCTGCTTGTCCCTTTAGCTATTCATCACTGCTGAGTGGCTCTAGCGGCAGCCAGCGGTATTTTTAGAGAGGAGAATGATACAGAATTTCTCCATGTGCCAAACATTAGCTGATCCCATTACTCGGAGCTACTAAGAAAGTCACAGCTGACGCTTCAGGTTGGCGGCAAAGAAGAAGAATTGGCATAGAAGGGAAAACACAGAGGAGGTACTTGTGGAGGGTACATTTGTGGGGGTACTGCCACGCTGGGACCTTCATCAACTGCAGTCTTCTGTTACTTGGAGTCAGCAGCAAAATGCAAAGATAATTTTTGAAATGCGCGTTTTCTCAGGATTCAGTGCAATGTTGCTCAGGCATGTTTGCACATAATATATGTAATAGTTTGAATAATGAGAGTAACAACTCTTTGTTAGCTCCGTAAAGCATCCAGCAGTCAAAAAAAGGTTTGTCCTGAGCCTTGGGATATTTTCAAAATAATGTGGGCAACTGCCTATGAATAAGCTATTTTGCAAACAACCAAAGTCATCTGTGTTATTATTTATCATTATTTCATCAAACAAAATCCATTTATTTTAACGTTCATTTGAATTGCTTCTCTTTAAGACCTCCAAATCCTAATAATGCGTTGAACGCACTCCAGAATGTCAAAATAGTAAATTGTATGTAATTTTCTTTGACAGTAAGTGGATGAGTCCTTGCCAGAATTGTTCCTCTTTACACCCGGTGTGAAGTCATTGCTTTTTTTCCATCAAGTGATATTTGACTTTTTAAAACCCGCTAACGAGAACGCCGCTGGCCTCCTTTGAAACACATTCTGTCAGTGCTGAACAGGGCTGGGTGAGCGGGGAGAGGTGGGCAGTTGTCTTCTGCCCATTCTGTGGCAGCCCCAGCTACATGCCGTTGAGAACCAAGGGTGGGCACCTGCGCTGAACATTTAAAAACCGGTCGATTCTTTAAAGAATGTGCATTTTTTCCCTGTTTTAATAGCTCTAGTATGACCCCCAAGCACTGCGATACTGAACTTCCAAAGCTTTGGGCTTACAATGAATAGCATTCATCTTTGCTTCTGGTTCTGATCTTGTAAAAGCTAAGTCATGCATGCACAACATGATAGACCATGTTACGCCTCAGAGCCTTTTTCAGAGCTATCATCTAATACATTTTTTATAAACCAGAGTGCATTCATAGAATTCTGCCTCAAAAGGCATTTTGCTTTAATGGCTGCTCTGAAATGTCTAGGCTGGCTACTTGTGCTTTTTGAAACAAAAGGGTAATGAAAATGTTGGAAATTTTTTTATAGTAGTCTTTACATTTCAAGGTTTTTTTTAATTATAGGTATGACGTTTAAAGGTGAAAGGATGTCTAGAGAAAAGCTGCTTTCTGCTAGCCCTAAATGAAAAGAGTCAGAATTTTGGCTGACAGGATGGCATATGCTCTTTGTGGAAGTGGCTGTTGGTGTTTATTTTATAGCATATATGCACGCATACATATGTGTATCTGGAGGCAGGCTGATCTTGAAGCAAGTTAGATTAAGAAAAGTATTAACAGCAGCTTTCGCTTGTCAGTCCTGAGACTTAGCTCAGGTTAGCTGCTAACAACAGAAGTGAAAAGCAGAAGTGGTTTACAAATGTGATTTTGTAATGTGCACCAAAGTACCCCTGCCCCTCCATGCCACCCCCCCCCCCCCCCAAAACAAAACAAAACAAAACAAAAAAACCATCAAAAATTTAAATTGAGAAAGGAATGTTTCAAAATATATATTTAACCTTATTGGATTCTTTAGTGGATGGACAGTTTTGTACTCCTGCTGAAAATTTTCCAGAGCAAGTTAGTAACCTGAAGTAAACAACAGTGCTTTTGAAGTTTTCTAGTGCTTTGCAGGCAGGAGTCCATTCATTTGGCTTACTTTGACACATTTTGAAGATTATTTTCCTATTGATCAGAAATCTGATTTGGCAGCTAGAGTTATTCTTGGGTTTGTCTGTAACTGGAGAGCTTGTTTGTCTTTAAAACAAAGAAATTTGTAGCAGCAGAAAAATGGAGATTTTATATTATAATGCTGTTTTGGAGTCCCAAGATAAAAATTCTGTTGAAGTATTTTAACAAATACTTTGGCTTTTTTAAAGATACTTCTGAAAGGCTTCAAGATAAAAAATCTGTGAACTATTTGCTGGGTATGAGTGACTCACTGTAAAAGCTGAGCGTGACTCTGTGTCTGTACTTTGAAAATCTGCAAAGATGGAAAGTGTGTCAGAATCTGGGCCTTTGATTCACTTCTGTGAAAGAGATGGAGAGTGTCTTTTGCTTTGTTTTAAGAAAGAATTATTTGTCCTGATGCTATTGTCCTCAGCTGAATTTGAAAAATTAAAGTTTATGTATTTCTGAGTCAATTAGAGTTGAAGACAAGGTAATTGAATTGTGTCTTTTGTATGTGAGGGTGGTATTTGGTGCAAAAGTTGTCCATATGTCTGTGTATGTGTGTACATATTTTTATATATATATATATATATATATATATATATATATATATATATATATATATACACAGATTTTTTGTAATGATCTAGAGCTTCAGTCCAGGTTGCTATACTTTGTGTTGGCTTGGTGTCTTTTGCCCTTGCTCTCATCCTGCAGGCATTTAACCACGATGCTTGTAAGTTTATTTGGATTCTAGCAGTGATTGCAAGCAGCCTAGCCTTTTGTGCGTGTATGTCTTTCTGTGGGACTGGAGTATCATTTGCTTTGCAGAAAAGGCCCTGGGGGAGGCTGTAGCTGGGCAGCAAGTTGTATAGGAGTCAGCATTGCACCCTTGAACATGGAAGGGCAACTGCATACTGGGATGCTCTAGCAAAAGGGTGGTCAACAGACCTTGAGAGGTGATTGTTTCTCCATTTGGTGCCTGTGAGTCTAGACATGTAGACGCTGTGTCCAGTTTTGGGCTTTCCAGTACAAGACATTGGCTTGTACTGGAAGGAGTTTGGTGGAGGAGTTTGGTGGAGGGACAACCAATATGATCAGGGATCTAGAATACATGATGTGCAAGGTGGGGCTCAAAGAGCTGCTTTGTTATCCTCGAAGAGAAGGTGAAGGGGAAATCGTAAAGCTGTAAAAAAAAAAAAAAATTCACCATGGTGGTGGTCGAACACACTAAGAGGCATGCAGAGGGACAGCCCTTGGACATACTGAAATATCAGCACAGCCCTGAGCAACCTGATCTAGTTGGCCCTGCTCTGAGGGGGTCTTGACCAGGTGACCTCAAGATGTCCCTTCCAACCAAAATTACTCTGTGAATCTATGCTGACACAGGCGCTCTCTGTTTAACAACGTAGTCATGAATTTTTAATGCTGACAGAAGGGAAGAGGTCAGTTCCTCCTGCTTTAAGAACCATTCATGTGAAGTTTAACCAAAAAACATAAAATGCCCTTGTTTATCAGTTGTGAATTTTGCACAACTTGTGGCCAGACATGGGCAAATTAGAGCTTTTTATGTTATGTCCTGCAGAAGCAGAAACTGCATAGCTGTGTTTTTGCAATGATTGCAGTAATGATTCATGTTTCTTGCTGCAAATAAGTATTTGTAGTCTCCTCCATCGCACTCTTAATTTTGTTGGAGAGTTGCTGGATATGGAAAAGGAAGAACTGCTTGGATCGTGTGAGGAATGGGGTGACCCAGTGGTGAATTATGACTTCAGAATTGACTAAATGCCCACCTTTCTTTCTGCTTTTAAGACTGCCAGGACGTCTAGAAGCAGATTTAACATATCTAATCCTTTAAAGCTATAATTAGCATTAATTTCTATTGCACTAGTATTCAGAGAGCTCAATCAAGGTCAGTTGCTAGGTGAACAAACATGTAAGAGAGGCAGACTTTTATTCAGCCTCTCCAACAAAAACAATTAATTTAAATGTTAAGCTGCCTGTACAACTGATGGCAAGATCCACCCCACTTAATTGTAGCTGTTTTAAGTGTTCGTCCATCATGGGTCTTCTACACCCAATGGAAAAAGAATGGGTCCTGCATAAGACTGCCTCAAATGTTGTAGATGCTTCTAGGATAATACATCTGAGATTTATCCCAACAAAAGAACTTGTAGAAGACCAAATTTCTAGTGCTGTACCTGTGCCTGGAATAAGACCCAGGTCTTCTGCATCATGGTCCCCAATGCCTGTATTCTTTTTATACTCTATCTATCGTGATCCTGAAAATACCCCTCTACCTGAAAGACCATGTGCTATTTGATGTAATGTTTTTCAGTCTGGTTTTTTTTTTCCAGAAAAGTGGGGTTTGCAACACCTGTATCACTTCTGGAACAGACAGTCTGTCCTTCTAAATATTTTCAAAAACAGCCTTTAGCAGCCTTGCTCAACATTTCTGCAATAATGATGACAACCACTGGAATAATATAAACCACTTACTAATCAGTTTGTGAAGGCAGGACATCTGCTTTACACAATACAGGAGCAAATTAAGGAGGCTTTCACAGTAGTCTGAAATTGGGGGGGGTGGGGTTGGGGAGAGAGACTAATGGTAAATAAATTGGACCGTAGTGCTAGCTTTCATCCAGCTGTACGCAGCTCTAAAATAGCTATCTCAGAAAGGTACCTATTATTTATTAATTCAAGATGACTCCAGAAAGCAATTCCTCCATAAATTTTATTCCAGCAACTTTCCAATCTCAGTAAGTTGTTGGCAGGAGTTGTGCTGGGAGAATATATGCTCAATTGTAATTCCAAAAGGCACTTAGCTGTAGACACTTGGCTTTTTAAAGTGTGTGGTTCTGCATGCAGGCTTGTCAGATGTTAGGTGCTGACTTCAAACTACTCAGTCCTGCCCCGCATTTCAGAAGAAAGAGAGGGAGTCGGATTCGTGGCATCCCGATTTGATGAGTTTGGTTTGTATGACTTTATCCAGGTTCCTATTCATGCCTACTTTTCCATCATCTTCCTGGTAGCAGCTCCAAAGCCAGTTTTCACTGCCTCTAAGAAGCTCTATACATCATCTCCTGAGATAAAACATTTAATATTTTTCATGCATGGAAGGCTATCCGCTATTACATTCTGAGATGTAATATCTGGGGAAGCGGGGGACTAACTCGGCTACCTTTGGGGATTAAGTGTCAGAGCCAGGAGTAAGACAACTGGGCAAAATTCAGATATGGATTTGATTTAGGATAGGCATTGTGCTTCAGCTTGGAAGCAGATCTCTCTATTTAATTTCCTTTCTTGGATACGTATTTCAACAGACAGCTATGTCTAGCAAGGTTTAGAATGAATCTGGACAGAAATCCTAAGATTAATTTTTATCACTGTCTGGTCCATGACAAGGATGCCAGTTTAACTTGTTCCTCCTTTGCTCTGAAGACTAGTGGGGCTGGGATCTGAGGTGGTGTTTCCAGCAGCTAGCTGCATCAATACTGTTTACTTAAGCACACGCATTTAGAATTGAGAGAATAGAAGTCTGAACTACATCTGACTGCATGGAGAATCGGGTCATGGAATATACACACTACCGTGCTTTGAACTAAAATCTGACGGTCCAGAGAAAATTAACCCTTTCGGGAAATGCAGATGTTAAAGATCTGAATGTGTGCACCCTTGAATTAGGAGAAAAATAAACTTTAAGTTCATCCTTTTTTTTTTTGAGTGGGGAATGTACTCATTGGCAGAATTTCTATAGTAATTGCTTTTTTTGCTAACATTAAGAGCAACACTTCCCCACTTAGAAGAAAAGGAAAGGACTGAATCCAATTGTGGAATGTATCTACATTGTTCCTTTTAATTTTTTCCTGAATATGCAGTGCCCACACTCCTCTCAGAGCTGGAAAGTTTAAGAAATAAAGCAAAACATAATGTCATCGCAGAAGATGTTTAAATCTCTCCAGGAACTGTTTTTCATTTAAGTCCAAAGTAATGATGTGCTGGATTTCTTTCATCTTTTTGTTTTTAAAGGTGATGAAATATTTAGTACACAACATTACACTTTCTCTTTCTAAATTAAGTGCTGTGGATGCCCGTCATCTTTCAATTGAAATGAGGCAGCAAAGTAATAATGAAGCAAGACTCTACCACAGTCTTTTTCTAAACCAAAAATTGGAGAAAGTACAGATTTTGGGGAGCTACTCAGTGTTTCTCCCGGCTGATCTACTCATCAATGAGAGCAGCAAAGACTGGTGGTCCTCTAAGAAACTGTGGCCTCCTCTGATGTCCATGGGTTTCATCTGTCTGCTCTCAGCCCCTGATAATAAGCTTGTCCAAGATCAGAGCCTGTAGTACTGTTGCACTGAGGCAAAAATGGGGGAGTTTCCTCTCATTAATACAGCGGCTCACAGGAGTGCTCTCTTGTCGCCCGATTATCTCAGCATTCTCTGAAAAATGTGGATTCATTGAATCTTTTCAGATTTCTTACTAATGTTAAAATACCACTGGTCTGCACGATACTGGCTACAACAGCCTCGGGACCTGCTGCATATTTTAGGCTAATGATTCTTTTTATTTCATTTTGTGCAGCCCTCTATTTCTGCCTGGAAGCAGAGATGCTGCAGCGGTGCTAGAGCATCTCTAAGAATCACCAATGCTACAGACACTTGTAGCACCCCTGTTTTCTGAACTCTTAGGTGCACATTGCAAGATCAATACATATTTTTGGACTAGAGGTTCAGAGGGAACCCCTGGAATAATGTTTTTGCAGTAATTCAGGACTGAACTCCCTGTGGTTGGTATGCACTAAGATATTCTAAGGATGGTAGAGATTTGTGTGTTCTGCACAATGTTTCTCAAACCCCAAAATGTCTTTCCCTCAGCAATTTAAAGGTTGCTGTTGGCTGTGACTGCAGGGGAAAAGACATTAACATTTCTGTGAAGAAGTTAGTTGTAAACGTTGAAAGAGCTTCAGTAATTTCTCTAAGGGAAGGAACCAAGCCTCATAAAAATACTAACTGAGCCTATGCATAGCTTTTCTGCATCTTGTTGGTTATAAATAAAATCAAGGTACCCAGATTACATTTCATGATAGAAGAGAGGTGACCTGAAAAAATTATAAAGGTGTGAGATAATTAAGAATAATAATTTTCAGTTAACATTTGAATGATATGGCTCCATTATAAACCATTTAACGCAAGATGCAAATGAATACATCTGGAAAGGGAACATTATATTTGTGGGTTTACTGTAATTGAGTGTGATATGTATTTGAAGGAGTTGTTAGTAGGGAAGTAAAGGTTCAAGGCTAAATGTGACTCTTGTGCTGAAAAACCTGAAAATGTTTCAATCAAGTAGTGAAAACAGGCCCCTACACAAACAGGACTCACCAGAACATGGGGGTACTCACTGGGGGCATGTGAGGCCGCAAGGTCTTGAATAGTCAGGTGATTATAAGGCAATGAGAAGA
Organism: Falco naumanni; assembly: GCF_017639655.2. Lineage (NCBI taxonomy): Eukaryota > Metazoa > Chordata > Aves > Falconiformes > Falconidae > Falco > Falco naumanni. Next base: position 66,217,128 of record NC_054058.1, read on the forward strand.
GCCCCCCAAATTGTCTTTGTGCGGTTGATGTTTGCCTAGCAAGTCTCAGCTCATTCCAGATCTGAGATCCACAACACTCTCAGAGCAGCCAATTTGCTCCCTCAGCAAGAAGCTTTGATGAAAAGGTGCCTTAAAAGCCATTGGTGCCCATGGAAAGGACACCACCACCTCTTGCGTGGCACATGGGGGGCCAGCGCTGCCCCCCCGGGTTGGCTTTTCCCAGGGTGGGTATGCCCTGTTTCTTATCTGCTGAGATCAAATTAGTTGTGTTTTGAGGGACAGAAACGGCACCAGCTACGTCAAGAGCTGCCGAGCTGGACAAACCCTCAATGCCCCAACTGCTGCAATGACAAGGAGCAGTGGGGTCAGGGGCATCTGGCAGGTCAGAGCAATGGGTGAGAGGAAACCCATTAATTACAATGACGAGTGCTGTCCAAAGGCAAGAGTGGCAGTGTATCTCCTCCCAGGTGAAGCTGGAAGATAAATATCACCTCGTGCTAAGTAAGTGAGGCCGAGTGAAGGCCTCTGCTGGCAGATTTAGCAACACTGCTTCAAATACAAACGTTTGTGGGGATGCCTTTAAATTCTGATGCTCTCCTCTTGCTCTCTGGGAAAACACTGAAAATAGCATTTTCTAGCCCAGAGCCACTGAGCAGAAGTAAGCAGTTGCAATCTGTTGACATTGTATGTTAAAAGCCACAGTCTGCATCTGGCAGATGAGTAGAGATTTTGAAGTTGGAGATTGTTGAATAGCTGAGGTAAATAGATGGGACTGGATGCTTTAATTTGTGTTCCATTTTAGTGTCATTTAATTGATTTTGGAAGTATTTTTGGAGCTTCCAAATAATTTGTAATGGTCTTTCAGAGCTTTAGATATAGTGCATCATATGTTCGGTTAAAGATTCATTATTTAATTAATGTGGCTCAGTCAAGTCCTGATAAATGTGGGCACCATCAGAGCTATTTTTGTTTCCCAGTTCATTTCTCCAACAGGACTGAGGAAACACCACTTTGAACTGCATCTCTAATGGTGAATTCGTTACCTAAAACCACAGAAGAATAGCATCGTTTGCATGCATTCTGCTAAGGATTCCATGACATAATACAGAGATTAAGAATATCACTGTATTTCTTCCCCTTCCAAACACCTGATTTGACTTTACTAAGCCACACACACTACAGCAGAAAGCCAAACGTTGAACAGAAATGCTAGGTTTAACAGAAATGCTAGTGTGTAAGAAGAAGACTAAGAAAATAAGAACATTTTTAGCTCAGTTTTGGCTGTGCTGCTGACGTACCCCAAAACCAACCTCTGTTTGTAAATTATTTGTGTGCTGTTTGGGTATTAGCATTGCTGCCTTTTAAAGCTATTTCTCTCTCTCCTTTCTTTCTTTCCCAGGCTCCCTCCCAGTATTTCATTTTTATACCTGTCATGAAATGGTTGGGGTCAAAAGTCAGCACAGAGTGCATCATTTGTACATTGTGTCTCTTTTCCTTGTGTGCCTCTGCTGCCAGAAAAATTGAACTTTCGTCCATTAAAAATCCATTTATTGTGTCTTGACTTCACTGAACTAAAGAACAGGACATTTCATCAGACAGTACAGTGTAAAATCAAATTAAATTGTACTAGTGCCCAGAAAATGTGTCGGGATAAAGACCCTAGTCATTTAAAAAATCTTTTTAAAGACCTCCCTGATTGCACTTATTGGTACTTCCACATGTCCTTTAAGGTCAGAAGTGGTCAGTGATATAAGGACTTGGCATGGGACACCTATAAGGACCCTTTAGCTTTTGTTTTTTTTCTTCTTCTTTCCATAAAACAGGTGGTGAGCACTTATTCCAAATTTGTGCTCCCTCAGGTTTGACACTACATCTGGATGCAAGTGATACCCAGTTGTGGTGTCCTTCCCTGTCCTTCCAAGTGAACCTTTATATTGGACATCACTGCTTCAGGGTGCTGGTGGTACAGGACTGCCATCTACAGTGATGGCTTGTGTTGAAGTAACTCTGTAGTAAACCCCATGAAAATCAGGAGAACACACTGGTCCGGTAAACTTGCCTGATGGCCTTTCAACTTGGTTAAACATAGCCCCCCCCCTCCAATGGGTTTTGCTTTGTATGCTCTTCTGTTGGCAACCTGGTCTCTTTATTGCCATGTGTAACCAGAACATGTGGAGGAGAGCCTTGTTAAATATGTGTCTTAGCCTAGTTACAGTTTCCATAATGTTGATGTGCCACTGGAGTCAGAGAAGCTGGAGTTTCACAGATGGATTACCGAATTAAATCGTGCAACTTGCAGGGCTACATATGTGCAGTGTTTCTGGAAGTCCAGAAATTAAACAGAGGGCTGAGAAAACACCCTTCTTCCATACCCATTTGGACGAGCAACAGCTGGAATTTGCACGGCTCCTTATTCAATTAATATTCAGAAGCCACTATTGCATTTTCCCAAGAGCAAAGAGACAGTTAAAGCAAGCTGCTGCATCTAACTCCACTATTTGTCCTCCCTCTTACACAGTGTTAGGTTGTTTGATTGGTTGTTGCTAGTGGGTTTGCTGCTTTTTTTAACATTTTATAACTATGCGTTACATTTGGCAAAGAGGCAACTGGGGACCGAGAGGAGAACAGCAAAGTGGTGCTTCAGAAGCCAAGAGAAGCATGTTTAAAGTGAATTGCACCACCTTTTTGTTTGTATGGGAGATGCTTGCATTGTTTTTTGCTTGAATTGCTTCCATGCATAGTAAACTGCTGCGATGCTCCTTTATTATTTAGATCTTTCTAAGGTATGTTGGGGTTTATGGTCTAACCAACAGCATGGGGAAGGTTTACTACAGTGATAAATATTTATTTGGATATCGTGCTAACAAGGCTTCTAAAACATATGCAATGGATTAAATGCAAATATGTTATCACTGCCTTTCAGTTTTGAAAAAAGTAGGTATGTCCTTTCACTTTTGGAACGTAATATATATTCTAAGTGGAACCAGATTAAAAAACTGTATTTGGAAAACACTTTTTATAAACCCTTCTTTTATTTATATATACGGGAGGTGTCCATGTTTGCGTGCAGAAGGAATACAGCCACTCTGATGGTTTTCCTGGCTCCCAGGCTGCTCAAATAGATCAGGCTAGGGAATGTGTTCCCTTATGGTGCCGTTTCTGGACTGAAGCATGGGCTGGCCCAGGGACTGCATGCGCTACACAGGCTCCAGAGCAGCCGACTCTGGCAGCTCGCTTTTTCCCCCTGCTCAAGGCCAGCCCTGGAGAAACAGAGGTGAAAGAGAGTTACTAAATTGTATAGGTTGTTACTTGCTGGCTTCAAGGAATGGCTTCAGTCTAGAAATCGTTTATCATTTCTTGTGAAATATTGACAAGTGATAAAAGGAGCTTGTGGGAGTCAAGTTTTTAGTTTGCAATGAAAATGAGAGGCTTTGGGGATCTGAATTCCTCCTTTTTCTGACCCACCAATTTCAGGGCAGTGAGAGAAGGAAGCACTACACTATTCTTTCATATACTTGATTTTGTAATATGTCAGCTCAAATATAAGCTTTTAATCATTCATTGTAACATAGGGTGAGGAGATGCAGATCAATGGTCTTGCCTTCAGCGTTTGGCTTTTTGATTTCAGGATTTCCATGTGCATCCGTTGCATCATTTTAGTAGCAAACGACATTTTTGGTACCTTATCATAGTTTAAATGATTTCAGTTTAATTTGGACCCTTTTTCCTATTTTGTCAAATTACGATTATAGTGTACATTGTCTCTTATCATTGTCTCATAAATGATATAACAACTTTTTGGGCATGCCCATAAGTTTTTATTGTTGGATGTGCATTTTAATAATAACAACATTGCACAGAGAAGTTTTAGCACAACAATGTTTGCATTTCCTCTAGTAAAACATAATACCATAGTACAATTCCTGTATAATGAATCCGTAGAATCTCTGATCTGTCTGTGTCATGGTAATGATTCATGTACAGGGCTTCTAAAAAGGTGGTGTATGTTACATCTGTGGTACGGATAGATAGTTTGAGAAACAGAAGGGTTATGACGCATCCAAAGTCTGCAAAAATTATTACCATCACCAGAAAATCCAGCTCTTGCATCCCATGATGGGATGGGTATCATGGGCTCCCTGACCACTGGGCAAATTGCGGTACACGTGCTGGGTAAGCAGTGGCCACAGAGTTGAAATGCAAAGTGCTGGAGGTTTGAAGCATTGTGGGGGATGGAGGGAACATTCTCTGTACCACCTTTTCTGCATTGTGGAGTCAGGCTTCACTTACGCGTCATGCCACCTCTATGGAATAAATGATATTAGAAAGAAAAATGTGTATCGAGTCCTATGGAAAACAAGTATCCATTTCCTCTGAGGAAATATACTTTATTTCTTAAAGTGTTTCCTCCAGTTCCAGCAGATTTTCTTCTGTGTGCTGATGTCTAGGCACAGGGTAATGTAGGTTTGGACCTCTGGGGTCATCTGCTTCAACCTCAAACTCGAAGCAGATCCGATGAGGTTGGGATGCACAAGGCGCTTGTCATGCCCTTGCACACAAATGTTCTGAGAGTGAAACACCAAATTAATTATTTTGATTCCCTCTTTTTAGTAGTATGTTGATGTCTCACTTTGCTGCTTCATTTTAGTTTGAGAGGATATTAATCTGTGTCTGAATGGTTTTAAACGTGTATAAGTTTTGTGGTGACTGATGTTTTAGGAAACAGTTATTTTCTTCAGCTAGAAGGATTTACTCTTGTTAAATGCTCCTAGTGTTTTTTGAAAACTTAGTCAAAAGCTTAGAGCTCAAATCAGGGAACAATACATGTTTTACTAAAAATGGATCAAGTGTAGATTTTGGTCATTTTTTAGAACACAAAAACCTCAATGAAAGAGCTTGCCAGGAGTGAAATAACCAGTTCAGGCAATTAATGCATTTACATTACTGCTGTTTTTTTGCTGTGGGATGGCATGGATGTAGGATGAGTGGGAAGCCTTGACCCTGAACCAAAGCCGGCTCGGGAGACGGGCGAGATGGCAAGGCAGGAGAGGTGGCAGGCTCTGCCAGCGCTGCGTGGGAACCAGGCACAGCCCCACTCCCTTTCCTCCCTCACCTGGAAAGCCAGTGCTGCGATAATGCAACCTGAAATGGCAAAGGCACGGGGGATTGCTCCCTGCCTCTCACCCCAGCACCTTTTTGCTTCCCTGGCCCGTTGCAGGCGGAGCAGGATTCAGTATCCACATGGTTTTGCTCTCCTAGGAAATCTCAGCATTCAGGGAAACAATCTTAGCACTTTTAACACTAATGAAAGTTGAAGGCAGTAAACAAAATCACGGACTAAATCATCCAGTGCTGACATGTCTTTTGGACAGCAAAGAGCCTTTCGTTGGAAGACATGGAGTAACATTTCTGTTGTGGGTTTGCTAGTCTGATAATTAGAAGTGATTTAGGATAGCAGTGAAGGTGCCTCTAATGGGCACCTTGTGGGTGTTAATAAAAGGAAGAATACATTAAACGTAGTGATTTGTGATTGGGCTGATGGGGTTAATATTTTCTTAGAATATAGCTGGCCGTTTTTCTTCCAAGTAACAGTGTAATGTAATTATAAGTACCTTAGTAGATGGACTCAATTGCTCCTATCATGAAAATTAATTTCAGGATCACGCTGAGGCTTTCTTTCTTTTCTTCTTTATTTTCTACACTGTGCAGGAGGGAGTAGACACATACAAATGAAATTATGTTTGAACAGACCTGCTTTTGGAGGCCTGTCCAACTCCTATGAACAACTTAAATCAAAATCTATGGGGAAAAAGTGCATTTCTTGCTACATTCCTTCACATTTTCTGTACCTGTAAAACTCCCAGTTTTCTCGCATATTCTTTTAAAGCACTTGACAAAGGTAGACAGATATCTCCAATTTATAGGAGGGAAAAGTGAGATATGCTGAGTTTTCCCAAAATGTTTCCCAGAAGTAACTGAGCTATGATTGCAGCTTTTCCAGTAAGTTTTGCCAAGCTTTCTAATCAAGCTTCTTCAACACAGGCAAATGTTCTTGCTGTAGTATTTTTAAACACTCAAATAATAATACATTATTATTATTATTATTATCATCATCATCATCACTACTACTACTACTGCTGCTGCTACTACTACTACTACTACGCAGCTTTTATATTCATGATTTTTTACTGCATTACAAAATACAAAATTTGGGAAGTTATAGTCTCAGGATATAAATTTCTAAATTTTTGTGATAAATGAAAGTCTAATATACTGAACAATTTTCAAAGAATAAAATCGAAAAAATCTGACATGAAAAATCTATGCTTAGTGATGTTTTGAGCTCTCACCAGTAATTTTAGTCTTGGAGAACTTAATGGAATTAAATCAAAAAGGACTCTCAGAAATTGCTCTGAAAACATACACATATTTAGAGAGAGATCAGCAACATGAAAGTGTTGGATTGCTGCTGTGTGGTTTGAAACCTTAATTACCAATTCTCATTAGCAGATATACATCTGACCTATCCTGATTTAAAGCAGCTAAAAATAAGTCCTAAACCAGTGAAGGAAGAGGAATGTATAACAGAATGAAGTTTTAATTTATTATATAATGTTAATCACATAATATTAATAATTATGAAGTATTATATATTAACAGTGAGTCTTGGTCCATTTGAAAGCAGTTTGTTGCATGCTTTTAAACCCAAAGCAGACACACCCAAGATCAGGCTTTGTAGGTGTGAAATTAGGTCCTGATGTGAAGTGATGATGTAAATTGAGCAGGATTGCAGTGGGAGATTTTAGTACTGATGGTATAGACCTCACAAGCTCAGAGAATTGACTGCTTTATGTGTCTTTGCCTCCTTAGTATTAATATTTCTTGCTGCTCTTAATGCAGGCTATAAAGATTTAATGAAAGGAGAAGACAGGCTGGAAATTCCTTTCCAGAGAATCCTTTGCATGGTGAGGGAAGGAGGAACACAAATGTACTTGCAAGGCCAAGCAGAACTGTGCTGGAGTGCATCACTCCCCTTCCTTCGGTTTTCTGGAGAGGTACTTAATGGTGTTTGCATATAACTGTATAGTGCCATTAATGTAACAATTTTCATTCGTACAGTGCAACACCAGAAAGATAATCTCTGTGTTAAGTACTTTTCCTTTCTAATCCCTGGAGAGTCAGAACTCTAAAAGCAAATATTGTATTTACTATAGACTGTAAAAGGGAAGAGACTAAAATGCAAAGCAGCTAAGATAAAATTGAGTTCGTTTTGGATGTCTGCAGCGGTGCTATGAATATATACATACAGACTGTTATGCTTTTTATATTATCTCTAATTTGAAATAAACAACATGATTACAGATTAGATCAATCATGGCTTCAGTATTTCTGGCCAAAGCAAGAAAAGGCTTGATGTGCTAGCTAACCACGTAATTGAAGCAGAGATTGTTTCACTGTTGGTGATTTGTTTAAGGATTTTAATTTACAGTGATGAGTATTCTTCACTGCATTGTAACCTGCATTCCCATGTCTGCCTTTGGAAAACAGTCACTGCTTGTATATACCGCTGGAATGATGATGCGAGGCACTGAACACCAAAATGGAGGAGCTGAATGCTGCTGCCTGACATTCCAGAATAGAACAAAGTGGGCAAATTGATGCCTAGCTGTCCTTACACTGATTTGCACGAGAGCTCTGTTAGGAAGTCAGCCACTGTCAGGGAATGGGGGAGATGCACGTGGAGTGTCTTTCAGAATTCATCAAGTGAGCAGTTAACCAGTGCACTCCAGAGGACAGTTCTGCCTTAGCTACTGGAAGAACTGGAGGGTAAGATGACTTTTCTCCTGCATCTGACTGGTGTGTTTCTTCTTATGAAGTTAAGCCAGGGAGCAACAAGCAGTGGTAGCTGGAGTATATCAGAGGTGCTCGAAAGCAATTTGATAAAACCAGGAAAAAGCAAATGAGAGAAACAGTGTACAGCACATTTATTTTTGTGGAATAGTTGTTCAGACTGGAAGAGAGCTGGTGGGAATCCCAGCAATGTTCAAAAATGCTAAAACGTGCTGCTAGGAGCCTGAGTTCAAAAGCTTTGAAGTTGGTGTCACTTAACTCTGCTTTTGGAGTACTGTCCAGAAATTAAGCTGTAATGAGGACCAGGTAGCACAGTTGCCTGCCTTGTTTTTGTATATTTGGTGTATTTTTGGAGGAATCATCAGTTTAATGAAGAGCAAATATGCTATACATAAATAAAAGGTGTGTTAAGGACAACTGAAAAGGGGAGTGGTAGGAAGAAACCTGAATGCAAAGGGAAGCAGAGGAATAGGGTGTAGTGTGAAGAAGAAAATGTGGTCAGGCTTGTAGAAAGTTATTTGAATGTCCAGAAAAAAAGGTTTGATTGTCTGCTCCAGACGGACAAATGATGACTTTTCCCTTGAATTTCACCTAGGGACCCCATCCATGTTTTCAGCATGCATCTAACAACCCCGATGGACTTTCTTTTTGGGGTGCCTAGAAGCCTTGGTGATATGTTGGGCTCTCCTTTCCTGTGGGCAGCTCAGTCAGTATTGAAAGTAAAAGTCTGTTTTTCAGTGAAAGCTAATGGCATTGTTCCTGTAATCCAAAATGAGAGATTTTGTGCCTGAATTCAGGAACTCCTAGAAGCAACAGGATTTTATTCTTTGTTTCAGGAGGTTGTCACTTAGCCTGCCACTGCTAGAAACCCAATGCTTAGTTTACTCATTGATAGTTCAGCACTAATTGTATTTACGGTTCATTTTGTTTGGATGCTGGTGACTCTAATCTTTCCATAGCGTCAGTGGTGCAGTTCAGCTCAGATGTATGGGTTCACTATCCTGCTAACTTGAAAATCCCATTGCAGATACGATTTCTGTCATCTGTACAAGAGTTAGGAGAAAGTGTGGAGAAAGAATGGGTGTTACGAGGTAGAAATGTGGGTTGTGACCAAATCCTTTGTCTTGTCCACTCTGTAAGTTAAATGTGAATCTAGACACATGAAGCATTTAATCATATGGTGTACCTCTAATTGCTAGAGGAACTGAGGTATTGGTTATAGAAAGCAACACCAAGGTGTTAGCGAAGCTGCTGGAAACTGTAATAAATAGCATGGGAAGTTGAAACAGGGAAATCCAAGTAGCTGCTTGTTACATCCTTAGATTTAATTTTTCAATGAGACACTCGGAGGGACATCTTTTCTTTTACAAATACCAAGGATAAGGATTTTCGTAGAAAGGGCTGCAGAGCAACACAAGTCTTCCATTTCACAGGACTTTGCACCAAGTAGGAATATTAGCAGGCTACTCAGAGGGAAGTAGGGCAGACAAATTAAATCTTCATTTCATTTCTGTTGAGCCTCAGCAACTGAACTTTAATGCTTTTTAATTACGTTCCTTACCTGGCTGGTGAGAGGGGCTGTATTAAACCACAAATACCTCAACATCTGGGGCTCATTTGTTCCAAAATGAACACCATCTCCTTTAATTCCCTATTTGTCTCTCTCTCTGCTCTTACAATATTTGCCTTGTACTGATTCCCCTTGCTAATTGCAATCTATCCAGCGCTGTATGTGAAAAAGCCATTTTAGTTGCATGATTTAATGCTTTTAAGTCATCTTGGCTTTGCTGACTCATTGGTCAACCTTGAAAAATCATAACAGTGCAAACATTGCAATGCCATCAGAGGACTAGCAGGTTGCACAGGGGACTCTGTTACTGATTAGTGTCATTTTTTTTCCGAGTTGAAAGAGCTATTGTGTTTAAGGCCATGAGATTTAGAATTAGGAGTAATTAAAAACCAAGGCTGCTGCCTTTATATTTTTTTAAATATGAAGGGCCCCAGGAGTCTCTGTAGTCATTAGAAAATCCTATTCTCGTGCTAAGCTTGTCCTTATAAGCAGTTCTGTTGTTGGCTTTCCTGAATGTAAAGCAGGATCTTGTTCAGAGTAGATGCTGAGAGGGGGGGAAATATCGTAAAGGCAGGGGAGAAGAAAAGTGTGTGTGTGTTTGGGGGGCAGCTATTTTGTGGTTGCGTGGTTGCTTTGTAATGTGTCCTTAGCAACTGGCTTTCTACTCTGATGGGAAAAATAGATGTTGGGAAAGCATTCAAGGAAAGTGGGTCACATTTGATCCATGACCTAAAAGAAAAACTGGGGGGAGGGAATAATCAGCTCAGATCATTAATGAGGTGAAAATTTATCCTTATAAGGCTCATTCATCAGACAGTGTAAAACTGCTATTCTGATATCTTGGTTGTATGACAGAAAACGCAGCTCCCACTCTCTCAAAACAGCACAGTTGTTCCACAGTTTTTTATTAAAAAAAAAAGAAAAGAAAAGAAAAAAAAATATTTGTTTGTTTTAAACACTCTCAAGCAACACGATAATTAAACATGACAGTTTGGCTGTGGGGCCTTCCTCTCGGTTCAGGAAAATATAGAACATAGCTGAGCTGTCCTTTCCTGGTAAAAATGAGGTCATTTGTAAAGCTTTGTGTACATTTCTGCAGCGCTCGTAGAACAGAGCTAGCAAAACAGTTCTCCTGAAGTCTCAATCCTACCTCAGCTAATATCCCCATTTTTAAGACATGCAGATGCATTGACCATGTAAGATGAGAAATCACAAGCTGTGATTTAGACTAAATGACTCCTCAAGGATGTATAGTTTTGATTTAACTGTCAAGGGTGCATACGCTGCAGTCGTAAGCTCACTGCCTTTGCTGACTCTGAGCTTCTTACCGCTCCGTATGGCTAAGGGAAAGCTTCTGGTAGCCTTGTTTCCTTTTCCATGTGAGGTCTGAAATAAGCAACATTATGCTGTCAGGCTTGGTTTTTCTCCATATTGCATACACAAATGTATTGTGTACGTTGTATTTGTTAATCCCTGTTGTTCATAAAAGTGCCCTAGGCAATTAAAAATTAATAAATAATTGTTCCTTTTATGTAAAAGCTAGTATTAATTTTCATACCCAGCTGTTTTTCTTCTACCAATCAAATTTTATATAGCTGCTAATATTTCAAGGTAGTTTTAAATAGCATCTCAGCCTAATGCAACTCTGTCCGACAATGCATCATCAAATCAAACACGAAAGAGTAGCAAAGGATGTACTGGATAAATGACTTGAAAATATGGAGCAATGCAAGATTTGAGCTGGCCCTTCTACCTTGAAACTTCAGGGAATACGTTCCCATTCTGTCCAGGAAACTCTTGATGTTAACACCCAGATCCTCTGACCCTTCTTAGTAAAGCATTAGCTGTTTTAGTCAACTGTGTTGACATTCAGCCCAGTCACAGAAAGGTGGAAGCACAGAGAAATAAAGCAGCATTCAAGATCTTGGGCTCTTTAATGAAGGTACTTGGTAGAAAACCTTCTAGTAGATTAAAAATTCCTGACTTTGCAGGCTAAGTGAGCTCAGACCTGCTGTGTCCCCTTCTCCCCTTCTTTTCTTAACCACCTATTAAAATACTCTGAGAGTGTGTTGTGTTTCCTAACACGTGAAAATAGTAGGAAGACATCTGGGCTTAGTAATAAAATTAGGTCTGCTACCTAAAAAGCAGCCAGCATTGTTTTGGGGCCTCAGAGATGCTCCAGCAATGCAAATAGTAATAGTGGCTTTGGAAAGTGCTTCTACTATATGGCATAGTTTGCAAATACTGCTTTTAAAAGACATATTAAAATTGCATCAAGTTAAAAGAAAAAAATTATATCATGAAAAGGTGATTTTTGGCTTTAATAACATAATGGTTCAATATTTATGTAGTGCTTTGAGTGTTTCAGAGTTCTTCACTGGGATGGGGACATGATGTACCGATTCAAAGGTGAGGGAGATAAGCACAGCAAGGGTAGGAGACTTAAGGAAGCGTGTGGTTGAGAAACACCTTGCTTTGTTGCATAGTCCTTTGCTCTTTACCATTAGAAACACTTCCCAGTTTTGTTCCTCAGTAGGATTTCATCTTCTCTGAAGGATGATTATAGAAAACTGATGTGCCTTAAAATAAATCTGTAACTAATACCACTCTCAATGAATTTGAAATGGCTCGAGTAAATGCTCGGTGTTTGGTGTTGTAGCTGACCTGCTGCCCAGCTGGTTGCTGTCTATCCTGAGTGATGGCATGGGCATGAGGTACAGATATCCTTCCCTGCATTAAACCAAAATGAGCATGAGTCCACACTTCTTCAGTGGTGGCAGGCAGAATGAAAATTCAGCCTTTGTGTTTTTTCTCCGTATCTCTTACTTACAGTGACAAGCTCAGCAGGTTCAGCCTTCAAGTCATTAAAATAAATGTTCATATTATTAAAATCCCATATTTGATGCTTGGATTCCCCTCCGTTTCCTGCATCAAGTAATTGAGATCTGCGAGCTTCAAGTCTGTATTCTCCCATCAGCAGCATCCAGGTTCCCGAACCTGCCCTGGGGCAGGTTTCTTCCCTTTTCCCATCTGTTGGGTGAAGATGCCAATGATTGTACAGAGAGTGGTTCTATGGAAAAACAGTTGGAAGAGAGCTAGAGATCTTAGGGAACCACATGGTGTTACTAATCCTTGAGCTTTCCAAAGACTTGTCATCACAAATAAGAGTTTTCCACTTTCAGGGGGAGGAGGGAAAGAGAAAAAAAGAAGGAAAGAAATTAACCCTGTGGTGTGATGACAGAGATTTCTATAAATCACATTGCGTTTCACACTGCTGCTGACAGCCAGCCAAACCTGAGCTGGCCAAGTTTCCACAGGTCGAGCACATTACAGGGAGCTTAAAAACACATCCACAAGTGTTCAACTACCTTTTCTGTTGCACAACGCTATTGATGTTCAGAGGCTTTGTACATCATGGGATGGTCAAAGGCTTGTGGATGGTATTCCTGTTTTTTCTCCATCTCCTTTCCCACTTCTGGAAAAGTACCAGCAAGTCCCCCAAGACCTGCGTTCATTTTTGTTTGTGAGTAAAACCTCCAGAGCAAATAATAACCCACTAGGATAAACTTTTGTCCAAAATATACAGTTAAGAACTTATCTCACCCTTTTAAATTTTTCCTGCTGCAAGTATTTACTGTGACCTTAAAAACATGGTTTTCAGCAGCTTTTCAAGATGTATTTTCCCATCGATCTGGCAAACGCGTTCCGGATGGCAGTGCTCTGCTGCTTTCCCAATGCTGCGTTTGTGCAGAGCGCCCTGGAAACTCACAGCTAGAACATGGAGGTCTGTCTTTGAAGTCAGAAGCATCCCCATAAATGTCTGCCATATGACTGGGAAAGAGTGTGTGTTAGGGCATGGTTTTGTCAGGATTTTTCATGGTATGTTTATTAGGAAAATGTAAACTGGATTTTCTGAGGATTTTTGTCTTTTTTGTTTCATTGAATAATACCTTTGAAGACGGAGTTGCTCCTTTCCTAATGATGTATTTTCTTGTGAACTTCAAAAGAACAGAGTAACCCGTGGAGCAAAAATACTTATTTGCACTAATAGGGTAAAAAGAAGAAACTAGATAAAATCTTACACTGTAATGAAAGTTGAGTTTAAAGGCTTAGATTTGTGGTTGACTACTTGTGTGCTGCTGCTCTCTCTTCACATGTAAAAGTATAACTGTTGGTAACCGAAAATACAAAGGTAAATGAATCCTTCTTTGAAGAGCTTAGGACACACGTTGCAGTGGGATTTAGAGATTTCATTGAGTGTGAGATGTAGACAAGGTGGCCCGTTCTGCCGTGCATCCAGGGCAGTACTTTCCATCTAGCACGCGCGGTGTTGTTTTCATTAAAAATTGCTTAGTGTTCTGGCTTCACAGCCAGTTTGTTTCTCTTCTGTAATCTGTGTGTGGTGGTTGCATGTGGTGGTGGTGATGTATCCGGTGGGACCTGGTTCTGCCACCATTTGACGCTAGCAGTGGCGTGTAAGGCTTGCCCAGTGAAGTTGAAGCCAGGCTCCAGCTTGACCCATTATTCTGTCTTCCGTCAAGCTGGTAGGGGTATTTATGCTGTAACATCGAATCAACTACCAGTAGTATAAGGTTTTGGGGAAGGTCCCCTCTCCACCCAAAGCACTAGAGTGAGTTACAAATATGTTGAAAGTCACTGGGGAAAATCACTTTCTAACTATTGACATTTTAGTAGAAATCTAATGAGGTGCTTAGATTTTTCTAGTATGTTACGTTGAGGAGAAGTTAGAAAATATTCAGAAAAGGAAAACTTGGATTTTTAAATTTTTTTTTAAGCTTCCTTGTAATACAACTTGAAAAACAAACCCTCTATTGATTTTGTTGTTGTTCTGCAATCTGACCAGAGCTCAGGTCTGGTCTACAGAAAGACTGAGCACTTTTCCAACTCCCTTTTCTGCTCCCCAAAACCCGGCTGGCTGAAGATGACTCATCTCTGAAGAACTGGAAAGTATTTCCCAGACAACATTCATGTTTTCCTTTACTAAACGGGCAGAATTTAGAAGAGGTAGGAGGAACACAGGTGTTCTGCAGAGAGCTGGGGGAAAAAAATCACGACTCTGCCCTCAACCCCATATCCCTGCTATATTTTCCATTTAAATGGCAAAGTCAGCTTGTCTCCTGACCTGCATGCAGATGTTCAGTTGAGCTGCAGTTTCATAAGATTATTCATCCCAGTAAGATCTGTGAGCTTTCCTGCAATTCCTGAAGTTTTTCCTGCCCACATACTTTACCTCCAAGCCTTGGGAAGGGTAAAGATTTTTTTGTTTGCTTGTATGTTTAAGATTTCACTGTCCTCTGCTGCTACACCGAGCCTAGTCTGATTTTCAGTTTCATTGTTTTATCTATGGCTTTTCTAACGCTCAGCTAATACTAGAACCCTGTTTTCCAAGGCGCTGTACAGGAGGATTAACTCTACCTGAAAGAGTTGCAAAGCCACGCAAGGGACTAAAATTCCCAAGGCCAAATAGTGGGGTGAGAATAGATGGAAACAACATCTAGCACTTCTTGGTTCTCCAGCCAGAGGCAGTACTGCCTAATGAATAGGCATTGAATATCTTTGCCCTTTTTAACCACCTGCAAAAATTGCCCCATAGTCCTCTGGGATGGGATTGCTCCACTCCTGCCCTACTCCTTCTGTCTTCTGATAGACTGCCAAAATGAAACCTCAAGTAGTGGAATAGCCAAACTCCTTCCCCTTGCCCTGGCCACTGGTCAAAGTCCACCCTGCCCAAACAGAATTCTTGATGCATTGAAATAAAGCATGTTAGTCTGTGTTTTCCTCTGCGCTGCAGAAATCAGCTTGGTCACCTCTTTGACCTCCAGTACATCGAAACCTTTCCACGTGTGGCAGGTAAAAAGTTGGCCGCAGTCCTTCACAGCTGACTGGCAGCTTCCCCGTGCTTTCTGCAGGCTTGGTTAGTGCAGTAGCAGGTCAAAACCACACCATGCCGTTATCTGAAGTGCTCACGGTTGTTGCCCCAGCAGTATCACAGTAAATCCATCATGTATCAAGATGTAGTGGACCAGCTACCCTCATCTGAGCACGTACGCTACCCGAGAGCTTTGTAGCATGTGCTCTGTTTCTGTATACGCTATTAGTGTTTCCACTGAGGTCTGCATCTTTCTAACAGCTCGCTGCAGCTGTATTTGCGCATTATAAAATAGCATGCTTTAAAGTGCCTTGTGAAGCAGATCCTTCCAGCCTTGCACTGTAAGGAAACAAGAGTCACACCATGCAAAAGTGTGTCTGCGCGTGTCAGCAAAGTGCTTTTTCAGTGTGTTAGCTGAGTGCCAAAATTTCAAGAGGAATCAGGCGATTAAATTTCGAAACTACATCTCTTCTGTTTTTTAGGAATTTATCGTTTTGCGTACACGCAACATTTTGCTGTGTGCCTCGTATCTTCTATATGCACAATTTAATTTTAATTTTTTAGTATTGTCTTTCCCGGTTGTTGGGATTCTTTTTCTTTCTTTTTCTGGGCAGGTTATACATATGCTAATAGAAATATACCTATTATTTGAAGCATAGTTCTGCTTGTCAATGAAGCTTCATTAACACCGTTATCACTGCCTGACATTTATCTTATAATTTTCCAGAGTTGACTGTTACATCTCCATGGAAACCCAAATTGCAATTGAAACAAGTGAGATAATAAAGGCATCCATAGAGGATTGACGGTGTGCAAGCTCACAGTGTTTGCAGGCTACATTTGTTTATAGTTACTTAGATAAATCCATTGCAGTGGAGATTTTTGTTACCTGTGTCCTATCTTTCTATGACTGCTGCTTATTGCAAGGTTTAGAACAAGAATTGCTTTCTTTTGCTTTTTAATTAGAGCAATAAATTTTATTTGCCTCAGAAAGGGAGGCATCAAAGATGTAAATTCTAGATCGATTTTTCTGGGATGAAACATGAAGGGTTTTTATATATGATTTTGGCACTATATAGATTGATGCATTTTTAGGTTGGTTTGGGGTTTTTTTGAAGCAGCCAAAACTTATGGTCATGGACTCTTTTGATTTGCTGACTCTTTCAGTATGCAAGAATATTTTTTTTTTTTTTTCTATACCTAAGGACTTGAGCTCTCTAAGTTCATGACTCTAAATCAATTTAGATGGTGCCTCAAAGCATAGAGTCATGAAACTGGATTGGGTCCAGAGTGAATTAATCTGAAATTAATTTGATTTTGAAAGGCTCCATCTGGCTGTGTTTGGAAAAGACATTTAGACAGATATATAAACAAATGATCATCTGTATTCTATATGCCAGATGTGGTGTCAAAAAAATGAAGAAATGGTTTAAAAAAATCAGCTGAGGGGGATTTTGCTATAATGATGCTCAACTTGTTAAAATTACAATTGCATCACACTTTGGACAATAATCTTTTCTTATATTCAGATTTGTAAAAGGGGGGAGCATGGGTGAGCTTGAGAGGATATTTTGTTTTAAGTAAGAAAATTGAATGTCACAGCTTGCTTTAATTGTCTATTTGAGATCTCACATAAATAAGCGCAGCTAACTGAAATTGGCTTTGCCCTTAATACGAGCAGTGCTGTGATCTTCCATTCCCTTTTTAAGGAAGCTATTTAGGTGAAGCAGCCATGTCAGGCGTCAGTTGTTGGCCTCTTTCTCTTTACACATATGCTTTTGGGCCCTATGGATATAGCTCCCTGCGCTTTATGGAGCTCTGCCGGGAGCGGGTCTGCACGCACGTGTACACCCGTGGGTGCCCGTCTTGAGATATGTTGGACTGTAAATTACTACTTGCAACAACTGGTTGACTTTAGCACACAGAGATGGCTGTGTTTCAGAACAAATGTTTGGAGGACACCTCTCCCGTGCCCTCCATCCCCCCAGCCCCAACTTCAGGACACAGTTTGCCATAAACTAGGTAAGTCCTTGCAAACTTGCAGATAACTGCTAGCCTGGACATAAAACTTCCTGAAATAGTCACATCATCAATTATCAAGTAAAAATAAGTATTTTGAACCCTTCATTGCTGCCTTTGAAGTTTTTGCAGGGGCAAAAGAAAAAGGGAATTGAGTAACAACTTTGTAAATTTGGAGCAGTAAGTGTTTGGAATGTGGAGAGAGAGACTGAAGTTGTTGACAAGAAAACAGATGGTCCTACATGTCCTGAATTTTAAAAGTCTGATACTAATCTAATTCAGTTGTTGGCATGTCAGAAATATATAAGCATTTGCGTGTAATCAAATACTTTAAAAAGTAATACCCATAAATGTTTCCTGCCACACAGAAAGAAGTATACTTCATTGCAAATACGTGCCATCAGTAAACCAAAGCATTATTAATCCATACCATTAATACTGAGAAGTCAGCTACTTCAGACTCAACTTCATGTGAAAAATTATATCAATTGGAGCTCCAAAACTACCATATAATTGTGCAAGTACCTGAGCACTCTTTCATGTTACTGTCCAGCTTAACAGTAAAGAGAAAGAACTCCTTTGCAATGTTGAATCCCTTTTAGACGTAGCACAGATGTTTATGCAAAAGGACAGCCTCTGCCCCAAAGACATGACAAAGGAAAAATCTGGTGAGGAGCACAAGAGTGGAACAATAAGTTGCAGTTGTTGTTCACCAGCATCGTGGTTGTGATTTGCCAGGGTTCTCTTCCTGCCATAATAGAGATCAGTTTAGAGAGAAAAATTATAAATCAGAAGCCTTTGGTAATACTGAGATCTTCAGGTCAAAACCAGACGTGCAGATGTCCATCTGGGAGCTGGCCATCAGAAAACATATTTAGAATTCCTAACTTAGGTATTTATCAGACATGTCTGAACACTTGTACTTTGCTGCTGCTGTGTAGTTAGAAATGCACCTGCCTTACACCTGATGAAGACAGACCCAGTCTTGTTTGAGGGTTTGAGGTACAGAACAAATTCTGCCCAGAAAGCAAAAACGATTTATTGGGTGGTTGCCTAAGCTGAGCTTTATGTTGGGGATCATTATTGCTTGGTGGACTTCATCCAGCCTTGAACTAGTTAGTTCCCAAAGCCTACGTGACAGCCTGGAAGAACAAGGCTGGAGGTTAATACACAGCCTCTTAGTTTAGATTTCCAAGCCACTTATTTTAGTCATTCTTAGCATATATTCCTAGAAATTTGTGATCCTCATCCATACTTGAACAAGAGGGGAAACAAACTCAAGGTGGTCAGGGGTGGGTTTGGCTTTCTTCAGCCATTACAGGGCAGGAGTCTGTCACTGGCTGTTGGGCTTCTACTGATTTCAGTTCAGTAAAATCTATAGGCTGGTGTAAGCAAATCCTTAAAGATACTGAAAGTAGACCATTATAAGTTTTATCAGCATAAACAAAAAGATGCTACCCAGTTCAGGCCTGTACAGATGGTGTGCTTAATTGCTTCCACTATTGGGTGAACTAGCAATGATACTTAATTGGTTTCCAAAATAGGGGACTTCAAAAAAGAAACCAAGCTTCTTCCTCCCCGTTTGTCATCTTCACTTCTGTAGTCATTCGTTCTATTGTTTACATATATTTTATCTTGTACAAGTTGCTCCACTTTTGTCTGCGTACAGCACATGCACATCATTAAGCACTACTGGGTGTTCTAAAAAATAATTTACTTGATAAAAAATAGGTCCATACACCAGTGGCAAGACAATCGGAGATGTGTTGGACATCTTTTTTAGAGGATGTATTTGAATGTAGAGTTTTTGTGGGGGTGCGATGTAGCAGATGTACAAAGCTTTTGCAAAGGCACCGTTACTTTAGTGTACAGTTGTAGGAAGTATTGCCAAAAGCAGGACATTAAAATAACACCTTTTGCTAGTTTTAAACATGTATACAAGGGATATCCAGGGTTTAGGTTCAAACCCCAGCCTTAAATCAAACTGGTTTGTAATGGAGGTGGTGCAGCAGCGCAAAGGCTGAACAGCTGAAGAGCCACCAGCTTTCATGGAGGAGGTTGCAGCTGGGCAGAGACAGACCCTCTCTCATTTGCTTTGGTGAGCAGAACTCTTGAGGGCTCATTTTAGGAAGTCCAGAAGACTTAGCACAAAGGTGTGTACGTGCTGGAAAGTGCACCATGACCCGAAAAGGTAATTGCATTTTAACATAGCTCTTACGATGATTTCCTTTGGTATCCTTGATTTCTTCCCGTGACACTAATGAGGGATCTGCATCTACGCCTCTAAAAAATAGTGTGTTTTATGTCATGTGGGATCAACTGTCTTCTGATGTTTCTGTAGTATGTATTCTGGTCAGTACTTTTCCCAATTTGTATTGCCCGTAGTATCATGCAGGCTGACCTACCTACTTGAAAGGCAACTTCCCCCTGCTGCTCCTTCTCCCAGCTCAATTTTTTTCCCCATCAAGACATTTTTCAAGGTAGGAGGTTTTTCCCCCAGTTTTTCAAACCTTTTCCTGTGTGACAGGAGGCTGCCTCTGTACCTTACCTAAAATTTGCATTTGAGGCATTAAAACGATCACATGTACTAAATTTGGAATTAATCAGAAAGCAAGTATCCCCTGTAGTAACAATGATTTACCAATGTTTGTATGATCGAATAGGCAGAGAGAGTTAGCAAAGCTGAGCTGCAGCTCATCACTGATTTCACCAGAAAAATTACTGTGAATTTTAAACTATCAGAGCAGTAAAAAGGACTCCATTGTCTATAGAAATTATGCTTTTACAGCTAATTTCTGCCAACGTGGAGGCAACACAAGAAAAAAATTATTTGCATTTACCATTCAGGGCTTACACGAGCACTTGAGTGTTATTAGCTACTAAGAAGAATAAAATCTGAGGATTGGATGTCAGATATTAAAAGCCATCAGAACTGTTCACGTAGTTAATGTGGGTGTGTGAGTGCAAGTGTGGTTGCTCTCTGCTGGATGGACGAAGAATTGCTCAGCTCTTTGTTAAGGCTTTATGGGTCTGTAAAATGGAGTAAGGGAGAATGTTTTGCAAGCTCAGGATTTCAGTGTCCCTCCTGCAATTGCAGCTGGCCTTCAAGTGTAGCAGAATGGCAGGTTTGCAAGTCTTATAGCTACTTAGTTGTCAGCCCCACTGATGGGCGTAGGGAAGCCTGGAGAAAATTATTTTGTAGACATCACTGCATGCATAGGAGCAAGCATCCCGCTGTATGCTGCTTGTTCATTGGGCACGGTGTCAGGTTCGTTTAGCAACTGCTGTTAGGGATATGTGTTAATAATAATTATTGGTATTAGTAGTGTTTAATAGTTCTGCCAAGAACTGTAAAAGGTACTACAGCAGGAGCAGTTAATGATTTTTGAAACACCATCTTTCCTTTGAGCTGCTTTTGAGCAACTGTGCTGCGAAAATGCTGATGGGCCAGAAAGCTTCTGGAAATGACTTTTTTCCCCCCCAAAAAAAGACAGAGACCTGGTCATTTACAGCTTAAAAATATGGAATGGCTCGTTTTTGTGTTTGTCACAGGTTCTGGCCCTTATTTTGCTGGCCAAAATCCAATTTAGGTAATTACATTCTGTGTCTATAAATCGCAACCCCCTGCAGTTTTCAATTGGGTATGGTATTGTTCTACCCTTCCTGGCTGAAATTGTTGTACAATAATGCTCCATGTCATTAAACAGCTGCCGTCTGTCACCTTACGATGAAGTCATTCCTTTCTAAACAATGAGCTTATAAAGCCCTTTTGGGTCCTTCCAGATAAAATTTGCTCGTAAACCAGCAATTACGATCTTTCGAGTACAGTAAGGTGATGCTTGTGTGTCTCTCTTGACAGCAGTTGGAGTCCTTCAAATGGGTGTTGTCCCTTTGTCAGCTGGTGTGATATCCTGGCAGTAACTCCAAGGCTCGGATGTAAATATTTATCATCGTAAAACTCTGATGCCTGTAAATGCCTCTGCATCGGGGTGGATTTAGTCGTCTTTACACTTGGAACCCGTTCATTATCGTGTTCTTGTCATTACGTTGGCTCTTAGAGGAGGTGCAGCGTTCTCCTACAGAAAAGGGAACATCCCCAGCAAAACGGTAAAACCACTGAAATGGGCTAAGGGTCGAGATATGAATTAACCAAGCCAGAACAGTGAGAAGGGTTCTGGGCAGGGTTAGAAACAGACTGTGGAGAGGGGTCTCACATAAACCCATTTGACGGCCATTTTTCAGCACCTGGCTTGACACCTCGTTCATTAATGGAAATGAACGTAGATTAACACCAAAGCTCTTAACAGTGATGGATGTAAGAGAGTTCTTTTTGATCCAGACTTTGTTTCTGAAGTCTGCCTCTCTCTCCTTAGCGGTCAGTTCATTTTTAGCAGTCTTGCTGTAATTACAGATACGAACGGGAGAGACAGAGAAGGCGTCTACTAGGTTTTTCCGGAGCTCTTGCTTAAGCAGCAGTAATATTGAAACAATCTCTAGCTCCTCAAAGAGTGGCCCTGTCAACTTGCTGAAATGATGGAATGGTAGTTAGGTTATTAGAAGGAAAATTGGCACAAATTGAGAGAGAGGATGCTCTGGCAGCAGCCACAAGCAGCCAGCAACTCAGTGGCTTAATCTCTGCCCTCAGGCTGCTCTCTACGATATAGATGACACCTTGTCAGTGAAGATGATGTGCTGGGTCACCCCTGAGTCCAATGGGCTAAATTGGCAATGGAGGGAAGGCTTGCTGCGGTGTAGAGACAGCATACCACATAATCTACATTTTTTTCTTTTATTTTTTTTAATGTATGTCATCATTTGGGTACTGACAGTAATTGTCAAAGGATCCCGTTCTCATTAGTGTCCTCTAGAAACAGCTGTCTCTGTACACTTATGCTTTCAAGAAATAGTCTTAATCTTTCACAAAAATTGCTTTTTCTCCTCTTGGAAAGTTCCACACGTAGTTTCTCTTTTGCCTTGTTATTTCTTGGGTCCTGCAGGAAGGGAAGATGGGGGAAGGAAGGAATCACTTCCTCTGAGAGCCATTGTGCTGGCAAAGAGCAGTAACAAAAGTCCCTGCAGCTGTTGGCGACTATGAGGTGCAGAGTGTCCATCAGGTGAAGGTGAAGCTTGGGAGAGGATAAGGGAATTAGTCTTTAGCAGAGATTATTTGTGAGGGTTCAAGAATATTTGGCTGGATTTTATATTGACCCAACAAGCTCTGTGACAACTCATCAGGCAGGTGTGCTGTATAGTTGTGATCCTCAGGAGGCCTCAAGTACACTGTAGGGATCACATCCATAGAATCTCTAAAATTTGGGGGTTTTCCCCGTGGTCATCCCCCTGTTGTTTTATTGGCTTGTTCAGTTTGTCTGCATTGGCCGCAGTCCTACGGCTACAGCTGCCGTTGGGTGAAGATGCTACTGCAGGTGCCATTGCGGTCACAGTGCTCACGTGCTCCTCGACACGCCAACGGTGGGAGTGGGATCCCTCCTCTGAGGTGCTGGAGAGCCTGAGTTCATGCTGAAATCAAAGGAAATGCAATTAGAAAGAAGCCCACCTGAGCTTGTAGAAATGAGCGCTCTCTCTGCAGCCTGAACTTGCCTATCAGCTCCCCCAGATGTTGACAGCTCAATGAACCTCCTACCTTTGTAGGGTAGAGAAGGATTATAAGGAAAAGTTACGCTTGTTTTTTCCCTCCTAAATCTGCAGGAGTTAGGGGATTGACAGAGCTGTCAGTGGATGGTGGAATTTAGTCTGGAGAAGTTTAATGACTTACCCAAGTTAATTCAGACAGCGAGTGACAAAACCTGTCCCCTGGAGCTTCGCATCACAGCATACGGTAGCCTACACCTGGAGTCAAAGCCATCTTTATCCAATAAAGCATTTAAGGAACATGATCAATGTAATTTGACTTCAGTTCCACCAAAGTAAAGAAAGGGCTTAATCATTTTGTGGATTTAGAAGAGATCTTGGCTGGTGCCTACACCTTTAGCTCAAAGCAGGAACATGATGCTAATGGGGTCATTAACCTCAGAAAACAGGTAGCAGTGTTCGGTTTTGTGGTTTCCCAAAAACTGGCTTATTAGCAATGGAAATTGTGGTGCTCTTGGTGGTAAATGTGGTTTGGGTAAAGGAAAAAGCAAAGGAATAAACTTGTTATTCTTTATTAAAGATGACCTTTGCTGCAATTTGGGGCTAAAGTAGCAATTGTGTATGGATTTCTTAGAGAAGGGATCCAACAGAAGGAATAGATGAAGGACGTACTCTAAAAACTAGCTCAATTCATTTTTTAATATAAACAACATAGAGAATAAATGAAGCAAAAACTGAAGCTGATTTCTGAAAGAAAATAGTTGACTGAGTCCAGGGCAAAGCTGGGGGCTGCACAGCGATGTTTCTACCTTCTCTTGTCTTTGCAGGTCCAAAAGAATGTGTAAGCATTTCCCTTATGTGAAGCTGTAAGTGAGGGATTTTTCAACCTCCCTCCTAGGGAGGTTGTTTATCAGATTGTGTTTTACATAAAGGAATAGGAATTGGAAAGAAATAATGGAGTGATTTTCTAGAGGTATAAGTGTCATGGAGGTGCTTATTGCTCCATGAAAGTCTTGAAAGTTATTCCCATGGAGTATGATTCAAGTGAGTTACTCAGGGTTTTTCAGTTTTTTGGGGATTCTTGGGGGTGGTTCTTTGGTTGGTTCGTTGGTTTAGTGTGTTACTTATGTACGGAAAATGCGTATGTAGCATGGAATTGTCATTTCTCCAAGTGTGCCTGTGACCTGTAGAACATCTTCAAAATGAAAAGTATATGTAAGACAAGAGAGGGTATTTGCACATGAAACATGATATGAAAGGTTGGACCAAACCTTTCAGTCTTTTACTCAGGCAAGATTCCCACTAGAATCAACAGGAATTTTGTCTAGTAAGTGAGATCCTGTTGCCTGCTGATCCATGTTGAAGACACTTCACAAGTGATGATCAAACTTCTTGTTGTTAGTTTAAAATGTGCCTGTAATATAATTTCCTCCTGCCTGCTGTAAGGACGGAAAATGCTAGAGTTAATATGGACTTATTATTGTGATTAGGTGAATTATCCTTGCAAGGAGGTGAAACACAGGGAACTAAATAATTTGTCTTTGCACAGGTTATAGCTGTGAGACAGGAATTACACAGGGTTGGTTTTTTTCTTGCCATTCTTAGATATATTTTTTTTAAGATGTAAAATACGATTTTTGTCTCATTGTGCAAATTTTGAGCTCTTCCAAGTCCTCCTGTGGGCATTCTTTCCTGAACAATCGTCAAACAGAGAAATTGTAATTAAAGGCAAGTTTTTTGAATGTGGCAGGTGGCTCTGAAATGCCTGAATTCTGCAACGATCAACTTTCGACCTTGCTGAACACAGCCATTTCCCCCCTGTCCCTGATGGGAAGGTGGGGGAAATGCTCTAAAAGTCGCATCTCATTAGTGTTATTTCATGAAACTGAAGCATCCAAGAATTATCATCACTTGTGGAATCTCTAGCCAAGTAATTAGTTGAAATTACTGTCCTTAATTATCAATAATGACACGAGAGGTTTTTTTTGGGTTGGTTTGTTTGGTTTTTTTTTTGTAATTTTTATTTTTACTTTTGTTCAGTGTTTAAAATTACTTGTTTTCCTTGTAAGAGTACAGCTCTTCCTAAGCCATAATATGCCATAGGTCTCACAGAGCAAGTTATTTTTTATTACTATGTTCTTTTCCCCTGCGGAAGTGTGTGGTTGTTTTGAACTGAGATGTACATTTGGAGATCATATAGGGTAACAATTTACAGAGTGTGAAAAATTTCAAAAATTTGATGTCCTTTTGCAGGGAGCAAAACTTTTTGAAGCAGCATTTTAATTTTCACAACAAAATAGGCAATTCTGCCATTGCTTTCTCTTTTTGAATTGCGTCTCTTTTTTTTTTTTTTTTTCTTTTTTTTATAGCAGGGCGCAATAAACAATTTGCTTTAAACTGGAGCTCTCCAGACTGCTTTTGCTTTTTAAAGAGCGTAGGCAACTAATCGGCAGCAACCAGCCACATAGCAGGAGTGTTTTCCATTCTAGGCAATATCATACTAATTTGATGCACACATGGATGCTTCACACAATCTGCAAATTCATCGCTGGCGTCTTGCATTAGTCATCTGACAGATTGCCAAGTGTTTCATATTCCTTTCATGTGACTTTATTACAAAACACACACACACACAGAGACAGACACACACACACACACACTGCCTTATTTCTGCCAGTAGCCAGTGTAGTGAGAATTCACTGCAGTTCTGTTTACAACAGCCATGGAGAGAAATCTGCACTTATTTGCAACTATCCTCTGCTTTAAAATGCAAAAGTCCCGGTTTGCATTGTGCCGCTCTCTTCTTATATAATGACATTAAGCAGCAGCCTGCAGAGAAAACCAGACTCAATGAAAAATGTAATTGCATTGTTTTTTTGTTCACAATACTTATGCTATTAATTAAATACTGATTTGTTTTTTCCTGCTTTGTGCCAATTGACATCATCTTCTGCATCTAGTGCACATGAAAACTGCGTACTCTCCTAACTTGCCGTCTCTTTTTAATCTCCTTTTCCACTTTCTAGTAACGGCACAGCTAACAAGATGAATGGAGCTTTGGATCATTCAGACCAACCAGACCCAGATGCCATTAAGATGTTTGTTGGACAGATTCCCCGTTCATGGTCGGAAAAAGAGTTAAAAGAACTTTTTGAGCCTTATGGAGCTGTCTACCAGATTAATGTTCTCCGAGACAGAAGTCAGAACCCTCCCCAAAGTAAAGGTACAGTAGTTGTGCTCACTGCTTTCAATTAGTTTTTGGTTTGTGGGTGTTTTTTTCTGTTTTTTCTTTCTCCCACCCCCATGATCTTGCTTGCCTTCAGGATTTCCAAAGAGGTTTGCATATGGGCTGTCTTTTTTGAAGCATACTGTGTTGAGCTATGCAGCAGTCCTGAGAGGAGAGGACTCCTGAATACCTATCGATTACTGTCTTCCTCCTTTTCTTCAATTGCAGTTTAAATGCCTGTTATCTGGAAGCATGCATTCCGACTGTGCAAAAAATAACAAAAGATTGCCGTCTTTGTTTAAATTCTTATTGCCAAGAAACATGGAAACTTGAGCGATCACTTTCCCAGGATTAGCTCATGAAAAATATAATTTTCTACTTCCTTTTTTTCCCCTCTTTTCACCCCAGGTGGGAATAACTTTAAGGATACAAAAGGGGAGAAATGGTAACAGTGGGGTCTTGCTGTGTCATTGCTCCAGAGGCAATTAAAATTACAAAACAGAGTGGCCCTGCTCTTTTCCCCAAAATCTGATTTCTTTTCTGCAGTCGTGTTAAAGGATTGATTTTTGGCACTAGTATTTTTCTAAAAGGAAGTGTTGGTTTTCTCTTCTGCCTTTTTTTCTATACGTATTTAAAGTATTTGTCCTTAACTACATTGCTTTCTTTCACTGTATATCTATCTATATTTAGGCCCATGAGAATTCTAGGTATTATAGCGATGTAAGCATAACATATGTTTACATGTAGACTGAGTATTTTGTTTCACAGAATGTATCTTTCTCCCTAAATAGCTGTATACTTTCATTTACACTTCATGTTTGGTACATGAAAGTGTTGCTAGCATTGCAAGTGATTTGTGCAGCTCAGAGGCATTGCTAGGTATGGGTGTGTGCCTGGCTGTAAGGTTACTATATACTTACTCATTCTTACTGTGCTCCTGCCACTGCTTCTAAAAACCTTTAAAGTGCACATGGCACGGAGAATATAATAACATGCTTTTGTGGGCTAGCTGCTAACAGTGCAAAACAGCACTTGCTTGAGGTTTCCAGTTCAGTGGGAGGTGGCTGCTGTTGTGTGAGGCACACAGCACACCTTCGGGTGCTCTTGTGCTGTTGTGAAAAGCCCTACCAAGGCTCAGCATCTCCTCCTTGCCCTTGCACGGGGCAGAGGATCCTCTCAATGGCCTCTTCTTTGCTGCCCTGATTTAAGTAGCCTCGTGCTTTGAGTGAAGTTAGTCCGTTTTGGGTCACTTGCATATATAACTCCTAGTTAAAAGACTTGGGGTCCTGATGTCACACCGATGTCAGGGAGGAGGTTCATCTCACCCTATCTCGCTGCTAATCATGCCCCTGTACTAGATTGCTCTTTCCCTTCACAAGCAGAAGATATTTTTGGTTGGAGCGTTTCAGTGTAGTTCTGCTTCCAGCTCCCCCCATTCCCTGGGATTGATGTACTGTAGCATGTAGCCCGCTGCCATGTTAGCACACAGCTCTCACCAAGTGTCTTTTTCTTGTAATGCTGGATAGAAGACAGCATTAAGAGGTCAAGAAACTGGATTTTCTGCAGTCCAGGCTGCTATGGATGAGCAAACTCCTACTTAGTTTAACCCACTAAGATGCTGAACTTTGAGACTCGTCCATTTAGAAAGAGCTGATCCTGGGCCCTAGAAATGTCTTCCACTAAGCAGTAAATGAAGTGAGAATGATATCGTGGTTAGACAGAAGAAAGCCGTTGATTCCCGTTTTGGTAGTGTTTCCCATCATACTGTACCCGTCTGTCAGGCAGCAGAAAGGTGTAAGGATTAAGCACAGATCATGCAAACCATTGTAGACTATGGGTATTTGCGGTCCCCATATTCAATATTCCTTTTCAAAGGTTTGGGGTTTTTTTGCTTGAAGTCTTTTCAGCCATGCAGAGAGGATGCTTTTATGTCACTTCAGGCATTATATGTTTTAATGAGTAAATTAATTTAATCCTCAAGCAAGACAGAAGAACGATCAGGTTTATGTTTCCCAGACAGCAGCCAGCTCCTCTGGTGGTCGGCTTTTCCCTTGGAAGCTTTGGAGGAGAGTGTCTCCATGCTGGCTGGCTCTGTTCTTCCTTCTGGCTCAGTCTGCAAGCCAGGTTGCTAGATATAGAAACCTCTTGAGTTTCTTGTGGATGTCTTGTGACTGGGAATGAGCTGTACTTTCGTAATCCACTGGTGCAAAGGATTCTGTGTGAGTTTTAAGAATGTTAGAAGCAAACAAACCAACATACAAATGCCCTGGAAAATGGCTAATAGTCTCATTGTCATCACGATGCATGAGAAATACTTCACTTGTGCTGTGTAATTGGCATTTAATCATCAAGCTGAGTCTTGACTTTTTGTTTAGAGGTGTGGCTGAATTCGATGCTCTCCTCCTCTGTAAACAGCCACAGGAAACAACCGCTTTCATTTGACTTGAGCTGGGTAGGTGGGGGTCATGCCAGGCATCTGCCTGCCTGCCGCGTCTCTGCATCACCTCCAGTTTTGTAGAATAGTGCATCGGTGGTCAGGTGACGCTGGAAAAAGGCCATTTTGTATTTCATTGCATGGCTGTGGCTCTGTGTTGTGCAGAATGATCACAAGGCTGCAGTCACCCAGAAATTTTCTCTGAATATTCTGCAAGACAAGATTTGCAACGACAAAAATGCAAGTTAGTGTTACTACACTGTGTGGCGTGGGTGGAGCGGTGGCGGTTTGGTGTTGTTCTTGGAAGAAAGATTTCACTCTCACCAGATGAGAGCTGTGCATTTCTGTTAGCTTGGCCAAAGGGGCTTCTCCAGTTTGGGTGGAATTTTTTCTCCGATGAACTGTTTATGAAGTTGCAATCTGAGTTTATCCTGATTCTGTCAAAAATAACCATAGGCTGCTTCTCTCTTTCTTACTGTTATTAAGACTGTCTTTCATACCCTCCAACGACAGACGGCCTAGTTCATGTCATTCCTCCTTCTGCAGAAGCCAGAGGATAGACAGGTAGAAAGCCAAGTTGTACTCACTTTAGAAAACTGAAAGGAAAGCCACCTTACTCCCACAGCTATATTGCGGCTAGTGCAAATGTTGAAGCTCGGCTTTATTAATTGGGAACCACAGGGATGGCTGCATTTCGATGGGTGATGGCTGGAATATCAGTAGGAAACTCCGCATGCTTTCCAGCATTTGCAGTTCTGCAGTTCTTTTTGGATGTGTGAAAGAGCTCGGCAAAGTAATTTGACTTTGCGTTTATCCCCTGTTGTTTTGTAAGCCTTTTTCCTCTTTCTGCAACAAGAGAAATCCGGAGGATTAGGTAAACTGGGGGGTGGGGGGGTGGGGGGTGTGTGTGGAAGCCAGGAAATCCTGTAACGCTGAAATAAATGGCACTTTCAGCTTCTGGGGGCTAAGGGGATTCAAAATCTATGCAGATCAGCCCTCTCTGTTCCCAATCCAGCTTGCTCTCTTTGTATAATTTATTCTGGGTGGATAGATGACGGGGTTTTTTTCCAGAGTAGTTGTTAAAGAGAGCTTCTGTAATACCTCAAATACAGCAAGCTTTATGCGAAGGCAGTATACACTGCCACCGAGATCTCTCTTCTTCCCCGCTGTTCTCCTAAGCTGGAAAGATTTCCTTGGCTGCTTTTGTTTCGGAATCCGACTGCTGAAGCAAGCAGATGGCAACAGGGCTACTTTTGCCTTTTGAAATGCAACAGAAGAGTCTCAGGCCAGATCCACAACGTCCTTTGGGTGCCTTGCCCCTGTTTTAATACCTGTAATTCTTGCGGGGATCCAGGGCCCCTAAACCAGCTCTGTGAGCCGGTGCCTGCTCATGCTACCATAGCAATCGCCTTGCAGAAAGCAGGGGAGAGGCACCCGCCAAACAACGAACTGCGTGTTTCCTTGTAGCCTTTTACACACCCTTTATCAGATTAGAGGGAGGCTGCTGAGTGAACAAGTATGTGCTGTAGTTAAAGGCCAGTGTTTATTATTATCCTATTTAACATGGTAATTTAAGTCTACCGGGAAGCAAGCAGAGGAATCTGATAATGAGGCATTTGTCTGCTGCATACAGGAGAGACCACATGGGCGAGGCATGTAGGAGGCAGAAGTTATCTGGCTTGTTGGGGTTCCATTTCAGCTACCCTTTAGCCTTGCAGAAATATTCCTGTGCTGGTCCCTGCTCATGGTGCCCCATTTTCTGTGTGGCAGGAGGAGAAAAGGGGACTGGGGCAGTCCCGCGTGGGAGCAGAGCTGTGGCACTCCGCTTGTCACACAAGCCCATCCTGACTGTCCTAATCGGCAACAAAGACCAGCTGTTCCCTGCCTGCCCTTGCCTCACTGCTCAGGCAGTTGCACGCTTCCGCTGCTTGAAGCCATTTCAATGCATCGTGTTTTGCAAAACTATTCTAGATGTTCTTTAAAAGCTCCCTTCAGCCAGTGCTCCAGGAGTCAGGGTTTCTCCACACTTTTGGACTTATTTTGTGTTTTGAACGCTCTCACAGGTCCACATGAACATTGTTTCGCTCTTGAGATCCAATGAGTTGTGTCGTGAGCACATACGCTATCGAAACTGCGGGACTTGAAACCACAGCCGTTATGCATGTGTATTTTACACTAAATTTTAGTGTTCACGGGTGAGAGAGCTTCTGTTATAATTGTAGGCTTGAAGAAGTCTTTCATGCACCGAATGAAGAAGTGCCTTGTATATTTTTCCTTTTAGCAGGTGCTTTGTGCACTCTGTGAAGTTTCACAAGACAAAGATTGGCAAAAGCCAGATGTTGCCATTAGATACAGCAGGGAAGGAGAGTGAATTATAAAATTGAGTTTTCAACTTTCAGTTTCTGACTTTAAGATGTTTAAATTTAAACCTTAAAGAACCATTTAAAAAAAAAATATGGGTTATAAGTAGAATCATAAAATCTATTATAGATGTGAGCTGATATTTATAAAAGGTAATTCTTATTTGACAGATCTGCTGGAGTTTTTCAAGAGGTTTCTCTGAAAGTGGACAGGTGTGAAATTGTGTCTATAATCAAGCTGGATTTCCCAGGGGCGTTTTGCACGGTGTCACACAGGAGCCTAATACACGCGGTTGCTGGTGAAGCAGAGAAGGGCCCCTTTTCAAATGGAGAAAGGAGCTGGTTAGATGATCGAGGGCAGATTAGAATGGGGAAAGGTTATGGACCAGGGAAAGAGAGGGGATGATGACTGGAGAGCAACAGGGACTGTTATTGGAGATCAATACTTTTTCACTCTCTATGTAAATGCCTTTAACAGAATGAACCACCAACTTGTTATCCAACTTTTTGGATCATGCAGAAGGGACTGGATGGGGTGAAGCCACCTGATAACCTGAAGAAAACAATCCAATACAAAGAGATTCAGTTGGAAAAAATGAACCGTGAGCAAGAAGAGTAAATTCAAGTTTTGAGTGGACATATATGTTGAATGAGTATATATTTCAGAGATTTGAGAGCAGGAGAGGATTTGAAGAGCGCACATATCATAAAAGGACTGACGTGGTGTTTTGTGTCCATATGGTCAAAAAGGCACAGAAAATGTGAAGCTGTATAAATGGAAGCATTGAATATAGCTTTCAAGGAAATACTGTACCATTTAAAGAAGGATTTTTTTGATCAAGTTTAAACTATGGTTACCAATATTTAGTACCATTCTATAGAAGAGGGCAGAGGTCCAGAGAAGAGCAGCGTGATTTTGTATGAAGTTGGGAAGGGTTAAGCCATGGTAAAAGGTCTAAGAAGGTTAACTTGTAAAGGGCTTCAAGCATTCGACTTACAAGAAAGCTAAAAGGGGAAGAGCTGAGGAAGAATACAGGACTGTACCTTGGTTTCGAAAGAAAACGTTATAAGGGGATACAATTGAAGTTTCTGCCATATCTTGAAATGCGTAGTGAAGGCAGGAATAGATAAGCACTTTCAATTAATGTTAAACCCAGGGACTGCACAGTATAGACTTAAGGTTGAAGAACAGCAGGCTAACAATTCCAGCTTCTTAAGTCAAACTTTCTTCCTCCACTTGCAGAGCAGAGAATGGTCTTCAGAACCTGTGGTAAGAAAAGTTCCAAAAGAAACTTTTCTCTTGCTTTCTTCAATTTAGTATTTTGAAATAATGTGCCTGGAGCAGTATGTGACATGACTGCTGCCCTGTGCAGTTTCACCTGTGAGCAGGACAAGGTGCCAAGGCTGCGGTGGGCACAGCTGACAGTATGTCTATGTCCAGTGTGAAGAGGGTCTGAGATTTCTGATGACCCCTGATCTTTTGGCATTGCTTTGAAGAGAGATAGCAGGTGAGGATAACGTCCCATGGCATACTTGACTGCAAACCTGTTGCCCACATAAATCAGTCTGGCTGTGTATTCCCATCACTGACCACAGCAAGAAAGTCAGCCCCTGTAATACCCAAAGTGGCCCAGCAAACCCAACGGTGTCAGATGGCACAGGAGTAGTGATGATATTTGTGAAGACACTGTAACAGGAGTGCAGGAGTGGGGGTTTGTGATTGCAAAACAGGAAGAGTGGAGGATGTTGGGGGGATTGGGTAGAGCATGTTTTTCCGTTGTGGTATTTAAAGAGGGAAATAGCACATAACATAAACCCTTCCTTAGCCTTGTTTTTGAGGTTCCTGTATGCAGCATGTGAATGACTGGAGCTGTAGCAGAATTAAGCTTTTTTTTTTTTTTTTTTTAAGGCATCTTTTCACTCCATGTTTTTACAGTATTTATTGCAGGCAGGGCTTGATCCAGAAGTGAGATTTCTAGGTGTTGCTGTAAGAAATTAATAACACATCTCTAAAGGATTAAAGTAGATCACTTTGGGGCTCATTGGTTGCAGTTTTATAGCAGCTTAACTATGATTTAGAACTGTATATGAATTTTCGCAATCAAGCTAAGACTTTCTAAGCACATTGCTAATTACATCTATGCTGAAAAAGCACGTAGACTTTAACTACATGGATTGGTTTAGTTAAGTTGATAGCAAACCCATACGCAGACCAGCCATTAGAAAAGTAGGACCTCCTATTCCCGTTGAGGTGGTCTTAATCTCTAATACTCATGTCTGATAAACACTTGGGAAGAGGCAAGTTAGGTAGAGGGATATTAGAGCATCAATTCAGGCATTAAATAAAGCCAAGCACTTTCCAGTTACTTCAACATCTCCAGGAACACAGGTGGAAGTACAGGTTCAGTTTTCCTGAGAGTTCAGGAAAAAGAAGAAAATAAAAAAAGGAGGGGATATCTGTCTGTCTTTTTTCCCCCCCTCCTACTTATATTTAAAAGGAGTTGAAGGCTAATGATTGAGAATTAGGGGGCTTAAACAATAGTGAGGTTTTGTCAAGACAATGCTGGAAAAGAATGTTTTGCACAATAGTTAAAAAAGACAGGCAATTCCTTTAACGCTGGCTTCTTCAGCACACCATCCAGCATTTACCTATAGGATATTTTAGAGCAACTTTACCAAAAATTCCCGAATGTTCTTAAAATATAGATGGGTAGTCTGTTTTTCATAATGCCATTGTTACCTCAGAAAAAACCCACATAGGTAGGTGGTTAAAGAAGCCTGATCTTTCAATAAAATTGAAAAAACCCCAGCTAATCAAATTGCGTTGTTGAATCTGAAAAATATGCCAAACCTTATTCTCTCAAATATATAATCTCAAAGCCAAAATTTTAATGCATGGGAAAATCTAAGTCAAGTCATGCACACACTTGCACACAGGAATTAATCAATGGATATAATACTCAGCCATAATATCACATGCATGTTTAACTGTTTTCAAGATTGGTGCCTACATTTAAAGTACATACCTCCTTAATAGTGCCAGATAATGTCAGTTTAAGATTTATGCCATCCAGTTTCTTAGGTTGCATATTAAAGCTCACATCAGTGAGTTCTGATCTTTTTATGATGTTGTGGCACTAAAATTCTTTCTTCTTCCAATTTGCTATTAAATGAATAAACATACAATATTTATCAGCTTGCCACTTAAAAGATGATGTGTGTTTCTGTTAAAGAACAATTGCTTGAAAAAACAACCCACAACCTTCTCTTATTATGTAGTGTTTCTAATTCTGTTCAGTTCTAATGTTTGAGTCATTTGCCCATAACATAGGAGGAGGTTTTGTAAAGGATTTGAGAACGTGGTCTGAAATCGTCACGTGCTTTGGGATGGAGCTCGAAGGAAGGAAATGTTTGACAACCGAGCAGTGTCAAAAATCAAGTGTAATTGGGGAGTAGCCTTATGACCATGTATTTCAGCTGCAGTGCAGCTTCCAAGTCTCTCATTTCCTCCACAAGAATGGCGTTTTTTTGCTTTCATCTTCTGCTCCTGTCACCCCTCTAAAATCACGCACAAGTGCGTGTGCACATATATACACAAATAAATGAAAGTCTAAGATTAAAACCCACAATGCAAGACATTCTGCTCATTAAAGGACAGAAGAGACTCAGAGGCAGTAAGAATTTCTCTGTTAGTGCTGAGATGATGTGAGTGACACATAGATATTACCATGATGGGTCATAATAAAATGCTAAAGACCATGTAAAATGTTTTATCATAAATATGTCATCAGTTTTGCTGGTTCTAAACATGAAACATAAACCCCAGTAAATCACTGAGAGGATGCCTGTTATTCCTTATCTTTTTGAAATATGATATGAAATGGATATATGTGTAGCATTTGCAGTGTAAATTAATTACTAGGTCATTACTTCCATCTTCCCCACTCCAGACCTTTCTTTCCAGCCTGTATTTTTTGCTGGAGCAAGGTAGTGGGAGGACAGTGCTGAGCATGCTTAGGGTCTGCTAGGAGCCACTATCTACTCAGTGTCAGGTTTCTGAT
The DNA here is from genome assembly GCF_017639655.2 of Falco naumanni. Classification (NCBI taxonomy): domain Eukaryota; kingdom Metazoa; phylum Chordata; class Aves; order Falconiformes; family Falconidae; genus Falco; species Falco naumanni. The sequence goes on from NC_054058.1 coordinate 66,252,131, forward strand.
ACAGATGCCAGGAAAGGACATGCCATGCCAGTTGTAGTATTACTTCGTTTCAGACATCAGTTGTAGAGTGCACCGTAGCCATCAGCATATTTCAAAATAAAGGAAATAACTCCCTAAGGATAAAGTCTGGTAGTGACTTCTAAGCCTGGTTTGAGCTTAACTCAAGCCAATGAGCTATGTGTGGAAGGCTGTGTGTGCCATATAAATCTCCTGGTCCATCTGTCTCCGGGAAGAAGGCATTTTCAGGAATCTGTGTCTTTCTAATTGCTTATAAAAGCACTCTGAGACAAGCCGTGAATAAATTAAATTTGAAAGTTTCCAGTGGATCTTTTCAGGTTTTCACTGAACCTAATTACTTTCTAATCTATGCCCATGAGTATGCAGTTTTAAGTGGGATGGTAGACTTTCACTCTGCAGATTAAACTCTGTGGTGCAAAAATTCATTATTATTTGTGGAGGAAAAAACTTCAGTGTCTGCTGCCTTGTGGCTTTAATTTAAAATAACTACTACATCTGAGTCATGCATTCTTTTAGAAAAATAAGGTGAGCTGTAAAGAGGTACAAGATATTTTCTAATAAACCATGTCTCTTATTTGCCTAACTGAACGGGGAAAATTTATGTTTCAAACGTTAATTAAACTGGCCTAGTAGCTCAAGATGTCACACTTTCAATTGCAATTTTAGGGGAGCTGTACCACAATAGGGAGTAGATTAATATAATGTACTGCATGAAACTTCCTAGCTGCAAGGATGAGCATGGCACCGTAAGGAGCAGCACTGCTGCTTCAGCTGTAGATCTCCACGTGTTTTGCAAAGGGAGACAAATACCGTCACTGAGTCTTTACCAGCTGGAAGAAGTGAGATACAGAGGTCTGGGGGGACTTTTCCAAAAATTTCTGAACCACTTTGAGCAGGCAGAGAATAACGTTCTGCCTGTGCCGTTGTTGTGTCGCCTAAATCAAATCTGCTCCCTTCGTTCTTGGTACTTGAATCCCTGAGCTGGTTGACACAAAGATTTTGTTATGTTAACGCTGCCCAGGTGAGATCTGCATTGGTTTATTCACATATTAATCGGATCTGATGAGGGCTGCAGTTAGAAAACGAGTGTGGAGCAGGCCCGTAGGCACCTACTCCCACTCTTCTTCTGGCCCCCTAATTAAAACAATGAGTACGAAAACAACAGTCTTCCTTTATTATTTGCAGATCATGGGATATAAAAATCATTGTCGATTTTAAATGGTGTATATTAACCCGAGTAATTCCGCCGGGGCTTCAGATTCTATAGTAAAAGTGTTGTGTTGTCTCTGGCTCAATTAGATTTTTCTCAGTGTCAATTTTAATTCACTTCACCGGAGCGTGGGGGAACTCTCTGTGGAAGGGAAAATGTTACTTGTGAATGAGAGCCTCCTGCAGCCCACATTTTATTTAAGAGTTTTAAGATGCTTGGCGGTCCCACATTCTCCCTTGAACGTCTGCTATTGTATGCTGGAAGAGTTGAACAAAATTGCTCGATGTTTCTTAATGTGACAGGCATCTGAGTGTGAGCAGGAGGATGGGAATGAGGAGAGTGAAATCTTTGGTTCCTTCTTTTTATTTAATAGTGAGGAAAAATAAAAAAAATAAAGCTTTGGTGAGCCTTGGTGGCCAAACAGACATAATGATGTCAAATGTTTCTCACCCTTACAAGCATCCACCTGGCCACATATACAGAGAAGTAAAAACTAAGGAGCGGGGATTCCTTTTGCAGTGCTGAGTCTGGGGCAGAGGCTGAGTGGCCTGGGAAGGTTTTTTTCCCCCCTTTAGACTTGGCATTCCTCGCCTCCCATGGCCTTCGGCACTTAGGGGTGGCTTGCTGGGTTATGTTGTGCTTGGTGCCTGCTGCCCAAGCAGCCCAAAGTGTATTGTTCCTTCCTTGTTGCTAAAGGGGAAGAAAGGAGTAGATCTTTAGTTTGAGGGCACTTCTCACCATCGTGAGAAAGAGAAGACAAGAAAAAGAGCCTGTGGTAGAGTTGTAGGGGAAGGTTTACTATAGCCAAGGGCCTGAGATGTATGCTGTGTATAAGTGGGGCTTTCCAAAACGGTTGTTTCCATCCTGCTCAGCAGGTTTCTCTTTGTATCTCTATTCTATACCTCTCCTTCCAGTATTTCATTAAACTCTTGAGACATTAGCTTTATGGATCGTTGTGGACACTGAAGTTTTACTTGGGGTTGGAGTCTTGTTTGTTTGTTTGTTTGTGTTTTCTTTGACTGATACCTCCAGTTTTCAATTTTGCAAATGGTTTAGGCCACTTTCCACCGGGCTACCTGTAGGAAAGCACCTGAAAGTGTCACCAAAACCAGTCAATTGTGGGCGACAGATGTGAACCTCGTTTCTGATTCAGATAGAAAACAAAAACCTCAGTGTGATGCTGGAGTGCCCCATAGCTATTAATAATGCCAGCTTGTGTATGAAAGGTAAATACGAAATTATCTCAATTGCATACCCCTTTAATGTTTTTCAGAAAAATTGAGCAAAACTATCAAAATTGTAGTTTCTGAGTCTGTAACCTCCCAGCCTTTATGTTTCCAACAGTGTTAGCTTTCCTTTATGGTCCTGAGCTGTTAGCATGCGATGCCTTTCCGTGCTTTGTGGCTTGCTAGTTCTTGCTTGGGTATGTATTGAGTTAAAAGGTGCTGTGTGAAAGCACAGATTTATTATCGTTAGTATTATTATTATTATTATCATCATTACTTAGATGCTGCCGTTTAAGTAGTTCAAAAAAATCTTGCAACTAAAGGTCAGCATAGCTCGTAGGTTTACAAGTAACGGTACAAGTAACCTTCAGAAATTTCCTCATGACAAGATAAGTGCAGCAATTATATTTAAATGAGTGCCAGAGAAAATTTCACTGTAAACTACATTAGCTGGAGAGTGTAAGAAGATTTAATTGAATTAATGTTACTTACTATCAAATGCTCCATCTAGTGTATTGCCAGGTCTCCTTATTACTAAGAATAATATTTGGCTCATAAAAACCCCTGTTCAACTAAGCACACAGTTCTGATGACTTCAGCAAATGATTAAAGTTAAAGCACGTTCTTCTCTGCTTTGCTGAACAGGGGTAGGCTTGGAGCTGGGAACAGGTATTGGTGTGCGTATGTAAGGCAAAGTCACTGAGCCCTTTAAGAAGGCTGGTTATGGAGAATCCTCTTCCAGATGGTTTTCCAAGTGTCTAATGAAGGTGTGGTTTGGGCAGAAGCGTCCTTCCTAGTTTGAGTGTAGGTGTTGTGGGTAATGGCTGCGCCAGCGATGGAGACGGGCAGCCCGAGCGCGGGTCTGGGTGTGCAGCAGGAGAGGTGATCCGTGATCAGGCAGGGTGATCCATGCTGGGGCTTCGGAGCCCTCCACCAGTAAGAGCAGTAACACGATCGCGATGGCAGAGGGATTTCATTGAGTAATCCTGGCGGTATTTGTAATGCTGTTATTAATGCACAGTTCTTGCTCTCGCATGTTATGGAGGTGCTACAATGAGATCCAGGAAGGTATTTTGTGTGACTTCCTACATAAAAGCAGAAATGCAAATAAGCTGCGTTAACATATTCACATTCTATAAATGGAAAACTCAGACACATGGAAACACAGCGACATAGCCAGAGACATGCTTCAAGCCAGTGATAACGATATCCATGGTTTTCCTTCTCTGCTCTTATGTTTTTACCATCAAGGAGGAAATGTGATATATTGGATGTTTTTGCAGAATATTTTTGAATGTCAAAAATACCATTGAAGTATGTGTCTCCTTTATGTTTGATACTATTTTATTTTCCTTTCATACATGTTCTTGAAAAAGTGAATACATAATTCTAGCAAAAATTACTTTTATGCTCTATTCATTCAGCAACAAAAATGAAAAAAAAAAGTTTGAACTGCTCTTTTATGGAGATGGGGAAACAGTGGAATAATTTCTACAGCAACTTTCTTTATTGTTGGCCGAATCAAATGGCAAAAGTTATTCACCTACACATGTCACATTTTAATGATCCGCATGTCACTCCTGAACTTCACCCACCCGTGTTTATGCATGCAGTTGACATTCTGGTACAATCAGCAAGGCACATGCCATTCAAAGGAGTTACAATCTCCTCTCTGTTTTTGTGGGTTTGTTTTTTTGGGGAAAAAGAGAGAGTAATTGCCCGTGTCAACTGACGCTCATTACACAGAGTTGTTTAGCTCTCTTAAAAAATCATTGATCTGCTTTTCCCTCATGAAAATATTCAAGGTCTTGGTTCACAAAAGAGAAATCAGCATGTAAAGCAGCAGACTGGCAATCTGTGCTGCAAGGAGTCACAGTGCGACATTCTGTGCAGCAAATGCCAGAAGTGCTTGCTATCTGGGGGGAAAAAAAAAAAAAAAAGACAAATATTTAGTAAGGATGAGAAACATTATTACAGTTCAGTCAGATGTGATTTTGGGGAACAATCTGTTTAAAAGTAGGGATTTTTTTTCCTACATCTGTATGTAGCATTGAAGATTGAACATTCTTTAGGTAGCATTTGGCACAAACTATTCCTCTTTCTCCCTAAGTTTTATGGCTTTGTTTTGTATTTAAGGAGGATATTACAAAAGGTAATGTGATGTCTCATTCCCATTGGTATAGTCATGGTTTTAACTTTTGAATGACTCTTTTTGAAATAGGAGGAAGGGAAAAAATAAACATTTGGGGTTTGGTTTTGTTTTTCCCTATAGGGAATGTACAGTATTTAGATTTCATGGAGAGTGCCCATGGCACATAGTGTGCACGCGGCAAGTCAGAAGTGCAGCCGCTCCACTGTGGATCAGGGTCCATGCGCCAGAGATAACAAAGGGACCCAAAATCTGGGGCTCCAGTCCACATGCTGTTATTATCATTTGCTGTTTGTATTGCAGATGCACGTAACAGATTGTACAATATGCTGTGCAAACAGATTGGTAAAATGATCTTTGTCCTGAAACACTGATGGCATAGATGAACGAGAAGGATTGAAAGCGTGCCTGTGCTGAAAGCTGCACAGCCCAGGCGCCAGGGTTTTGGACCCATGTCCTCAACAAAAAGGGCTTTGTGCATCTTTTTTGAAGTAAAGATCTGTTCTTGCTGGTCTGACTGTAAAGGGCTGAAATTTTAAATAAGATTTAAAGAAAAAAGCTTAAAGTTCATTAGCGAATGAGTAGGAGAAGGGAATGTGCCTACTTCTCCCTTTTTTTCCTTCTTTTTTTTTCTTCTCATCTGACACTATTTGCCAAATCAAGCACGTCAAAGGAGCAGACTTCCAGACTTTGGGTAGTTGCTCACAGTATTGGAACAACACCCCAAAAAAGAGGCTGGGGCTTGCAGAGCTGAGGCTTTCATGACCTGACTCTGGGAGGCACTGCTCATGGAAACTCTGACGCTCAAGAAATGACAGTGAGAGTGAGCCTGCAAACTTGGCTTGCTCTCCCTGGGCTGCTCAGGCAGGAAACGTTCTAATACTTAATGTCTTTTTCATCGTCCAGGGCATGTAAAGAGATCATCCACTTATGCCCTGTGTGGTTAAGAAAACCAAGAATTGCTCATCTTACTTATTGAAGTAGCTAATGTGCATTTCAAAGTGCCTAGATGTTAGCTTGTGGGGGAAGGAGGAGTGAACATTAAGATTAATTTGAATGAAAATATTTTTGTGGGAATAGTTTACTCAGTGAATATAGATCATCTGCAGCTGGTAGAACAATGATATAAGCCTGTTTATATGTTTTATTAAATCAATAAACTATTTACATGAAAATGGAGGTGTCTGGATTGTGCAAACAGCTCTTTCAGAGGAGCTTTGCTTAAGGACAAGAAGTGATTTTGCCATTTTGAAGCACTTCTGTTTCTCTTTCATGTGAAAGAGCTCTCTCACTATAATTATTAAAGAAAACATTTTTCAGCTCTGAAGTATTGCTGACATTTTGGCAGTGGCTGTGGCCAGTAGTCCGAGTGATGGGGACTGCTGAGCGATTAGTACTGGAACATCTTGTGATGACTTTGTGGTAAAATACATTTTATACCTGGACAGGACATAAAACTTGGAGCCACACAGTTTCCTGGGTTTGAGGTGCGATGGTACCTGGTCATGCCAGGAGCCAGGGGTTATTGTTCATGGCTGAGCCACTATGGCCTTGGTCAAGAGAGGTGGGTCTCAAGATTGGGCAAGAGATCTCGTTCCAAGGTGCAAAGTTCTCAGGTTTGGAAATCTAACTTAACTGAAAAAAGTTACTGCTGAAGTTAACTTAACTGAAAAAAGATGAACTGCTAGTTCATCCAGCTTGTTGTCTGCCAAATCCACGCTTGTTCTGTTTAGTGGATTCCTTAATGTTTTGTCCAATTTTATTAGGAAGTGGACCATGGGATGCTGTTTCCAAACCCCCACCCCCCCAAGGTTAAATGTTTTATTGTTGTACTGTAAACAGACACAGTCCTAACCTTTTGGTTTTTTGGGTTTTTTTTGTATTTTAGTCCCCCCACCTTTATTATTTTCTGTTGTATAATCCCTGTTCTGTGCTAATACTGATGAATGGGAGAGATGCATTTTCTGTCATGTAAAGTAGTGCTGGGGATAAACTCTGCCTAAGATTTTGGCTGACCCCCTCATCAGGCTTAGCTCAAAAATTAATTTGTCATTACCCAGGTGCGATGCACTAAGCTTTATTGGCATAGAGGAGCGCCACATACTGTATGTTCTTTGGAAGGAAAAAAAGTGGTCATGTAATCAGTGAGACAGTAAACAGTCATTTCCAATCTAGTAATATTTTATATGAACTGGCACTGTATGTTGTATATAATCCATCTTGCTAATCCTTGTTCCACATTGCCTCCCACTTGAGGCCAAGAACATTACAGCTGTGCCAGAGAGTGGGTGGAAAAATAGCCTTATTATTAACCTAAGTTGAAAACATAATGGCTTTTTGAATGTCTTCATTCACAGATGCAGTCATACTAAAATATTTCCCTTAAGTATAGAGAAACAGAACTTTCATTTAAAATCCATTGTCCATGTGTGTTGCAAAGGTGGAAACCTTACAAAAGTGTTGTGAGTGTGCTGTACCTTTTTTTCCCTGTTTTATCTTGTAAATTCCAGTATTCTGTATTAGGGGAGCCAAAATTTTCTTCAAGACTCAGTTTTGAGCAACGTTGCTGCCATCACTAGCATCATGAATGTGGTAAATTAAAGAACACTTTATGCAGTCTTCTCTTTGTCTTAAAACACAGGCAATAACCCAATGGATATTGTAACACACATAATGACTTTTTAGTACCACAGTCAAGCAGTGTTGCATTGCCAATGTCAGTGTTGGTTTAAGTCTCAACCCCAGTGGTGTCAATGAAATCAGGAATAAGAAAACTCCTTAGCACTGATGTAGCATGAAGATGCGGGCATTTTATTCCTTTATTGCAGCGCTGGATGCTCCACCTAACGTGCATGCCATATGTTACATTTAGGCAAGATTATATAGACCATATATGTGTTCATGCATTACATTTCTCAGAAGAGTCATATGTGTTCATTCATTTCCCAAGGATAGATGGTACTATGCTAATTATGCATCGTGCATGCTCCTTACAGGTATTTAAGAAAACTTCTGGGGGTCTTAAACAATAGTCAGCCCTCTAGCTACAGCTGACCGAGAAGTGAACCTCGGCTGCCTTTCTCTGTATGGACTTGGCTTGACCACAGTTCAGCTTCTTTTGGCAAGTTCAATTTCAGATCTGGCTTCGCAAGATCTTTTGGTTTAGTTTCTTCGTGCAATTGATTGACCTTCCCGTAAGAATATAATGTTGAGCAACCACTGTTTGATGATAATTATCCATAATAATTATACTGAAACAAACAGTCCATAGTAATAATACTGAAACAAACAGTGCATGGTGACAGTGGGATCAAAAGCGTTCAAGATGCGTGTGTTTTCTGGGAGCAACCATCATGAAGAGTAGAGGAGGAAACTGCAAGCCTCACCTGATTAACCTCCATAGCACCCCAGAATCCTTGATTAACAAGCAGAACTGGGGGACCTAGCAATGAAGACTGAGTAGATGTGCAGCACAGCGTCACTGGAAGCCACAGGATAAGAAGATGGTGCTCTTGGTCAGCTGTAGTGGTGGTTTGCCTTTCTTTGGTCTGTTACTCCTGTGTATATCTTCCCAGGTGAAATGCGAATCTTCCGCAAACAGCTCTGGGAGGTGTAAGAGTTCCTCTTGAATTGTATTCAGGAGAAAGAAAGGAATGTATCTTGATTGTGCTACTTTATGACTAAGATGAAAAAATGTGTCCCCTTTTAAAAAGCCAGAAAAGGATTCAAACTTCCAGCATGTCAGGCCACGTGTTGTAAATTAGCCTAGTTGTTTTAGAATTCAGAAGTGTTTCAGTGTTTTAAATTGGGCTTGTCTGATATTTAGTTCCACATTTTTGATAACTCTGCAGGACTAATATGTAGCCTGTTGTTGCACATGAAAAGCTTTTTTTATCCTATCTTTTAAGACTGATGGAATGAGAAGAGGGTGACAAGTAATCACTTAGCTGTCTCTAATGCGTATCATAAGCTTTGACACATAGTGAAAAAGTGCAATATGCCGTTCCAGAAATAATTTTGCTATACATTAAGCTTTATCTTTCTTGCATACAAAATGCAAGAGTGAGTAATGCTGCAGTCTGACAGAAGATTTCAAATTGCTTGCAAATATCTTTAGATTTTCCCTAATAAGGCTTAGCAGGAGCCAAAATACTGTGTAAGATGTGAGTCCCAATCTTACCAGGACTGCCCACCAAGCATATCCTTGACTCCCCTATACCCCATCTCTAGTGGGAAAAGAAATTTCATATTTTTAGGACATAATTTTTCAGTTTCTCTGTTGACCTACAGCACTCTGTGGATAAATACAAATCATCTATGAGTAAGGTTTGGTTTGGGTTTGTTGTTTTTTTGTGACAAGACAAGCAACGCTTGTTCCCAGCAAGTACTGGTGGTTGCAAAGCTCATTTGACAATCTAACCTCTAACCTACCATTCCTTAGTTCTTCTTCAGGAAAAGTTGGCATAGTTTTTGCCCAACATAGGTATTTTAAGCAATAACATCTTGAATAAAAGACGAAGGCACACAGTAACGTTAGCTAAAGGATGCTGCTACCAAAATACTGTGATTGTTCAGGTCGGTCCTCATGTGGCCTGAATGCTGATTAAAAGAGCAAGCCTTTTGTCAGAGAAGGAGCAGGGGCTGAAGACAAAACACTGTACAAGGACCCCTTGGATTTTTTTTTATTATTATTTATTTATTTTATCTTGTCATATTTATGGGGGATTTTAGCTTTCCGATAAGACTGAGGACTTTGTTCCAAAGCTGTGTGAGTTTTTTGGTAGCAGAGTACTGTTAAGCAGCACGTCTGCACTACTTTGTTGGACGTGTTCCTGTGGCTGCTGCAGTGACCTGCGGAGAATGCCATACAGAATCGTGCTACTCCAAACGTGATTAGATACATTCCGGATCCGCACGCTCTTGATGCCAAGGAACACTGAATAGTCTCATCTACTTTGCAGACAAGCTTCAGTGTAAGCCCTCCTGCCACTGCCTGCTCAAGGCCACCTTTGACAGCCGCGGGAGCCAACACAGAGCTGTTTAGGCACTCGTTTTGTTCCTTTTCTCTATTTTTCCTTCTCCCTCTGATTAAGTTGCCAATCATCCAGCTTCTTTCTCTTCTTGTCTTGATAAGTTGCCAATCATTTCATACAGCCTATACCACTCCAGCCAAGTATTTCTCTTGTCATAACTTGGAAACAGGCTGCTGGAGATTTATTTTAAATCTTGATCTGATTAAGTGCCGCATCTTGATCTTTGGAGAGCCATAGGGCCTATATATCATGGCACTAGCTTGTTTAGGTGGCTCTGAACGGTATTAATAGAGAACTTGAGACACGTCCCATGGGTCATCCAACATACTCTTGATATTCCCTTCACTTAATAGATACTCAGTATTGGTCAATAGATTTTTTAATGAGTTTTCCAGATTATACATGGTTGATAGTAGCAAGAAAGAAACCATCATTTGTGTGAAGACTTCTGGGGGCAATAACGTATTTATTTGTATGATAAATGGGGGTTTACTGTTTTACTCTGGTTATCAATTCATTTATGCAAAGATTGCAGAGCAGTTTCTTTATTTAGGAAGGTGTTCAAGAAATAAATAGTAATGGGAAATTAAGCAAAGCTGGAAGTGTTTGCCATGAAGGTAAAGTTTTTTTGAAATTAATCTTTGCGAGATAATGAAATAGTTTTATGGGGAAATATGGGAAGCCTGTTTCTGGGAAATCCACAGATAGGACCAGATAAAACTTTGGAAGAATTACATGTGGAAGCATAATGCTGTCCTCTCTGAGAGGCAAGCTTATCTGAATTTCCCTGCCTTTGACAGTTTTATAATTCTATTAAAACTGCTTTCCTAGATTTGCAAGATAACACTTTCCCTCAGTATTCATACTTTGTTAGCTAATTTTCCAGTCACAAGGAAAAGACTGTATGAATCATCTTAGCTTTTCTCTCTCATTTTGAAAGTACGTGCGTTACACGTCTATTCTGCATCTCCTCTCACTGCTTTAACATTAGTGAATCATCATCAGGCAAAAGTAAAGAACAACAATAATAAACTGGGATAAAAATCTCTTACTACAAGTATTTTCCTTGCTCCTACGAGGCTGCCTGGGCAGGGCGAAATATGAGCTGCATTTCTTCATCAGGATACTTTTAATTTTTACACTGTTAGGCTGTGCAAAACAAGATGCTGTACACGGGGCAAAGGTGAGTCAGGCTGGGAGGCTGTTGGGAGATACATCTCAAATACCTTTGAGCTTGAGCTTTCTGAGCGTGGATCCCACACACAGAGTGTGCTCTTCGTTCTTATTGCTTGTGCTCATTAAGCGCTGTCATTTATTTTTGTGTGTCTGCACAAATATATGGCTTTATTACTAAAGTGGTTTGTTTATCTTTGCTGCTGCTGCATTTATTTTAGCACTCATCTAAACAATTAATTAAGGAAACACTTGAGTGCCGAATACACTTCTTCAGATGCCACTCAGTTGTTGGTTTTTTTTATTTTTTTTTATTTCCAGGAGCATCAAGCATTTTTAAAAAAACATCTTTTGCATTTTTTTTCTACCCATGCCTTTTTCCCCCTTTGTTTGAAGCTTCCACAGGCAGAGTATATTGCTTTGAAAGATCATGGGCCCTGTTGAGAGTTCAAAGTCAAGTAAAGATGATGCTTAAAGTTCAAAGGCTCTGTGGAGTTGCATCCTCATCTGCATAAAATTGTTTCAACCAACTAGAAAGATAGAAGAATTGCCAGGAAATTCTGCTATTTCTTTTAAATTCTTATTATTGAAAAAGCTTAATTGGAGAATAAATGTGTCCCTGCTAACAAGTTCAGGGAAAGTGAAGCTCCTTAGATGAAACACTGCTTGAAGGTGTACACAGTGTAGGAAAGATTTGACATGTGCTGTGACCCTGTGAGAGTGAAACTGTGAATGCCCAGAAATCAATACAAGATAAGTAAGGGTTTATAATGTTGGAGTCAAGAAAGAAATGAAAGTGTTTGACTTCATCTTGGGCAAACAGAGCAGGGAGTTTGAGCTATTCAGGCGATGGATTTAGACCCAAGTTTTAAAGATGGGGAAAGCTAACACATTTCTAAGAAAAAAACTTTTAAAATAGATGAAAATTATCTCCCTGAAAGTAGTGTGTGTATTGTAAGAAATCATGACTTAGGGTGGAGGCTTTGTCAGTTCTTTGACCGGCTGAGGATGGAGCCCCCTGTTAGATGGCTTGGCCAAAAGCAGTCAAATATGGGGTTGGGGGGTGCTGGGCAAAGTAGGTTTTCATTGATTTTAGTTCAGGGTACTTTGAGGCAATATTTAACCCAAAAGTTGTTCCCGTGCTGCTTAAGCACCCCTTAAGCCAGTTCAAATGTCTTTGTATTGATTTCTTCCATGTCATATCAGCAAATTCTTGGAGGAAGCATGCCAGGCTGTATTGCGCTAGGTGGAAGCAGCATCTGCAAGAATTGCCCCGCTGTTACTCACATCACTGTTACTGCAGTATCTTTTCACCTCACTTTTTTTCCTTTTTTTTTTTTTCTTTTTTCTTTTTTAAAAATTTTAAAAAACAATTGCTTCACAGTAATTCTTTGAGCTCAGGACATTTTATTCTCTCCACTTGACAAGGTGAAGCTAGGGCACAGGGAGATTAAAGGCCAGATTGTTCAAAAGCATTGGAAGACTCAGATGGGCCTTGAACATCACTCTCAGAAGAAATTCAGCATCCTATTCCTAGAAATGAATTATCCAAGGTCAGATTTTTAGATTCTCTTGCAAAAATGGTATCCAGGTCTTCCAAGGCCAGGTAAGTGTTGAAACCAAGCCATACACTATGTTCTTACCAAGTTTTGGGGTAAAGGACAGGGTTGGGGTTTTGTTGTTCTTTTTTTAATGGGTTTTCATGAAGTGTCAGCAGCAGCAACCTTTCCACCCTGTGCCTTCTTTTAGAACTCCTTCTCCCTGGACCTCTTCCTCCTTTGTCTCTTTGTACTGCGAGATCTGGCTTTTCCTGTACTGTCTTTAGAAGACACAGGCTCAGAGTTCTAGAGCTGTCAGGGCTGTGGGTAGATGAGTGGTCTTGTAATACTGAAGGAATGCAAGAAATTTAAACAAAACTTCATTGTGTCAGATACAACAGGACTGGATAGACTTTAACTTAAATAATGCATCATTATATCAGCTTTTGAATTCATAAATTTCTTGATCTACTTCTGAAGGCAAGGTGTGACACAAGACATTATTATTGTCTTGCATGTCTCTGACAACGTGGGCTGTGCTGAGGTTTTAATGTATCTGGTTCTGTTTCTAAAAAAAAAAATAAAAAATCTGTGTTATTGCCATGAAAAAACTAAAGTACTTGTGTGTGAAATTTGTTAGTGAACGAGAGCTGGTTCCCAACTAACGGGTACAATGATAAAACGGTAATTTAACTGATGTTGTCTACTGAGGTTAAATAAGCTTGCAATGCATTTCTGAGGAAGTTAAGTTCTGTTAGATGGGATGCCGCGGACAAGTCACTTAGATTCCTTTATTGCCATTTCTCAGAAACACAGGCTGGCTGATGTTGGAAGGGACCCCTGGGATTCATCTCATCCAACCCCTGCTCAAAGCAGGGTCACCTACAACAGGTTACTCAGGGCTGTGTCCAGGTGGGATTTGAATATCTCCAGGGATGGAGAGTCCACAGCATCTCTGAGCAAACTGTGCCAACATTTGATCACCCTTACAGTAAAAATGTTTTTTCTCATTTTTCAATGGAATTTCCTCTGTTTTAATTTGTGCCCATGGCCTCTTGTCCTGTCACTAAGCACCACTGAGAAGGCTTCATCTTCTTTACTTCCTCCCCATCAGATATTTATAGACATGGATAAGACCCCCCTGAGCCTTTTTGTCTCCAGGCTGAACAGTCCCAGCTTTTTCAGTCTCTCTTCATATAAGAGATGCTCAAGTCCCTCCATCATCTTTATCACCATTCACTGGACTCCCTCCAGTATGTCCATGTCTGCCTTGTACTTGGGAGCCCAGAACAGGACACAGCACCCCAGATATGTCTCCGCAGGGCTGAGCAGAGGGCAAGGATCACCACTGAGCTGCTTGCAGTGGTCTGCCTGGTGTGACCCAGGACGCCATTGGCATTTAGCCAGTGAAAGTGATTTCTGATACAAAATGTAAGTTTTTAATAGTGACAGTGCAGGTGTATAAATTTCAATTAACAAAGTCAAAGATTTGAAGATCTGAAAGGGATAGTTTTATGGTAAAACTATGCTATTCTGAGGTTTTTTCCTCACTACAGAGTTGCCTCCTAGTTGAAGTACAATTTGAGTGGTTCCTCAGGAGTCGCAGTGCAATTAGAGATTTCATCAGAGCAGTGATCTGGAAGTGTTATCAGGGAAAACCAGTCTTTAGTGATCTTTCTCAGGCATTCAAGTGAGAGAAAACACAGAAGGAAATCCAGGACTATAAGATGTGTGTGCCTAGGAAGTTGCATTTGCTACTGGTGAGTGTCAGGGTTGGAGACTGTAGGGCTTTTGAAATGTCATTAGGGAAAGATGTCTCCCTGCCTGCATTAATTTATGTAAACATGATCTTTGTAGAGTCTTTCTGAATTGAAATACAGTGTCACAGCAGTTTTCAGCTGTAAGAATGGATTAATAAGGGAGCACATCTTAATTTTTCATTTCCATTTTTTTTAGAATCTGTTCTCTGAACCCTCTTTCTCTACTATATCCAAAGACGTGTTTAGCAGATGGTCAAAGTTCGGAGTTAACTTGCACAGATGACATGTTAATTCATTTCAAAGCCAATAAACTCAAATCAGGCATTGTTACCTGGTCAAGGAAAAAGGAAGCAATGGCCATCTGCTAGGAAGAAAAGTGTAGGGATTTGTCTGAGGGGAGGAGAAAGTGATTTAAAGATTAAAGAGAATTAGTGCAAGAGTAAGAATGAAAAGAAGAAAAGAAAAGGTAAGGGGGAAACGAGGAGAAGGCAGCATAAGAAATAAGTGATTATTTGTTTTGTATTTTCATTTAGATGTCCCCCCCAAATTCAATATTGCTTTAGGGTGCAATGTATATACATAGTGACAGGCCTTGTTTAGAATGATTTCCAATTAAGAAAAATGTTTCTTGTTTTGTCTATATTTTGAGTATATCATTTTCTATATTTTACAGGCAGGAAGTACAGTGACTTCCCAGTGGAGACTCTTTAGAGCTAGAGGCTAGAACAGCATCTCCCCACCCTCTCCCCTTGAGATCTTTTTTCCCAAAAGCTCTGACACGCAGGTTTTATTGTAAGCTGTATGGACTGATGTATAAGATCCCAACCTACCCCTGAGATCTAGAAATGTGAATGGACCAAACATGAAGTCAACAAGAGGCACTGAGCAGCTGCTTTGTTTTTCTCGCTGGCGTTTGTTGACTGAGAGCCTTCCGTCTCGCAGGGCTGGGAAAGCAATGCCTCTCTCAAGGGACTTACACAAGGGGCTAGCAGAGGAGGAACATCCCAGGCCAGGCCAGTGGTGTTTCCATCGACCCACAGATCGGGGTGTTGGTGCAGTGCTGACGTGTGGGTCCAATGCCACTGACTGCTCACCTCTATCTCCACAGCATTTTCTGCGTTTGTTTGGGCGTCTCTCATCCGCTAGTCAGCCCAGACCATTACAGCTCAGCTTACCTCCCGGTGTGCAGCAGTGGCTCCTTTAGGGACAGATTAATTAATAATGACATGAAATTACCTCAGTGCTATAAACCTGATTTCTATGTATTTATTTACCCTGCCACCACGTAGGTAATCTAATTCTGCATCTGCTTTTTTTCCCTCCTTTATGACCATCTAGTGCAAATATCGAATGAGTATTGCCAAGCAGCAAATGTGGAAGTTGGTTCCTTTCTTGAAAAGTAATCCAGAGAGTGCCAGCGTGCCGGCCATTCGCTTCCCGGTCATTATGCAGTCAGCAGGAGAGTGCAGGAATCTGCAGAAACTGTCATTGTCCTATATGAAAAAATATACATTGAAATTCTTCAGATACTTTTACAGCTATTAGCCATTTTAAACTGTTTAATATAAGTGGCTTATTCAGAAAGCAAGAAAAGCAGATTCTGGCAATTTTGCCCTTGATATCTTTTCTATCTGTGTCGCACTTTAGTCAAGATTTACATAATAATGGGTAGGGAAGTGTTGTGGCACATGAACCGGTGCGTATTAGCTCTTAGTTGCTTTCCCAAAAGGCTTGAAAATGCAGCAGATTTAATCTAGGTCAAAAAGAAAGAAAAAAAAAAAAAAAAAAAAGGGAAAGGAAAAAAACCCACACTTCCATTTTGTAGGCAGAGGACATTTATAGAGAGCATTCGTATTCACAAGGGTACAGGAATGACAGAGTGCGACTCCTCCAAAAGAGCTCCCCGGTGCAGCTGAAGGCTGACAGCAAACTAGGACTTGTGGCCAATTAACAGAAAGGCCGTCATAACTTGCAAGGCATGGAGAGAAAAAATTGAGCTCCATGGGATCATTTTTCACCGGCCATTTACGGGGCTGTTACTGGCCTGGAGCATTTGTGCTTTAATGCGATCGGGGCGGTTTGGGGCACGCTGGAGCTGGTGTGTTGCCACCCTGGGTGTTACAACCGGGAGGAAAAATAGAGCACAGGGTGGAATTTGGCACGTCCCAGTTGTGAATCCTTCTCGCATGTGAGCCCCTGCCTACATTCAGCTAACATATTAATATTAGAAGTGGCATTGCTATAATATGTGCTGTCATTAGCGTGGCAATGCGGTTTCCTGGCTGGTGACAGGATTGGTAATACGGTTTCCATCAGGGTGCCAATTATATCAAACTATTAGCAAACCTGAGCTAATTGGGAGGCGGCATCGTTAAAGGTTGATTTCTGCAGTATAAGGCAATTCTGTCAGGGATTGCTTCAGGAGTGAATCATTGCCTTCGTATTCTCGAGTGACTCCGTATACAACAGAGCAAGAGGATGGTGCAGGTAGGAATCAAAATGCATCCCTGCCTCAGCCACCTTCTTTCTTTGTTCAGCAGAATTACAGAAATAGTGGGATTTTTGTTTCTGGAAACGTTTGCTTTCATTGTCAGGATTGTCTGTATTTGCTCTTCAGGCACTTCAGGTCTTTATCTGTTTCTGTGTGGAGTCACCCAACCAAATTCTCTAAGCTATGAAAAACCTCTCCCAGTGCTAAACTGGTGTCTTCCATGCAGGTTAGCTATTGCACTAAAATCTGTAATACAGAAGAAATGCCAGATAAGGTTCCCATTTCACCACAACAAATTGAACAAATGTGGAAAAGCTTGTTGCTCAACCATGCACCTGAACTCCTGTAGCAATAGGTCTTTTCAGTGGCTTTACTGGAGGAGAATTTCTGATGTCTTCATTGCCTTTTGGAAAATGACGGTGTAAGTCATGGTGGGTTTGGTTGCAAATCACACTGTTCGGGCAGCTGTTTGTGATTTATGGAGCAAATCTTTCAGCATTCCGGTGAACAGCTGGAATGCAAGAGACTCTGAAAAGGCAGCGCTCTTAAATTGCAGTGTAATGTTTAAATTTTGCTAGTGGAAGAGTGAATGTGGAAATCAGGAGAGGAACATTTGGAAGGGGGGAAAAAAAGAAAAAGAAATCCCCCTTAATTTAAACTAGCTTGAACTGCGCTGGATTGACAAGAAGCTACTGTCCCCATTGAGATTCCGAGCTTGTATGAAGCCAGCACCTGTTCTGCTTGCAAATGCACACACAAAAGTGAGCTTCATTCACAGAAAGAAAGAAACATAGCGGGACTTCAGTCATTTAGCCTTCCAGTGCCTTCAGTCCCTTGATCTGTCAGCCCCTTAGAATTCAAACGGAGCCTTTAAAGGAATTTTCAATTCACAACATGATGACTTTGTTGATGTCCTGAATGTGAATGTATTTTGAATTGAATTTGTCTGCCAGGATTCCATTACTCGCTAAAAGAATACAGAGTTCAATCATCAGATAATCATTATAGCTGTTTTGAAGTGTTTATTTTATTAGTCTAGAAGGTAAAGCAAATTTCATACTTTTAAGTTGTTGCAGGCTTTGCAGGCGCACTGATAAGCTCTTGTATTTCTATACCCTATGGTTAGGGTTCACATACTGGCAGCAGGTGATAATATGCACAACGCAGGAGAGATCCAAACTAACAAATTTTGACAGTTGAAAACTATAGAAACTCATAAATCAGACGGATGAATGAGGGGGGTGTGTGTGTGTGTGTGTTCTCCTCTATCTTTTCTCTTTTAATTCCCGAAAGTTAATTTCTCAGGCCTGAGAAACTTGAACATACTTTACTTCATGCAAATCAAACCCTTAGACATCTTGCAAAACAATGTGGTTTCATTCCTGCCCGCATTCAAGGGTTATTTTCTCATATCGATGCACATGTGTAACTCCTGGAAACTTTAACCTAGGAATCACATATTTGGTTTAGGGAGCTGTAAGAGACTTTTTCATACCCGAAGCAAGATGGAGGTTGCCGTATTCATTCAAGCATGAAATCCTGGCTGAGAGATTAAAGCCTCTTACACAGATCCCAGTGCTGTTAAATGCCAGCCAGGACTGTGTAAGCCACATCTCCAAGTGGAAAAGAGCTTCCTTTTGTTAGTGGTTCAAAATTAGGAAAGTAAACATCTCGCACGGAATAATTAGTCTGTGTTTGAATTTGGAGAATGTGATAAAAATAACGACACCATGGAGCTCCTTGTGATGCCGTGTGGCTGTGTCTTACAGCCTAACAAAGCCATGTCTGCTCATCTGGGTGGGTGGGGGCCAGGGTTTCACATGTAGCTAATTTGAGTCGTAGAGCAGAAGTTGCACCGGAGAGAAATCCCGTTGCAGGACTTCTCACAGGTCTTAGGAAAATACCCGCTGGCTCATAAGAGGAATGGCATTTTTTGAAGTTTCACAGTGAAAACTCTGCAATTCGTTGTAACTCCGCAATGCGCACAAACGCCCTCCAGAAACCCAGGTTCACTGCCAGCAGAAGTTCATGGGTGCAGTGGGGTGAGGTCCTCACCATTTGCTCTTATTTGGGACCATCCCTAAATTCTAAATGATCGCTGTAGTGCAGCTGTGGCTTTATGATCCCCATGTAATCCATTGCTGCCATCTTTGACGGTGACTCACATAAAGCTGTTTGTAGCCATATGCAAAGCTGTTTGCCCCTGTTGATGTCTCGCTAAGCAGGTTTCTGTGGAAATTAAATAAATAAAATCTCCACCACTGGTGCTAATTGGTGCCTTTGGCAGCTTGAGCAGGGGCTTGTGAATTGAATGTGTCATGGAGAATTGAATGTGTCAACTCTCTCCCAATGGCTAGGACCTTGAGGTCTTTTTCTGGCACTAAATTTCCTTTGAAAAAAAGAAAAAGGGGGGGGGGGGGAGGAGAGGGAGAGAAAACAAGCTGAAATAAGAGATCTTTTCCCTTTTTTTTAATGAGCTGTTGAAGTTGAGCATTGTAGTGTACACACTGCAGCGTTTTCTCGTCAGATGCTCTGAGAGGTAGGGCTGGTTCTGCCTTTGTTTCTCAGGCATCCCATTTGTTGCTGTTAGACGCTGTGCAGCACGGGGTGGCAGGTTTTATTCAGTCTGTTCAAGCATCTGGCAGGATAGCCATGAGGTTGTTGCTGATGTCCTTAAGGGACTGGAGGGATCCGCATGATTCATTCAGTATTTTTTCTAGGTACAAAGAAGAGATGTCTTACGCAGTAGTAAATATACGTTCCAAGTAGAGCACAACCAACTTAGCAAAACACAGGAGCTTTGCTGCCTTGGAGGCACTGACTGGGAGCACAAGCTCCTGTTCCTTTGGTCGAGAAGATGCTAACACATGTGGAATTAAACTGGGCTGTATTTCAGGCTGTTGAGGATCGGCAGAACCGTGTCCACACACCAATTCAGCTTTTAAGTTGTCCTGACTAGGAGGGGAGAAGGTTATCACTGTCAGGCTTTGAGTTATTTAGATGTCAGAAAAGTTTAGTTGTGGTTTGAGCTGCTGTCGAGTTTGTTGGTGATGAAGCCAAAATTATGTGTGCAGGGAGCTGGGGAGAGGAGGGTTAGGTTGGTTGGGTTTTTTATTTTTTTCTTATCTCTCAGTAGGAAATGTACATTTTCTTTTCCAGCGGAGTCACTGATTTGTCTTCAGCAATATTATGTTCTCTGGGAAAATGGAGGAAGAAAAGTAGTTTCCTAGTTGTCTTTCAGCAGGGGCCAGCTACCAGTCCTAAAACACAGATTAGCCCTGTCCTCTTACACAGGCATCTTCCCTTCCAATATTTCTGTAGAAAGGACTGAATTTGGTTCTTTCTCTTATGGGATGTAGTACTGAGCCAAAGGGATTTTGCACTGGAGGCATCTTCAAAGCCAGCGGTTTGCATAACTTGGCAGCGGGCACATCTGGGAAGTCCATAGGCTGAGCTGGAGTGTTTTCTTCAGGACTGTGTGCACTTCTGCCTTTTCTGTTCTTCTGTATTTTTTTATTTTCTTTTTCACTCCAGCCCTGACTGCTTTAGCAGATAGCTACAGAATCAGGTGTCCACAACTGGTGCCTGTGGTCTCCTTAGACCACAGCAAACCGTCTCTCGTTTCGTTGTGGGGTGTTTTTTGGGGTTTTTGTGTGGTTTGGTTTGTTTTGTTTGGGTCCCGCTGCCCCCCCTCCCCCAAGAAGATGCAAGCAAAATGAGTCCAGAGAAAGATTTTATATGTGTGCATTTTCAGATGTGTTGGTCTGTGAGCTTAAAAGTCTCCATTTTTGTCAAGGTCTGATGACCTGGTGGAGACATCTGCACAGCTCCCATTAAGCTACTGTCTTCTCCCAGACCTCATTCATAGAGACATTTTTCTCTCCTGCATTGTTACTTCCCAAAAATGACTAGTTAAAGGGTATTTCACAGCATATTCATCTTTCAAGTGTGGTTCTTTCAAGTAGTGCCAAGAATGATAAACCAATAGATTTCAAACTTCTCCTTATCGGAATAAACCCACAGAGCTGAAGTAAAAAAATGAAACTGTTTGGACCCATGGTAAAAGATACGACAATTGCAAAGTCATGAGTACTGTTTGATATTTTCCCCACTGAATCCTCTCTCCTGGCTAAAAAGCTCTTTATTAACAAGCTAATAAATCAAATTAAGAAACAATAGAAGACAGACATTGGAGCTGGCTGGCAGGATAGAAAAATGTCACAATGTTGTCTCAAAGTCACACTAATAAATATCACAAACTCAGATCTGTTTCCCATTTTCATTCTGGAGTAAAATAATTTACATGTGGAGAATTTGCCAGTGGAGTAGAAGGTTTAGAAACACTCACAGGAAGCACAGACCTTTCACAGGCTGCGGCTGTCTGTAGTGCTCATCCCTGCCGGACAGTGTTCAGTTCACTGATATCATTATTAAACCATCTCTATTGTAAACTGTGAAATTTTAAGGAACCTGTTGGCGGTATGAAAAATGTTCCTCCAAACTGCATTAAGTCCTCATTACCTGCCTGCCTACGTGTTGTGTTGCCTGCGTGGGCCACCACCACACAGTTACTTAAAGCGTTCTTTAGCTGTGTTCTTCTCTGCGCGCTTCCTCCTGGGTCTCCTGTGCTGTTACGGGGATGCTGCAAGGTTGAGCAAAAGAGGGAAGGTCAGGTGGGAGGTGGTTCGTCACCTTGGTCAACATCAGGGAGCTGATGCAAGCAACATCTTTGCTCACTGCCCAGAGGAGCAGTGTCGTATTTTATCTGTGTCGTGCTCCAGCGGAACACTGAGGCTCAAGAGCTGGAGTTTCTTCTATGTATCCTTTGGTTTTAACTTTCTCCAGGATTGTAACAAATCTCTGGGATTAATACAATACAATTGGTTTGTGATTCTTCAGTAAAATCTACATCATCTTGTTTGATATGAAGTAGATTTTTATTCCAGTAGCTGCTTCTGCCTCCCAGCCATCATTGCCCAGCACGTTTTCCCTCTCCCCAGAGCAGCTGGGTCACTGAGCACCCCATCTGCAGCCACAGAGCTCTATAGGAGTTTTGGGGTCTCTTCTTAACGTGACACGGCTCCAAACCAGGGGCTGCCCATGTCCATGGGACAAGGGCTGCGTTCTGCCCCACCGCATTTCCCCTATGGACAGAGCAGCAACAGATCAGTCTCTAAGGGTGCTCCTGCATCAGTGATTAACTGTGCTGGGTGGGAGCTGTTTAAGTGGGAATTTTCCTGTGCATATACCTGAAATCTTATGTTATTCACAGAAACATGCAAGCGATGCTGTCAGAGTGGTTTCCCGCCCACTGGAAGCAGAATTAAGGTCACAAGCTGGGGTAGTGTGTTGAGCATCCCCTGCAATATGGATGCAAGATCCTCCTGCAGCAAGCTCTCACAAGTGCCCCACACGTGCCTAGGAGCAGACTTTGTTGCTGTGGGACATTACAGATTGTAGCAAGTCAGATCCTGGTCCTTGTTGCTTTTTCCCGTGCCTCTCATGTTCTAGCTTTTCCCTAAGGATCTACCTATGAGCTCTGACCTCACCCTGGGGCTGGTGTGGAGCAGCCTGGGTTGTGTGCGCTGTGGGAAGAATTACTTTAAAAGTTTGCCACGGAGAAAGTGGCAGCAACATGTTTGGTCCCACAGACCACCCATTTGGACCATGCTGCCAAAGGCAAAACCATAGGATGAAGGCAACTAAAACCATCTGCTTTACTGAAGGGTCGGCAGGCGCAGGGTGAACAGAGCCTCACTTAATGCTGGCAGCCATCAGCAGCCTCCACTATCCCACAGTGGCAAATTCTCCTGTCACTTATTTTTCATTTTTGCAACTGAGATAAGTGTCCTACCTCCAGTCCTACCTGGTTACAAATAGGGGGGAACAAACCGTAGCTCTTACATGCAAGACCCTTTAAATAAGGTCCTGCTTTAACCCGATTTTTCGCCTGGAATGCAACAATAAATTCCTTCTGCCTGAGCTTGCCATGCTGCTTATATTCAAAGTATAATGGGGAGCCTTCAGAAAATATAACCTTATTTACACTGTACAAAGCCAATTGGATTTTGGTTAACTTAATTTCTAAGTGATTACAGTTCGCTAACAACGTAGGTGTGCTATAGATGCAATGCGCAGCGGTGACTCTTTATTTTAAACCATACAAGCTTTCTTTTATTCATGTCATTCAGGCAGCCTCATGATAATTCACATTTCCAGCTTTCATAATATGTTGTTCAACCACTGTTTTTTCTCCCTCCCTATTGTACTCTCAGAAATCATACTCACTAATTTCTGAAAGCTTTTCATTTCTCTCTATAGGTTGTTGTTTCGTAACATTTTATACAAGAAAAGCTGCTCTTGAGGCACAGAATGCACTGCACAATATTAAAACTTTACCTGGGGTGAGTACATTTACTTTTTGATCCTAATTATTTTATCGCCAGCAAAATAGCCCTTTTGCTCAAAATGCTGCTTGGTACCCCAAATGACCTTGGTCCCTTCGAGGGAGGGTGGCTAACCTGATGGTCTGTCCTGTAACAGTGCCAGTCCTGTAGCAATGGCATCATCTCAAAAGGCTCTTTCTGTATGAAGTCCCTTGGCTGGCAATGGTGCTGATTCCTGCTGACCAGAGGCAGTTACTGAAGTGCAATGTAGATTCAATTTTTTTATTATTATAAGGGGGAGGGAGGGTCGGGGGGGGGGAACCATATGGCAGAAAGAGGCTGCACCACTGGGACTTCTAGTTTGAAAAGGGAGAAAAGAGGCAAAGACAAACTACAGCCAACTTCGTTAACCGCAGCCTTTATCCACATGATTTCTAAACCACCTGACTGCTTTGGTGTGGTGGCTGTGCGTCAGGGTACCGCAGAACGTGGTACTGTGTAGCTACTTGCACAGTGTCACCCTGTTCCCTGCCACCACCTCACCTCAAAAGTGTGTTCTCACTGGTACCTTCCACCGCTGGCTGAAATGGTTGTGGTTAGGTTGTACAAGCTGTAGCTTGCGTTATCATCCGGTATGACAGATTTAAGTTACAGGGCCAGAGAGGAGTATATCGCTGGTAATTGCATGGCTTCACTCAGGAAGCTTGTTCTAATGTTGTCATTTCTTCTGCTGAACGTAGCCAAATACTTTGGGGATGGGAAAGGGAAAATATAAAGGATGGAGGTATATTCCCTCTTGATGTAGGGGAAGTGTTGGAGTGTATGCTTACAGACACAAAAAGAAATAAACGTATACAGCACTGTATAAATAAATAGAACAGTGACTGGACTGACAGTTATATGGCCAGAATCTCCTTTAGTTCCTGCGGGCTGTATGTGAAATTGGACACTGTGTTTGAAAAACTCACATCTGGCCAGTTCGCTTTATGCAACTCCTGTTAGGAAAGCCACCTCACCTGTCAGTGAAATGAGCAGCGTAGAGAAGTGTGTTGGACCTGTGAGTCCTGCTAATTCGCCACGGTAAAATGGGAGTCCTCTGTCATTTGCAAGTAAAAATGCTGAAAGCGGTGGTAGGAAATCTGCAGATGTAGGCCAGCTGTGAGAAAATAAAAGAAAATTTGTGGCACTTCAGATTCAAGGGATGCTTTGCGGCAATGAGCCCTTGCAAGGGACCTTACAAGCCTCACAGTGGCAGGCTGAGCTTTTGGAGGTTTAGAGGATGGCGGTGCCACCCTCAGAGAGAAAGGAAGGCTCTGAGAGATGATTCCCTTTGAGATCCCTTCAGAGCTCAGGCTGAAGCTCAGCATCCTCTGGCTCTGCAGCCCCAGTTGTTGGTTCCCGTCCCCAGTGCCAGCAGATGCTGAGCCCTTGGAGGAATGCTCACTAACCCAATTCAGCTAATGTTGCACTGAACCCAACTTGTGTGAATGCTCTCCAACATACCTGGAGTCAAATGGCTATGCTGATGGGCTGGGTAGGATGGACACTCCAGAGCGGGTGGTTCCGAGCCGCTGGAGCAGGATGCTGCCCAGCTAGCATCCCTGGGGCCAGGTAGGGTGTGGGACCCTACACTGAAGCTCTATCACAAGATCTCTACATCACCGCAAGAAGCTGGGAGGGTCCTTTTGTTTGCTCCTCTATTCTTCCCTGAGCCCCATGAGCTGGCTGCTGTTTTGAAAGACCTTAGTGATCCCAGCGAGTGACTCGGGGAGGGGGGAGGCAGGCTCCCTCCCCGACTTCCTCATGTACAGGCGGCAAACCTGGCTCAGCTCTGCGTCGCATCTTGCTTGAGCAGGGCATCATTTTCTCCTCTGCTTTTGTACAGCTAACGAGCATGCAGCAGTTAAAGCGACTACTGTACCTTTTGATTATTTTTTTACTAAAGCTCAGAAAGATATTTTTTTTCTAGTGCTTTCTCTAGCTCTTTGCCATTTAAAACGGATCTTTTTTTTTAAACTGTTTTTCTGCCCTGACTGAGGTTGCAAACTTTTAAGGAAATATGACAATTACATTCCTGTGACTCTGGGGCCTGGGCTTTAAGGTATACCTGATGCTGCCAGAGATGTTAAGATTTTACTTTGAGGTAAGTAGTTATACCTACTTCTTAAAAGAGACACCTCTAGTAAAGAGGAGCGACTCGAATGCAGACCCGTTACTTCTCTTTGAGAGTGATTCAGCACTTATTATATAGCAGAATGTGTATTTTGCACGTGCCATAGGCTGACATTCAGCCTATATGGTGATACAGTTACACTGCATCTGTGCTATCCCAAAATAACTTCCTTTAAGCATGTTTTAAAGTTGTGGCACATGTGCTGAAAGCTTATACGAATTTTTGCAATTTCCATGTTGTTAGCCCTTGCCCGCTAAGCAGCTTTCACCTAAGGAGCAGGAATGGGTAGCGGGTAGGTCTGTGTGTGAAACAATCTCAGAGCAAATAGAAGCACTCTGCTGGCAGGGTTACAGCATGGGGTGGATTTGGATCAGGTTCATTTGGGCACCAAGTATCAATCTGGCTCCAGTAAATGAGATACGGTGTGGTGTGGAGGAGGTTCGGTGATAAGGTGTCTTCTGGAAACAAAAGAACCTGTGCCTTCCACTGTTAGTGTAATACCACCGTGCGTCAGGTAAGAGGCACCCTTAAATAACCCAGGAAGAAAGTCTGAAAGCAAAGGCAGGTGATGTGTTAGTGTAAGGTAGGGAGTGATGGCAGATGCAGGCACAGGGGCTGCAGGGATGCTGTGGGGGCTGGACCTCACCTGCATTTTGCCTGTGTGCAGGTACAACCCGTGCTGCTGCAGAAGCGTGGGAGAGAATGCCTCTATGTCCATTAAGTGATAGGGGCCAGGTTATTTTGGGGCTTACTCTATTCATTTCTTAAACGCAGACCTACTCCGCATGAGTTGGCAAGCAGGGTTTGGATGGGCACTGGTGAAGCCAAAAAAAGTGAGGGGTTTGGTGTGACATTTATCCCCATTCCAAGACTGCACAGTCAGTTTAATTTAGGTAGGAGCTAAGCCTGCAGCCTGTTTCTGTATCTATTTTTTGTGTGAACCTCATCCTTAAGAGAGACATGAAAACACCAGCGCTTTATCTGCTCCTTTGAGCCTGCACCCTTTTAGTGGACATGAAGAAAATAAGACCAGACAGAAATGATTAATGCAGAATCTTGGAAGAAAATATTGCAGGGTGCCTTGCTGTTTGATTACAAGCCTTGGAATTAGTCAACATTTCCATAATTCTAAACCAATATACACCTGTTTTCCCACTGTGATGTGAAGGCACAACTTAATTTAACAGAAACCCCGCTGTGCTAAATCTCTCATTAAATACCAAGCTAGTTCTGTAATTTAAAGTTGCAGCACCACTATTTTAATGGAATTGCCTTTGTATTATAAAATTAATAAGAAGTTAATGATGCACTTTGCTGTATTCTCTCAGATTTTTTTTTTCACAGCAACAACAACAAAAAAAGAAAGATAAAGAAGAAAACCATGTCACCATCTGACACCTCAAGGCTTTTCTGGTTTTAATCATTTTCCTGAGGATAAAATTCATTTTAAAGATTTAAAAAAAAAAAATAATTGAAAACTTTCAGTATAAGTAGGATCAAACATTGTCTTTTTATTCATGATTAGTATAATCTCTCTCTTAGTCATAATATTTCATGTCATATAATGGAGTTTTTATCTTTCCCCAAAAATTTGTTCAGATATCACTTGTTACAGTAGGATTGCTCCTAGGCAGAGAAGATATACAGTGTTTGAGAAATACAGACATATTGATATATATGATACACATTAACAAAATAGGGGCAGTTCTATTCTGTTTACTTGGTGCTGGCATCACACGTAGTTGGTTTTTTTTTCTTGAAAATTAACAACATGAATTTCCAGATGCACCTTTTCAAATATAACATGCAAGCACATTGCTCATATCCTAGCTCAGAGGGATGTGGTTTGTATTATTCAACTTACAGTCAGGTTTTCTTGGAACGTTTGTTTCAATTTGGTTTTAAAAGGCAGAAGGGAGAAAAGGGAAAACCTAATTTGAATGTAATAATGATGTTAGAAGTGTGCTTCTTTGGGATGAGATGTAGAACTGAGGCCTTAACTAGTCTCATCTTCATTAAGAATCTTATGGCTTTGTTAGAGGTGTTTAACTTCTATTCCCTAAACAAAAAAATCCAATAAATTCCACCCATATAAATTTATTCTGTACCTTCAGTTAGATGTAATAATCTTAGTCCCCCCATGCTCTAGTTTGCTGCTTAGCGAAAATTGGCTTCTGTATAGAGGGCAAACTTTGAAGAGCTGTGTGCAGGGACCGCTTTGGCTGCCTTTGTGGCACTGGCATTTTTTGTTTGTTGTCATTTAACATGCATTACTTTAAAACCCAGATGGGCTTTGTTTTGCTAAGTAGTGAGTCTGGTAGGACTTCCTGGCCAGAGTTAAGTCCAAGTAGGTAAGAGCACTATAAGCTGGGTGGATTCTTGGAGCCCAATAGTTGAAGAAATACACCTTTAATCTCCTGCAGAAGCTATTTGAAGTCAAGAATCGATGGGAATCCATTTGTAAAATCTACACCTAAAACTCTTTGGAGTCTGTTCTGTATTATAAGTTAGATTCATCTGACATGGCAACAGTTATTTGTTGCCTCTATGTATATTTTTGCATATAGCCTCATAGCTAAGGTTATCTCAGAAAATAATTTACAGCCCACTCTGATTTACTCCTATGCTTTTAACAAACTAATAGTTTACGTGGTTCTTATTTCAAGTGGGATATATATATATATTCCACGTAGCAGTAAACCCTCTGTATTGGAGTTCTGGCATGAAAATAGGACATGAGCCGTATGAATTTAATTAAGGGTTTAACAATGGAGGAATACAGTTTTGAGAAAGCTCTTAAAATTTTAACACCAAGGTGGAGTTTGTAGGATCTAATTGTCTTGTAAAATATTAATGGCTTCTACATTTTGCCACGTGTTGTCGAGGGAAAGATTTTTCAGTTTTTACATTATAAGAATCACTACTGGTTTTATTAAATGCCGCTTACATGGTAGGGAAACAGGACTGTCTTAGGGGGAACTTTTCCCTAAATGTTCTGCGCTGGCTGTAAGGAAACCTCAGGGTCCATTTAGTGGTGTACAATTTGCAAAACTGATTTTTAAAGAGGAACTTGCATCATTCTTCTCTTTTGATGCCTGTTCATGGTAGGGCTCATTCTTCCCTACCCCAGGCGGACAATCGTCAGCACGATGCCAGTCCACTTGGGGACTTGCCCTCACCCCCCCAGACCGACTCAGGATTGGCATTGAGTGTGAAAGACACTTGGTCTTGCTACATGCCACAGGGTCGGTATCAGAGGTATCGGCAAGGCAGCGCCATGGCCCGTCTGGGGGCACGGGGCTTAAGGGGTTGTAACGTGGGAGGGAAATCTCGGCCATGTGCTGAATCG
This sequence comes from Falco naumanni, assembly GCF_017639655.2. NCBI lineage: Eukaryota > Metazoa > Chordata > Aves > Falconiformes > Falconidae > Falco > Falco naumanni. Next base: position 66,280,637 of record NC_054058.1, read on the forward strand.
GTTTAGCAGGTTATTTAACCTTCAGAATAATCTGACTTACTGTGAGTCCATGTTCACTTTCTGATAAAATACCGTTTTTCCAACAAGAAGGAAAAAACCAAATATATTTCTGATTTTCACTTTACATCGTGACCTCATTTCTAATGAATATCCTGGCACGCTCCTTTCTGGAGGAGCGTTTTAATATCCAGTTCTCTCCTCTGCTTTAGGCTTTATGAGTTGTCAGTACCGTATGAATATTATGTAAAAATTACCTGTAATAAAAAGGTAATCATCCAATATGACTTGAATAATAGCCTGAATATGAGATATCAGTGATTTCGAGAGATTTTGACAAAACAAAGGGCATTCAAAGAGCAATTAAGTTAGTTAAGGGATTGGAGTGATTGATTTATGATGACAAATTAAACTAATTCAGTACCCATATAGCATGGCCAAATGCTGTTTAATGAAGGATCCAAGAAGTTTAGAAATGTTTGAATGATGAACATAACCAGCTGGGAAAGTGGAGAATTCCCAAGGAGTGCCTATTCCTAGGAACTGAGCTATAAGACATTGAATGATGTTGAGAAAGTGAATCTGGCCCATTTCTTCCTTTAAAATATTATGCATATTGAACCACTTAATGATACATTTTGTCCAGCTTAGAAGTTATTTTTTTATTATGCAAATGTACCACTTCCACCTCTGGCCCTTAAAAAAAGTTGAACCGACATTGCCACTTAAAAATCAATATTTGCCCTAAATTCAGGTTCCTTAGCGGAAAGATTGGGCTCATATCCACCATTACTGTGAAACACAGAATGGATTACTAGCCCTGAATTTGTAAAGCAGTAAAAAGTGACTTAGGAGCCCAGTGAAATCCCTGGAAGTAGCTGAACTCGCAGCTTAATGGCAGAGCGATGGGTGTTATGCAGGCAGAGGGAGAGGGGAGTATTAACTAAGTGACAATGATTTCTCTTAATTGAGCAAACCATTTAATTTAGAATTGTGTTGTCTCTTTCTCTCAGTGAAAGATGCAGGGCAGATTCACCTTCCCCTGCAGCCTGATCATTAGGATAGCTTTTTGGCATGCAGGAGAACGCAGTTCATACCCTCTCTGGCTTGTTTGTTGTAAGGATTTAACTTGAATTGACCTAACAGAGCCTTCACCGCTGGGTTTAGTTGAGATTGGAGGTCACCATTCCTCCTCTTGAAGCTGTTCTGCTGTGTATGAAAATACGAAACTCTCTTGGGGTTGGGAGAAAGTAAGTAAAAGCACTTGGTTGCCTTGTACTGAGGGTAGTGACTCAAGAATTGTGAAATCTGGATAGAAGTCCATGCTCTAGTAAGTATTTTTATTATTTGGAAAAGCTTCAAATGTTTGGGAGATACTCTCCAAGAATAGGGAAGTGCAGGAAGATCCATTGACCTGACTCACTGGCAGAAGGAGGCTAAACCTCCATCTGCCTTGCTCAGGGTGGGGGGTGATGCCCAGCCGAATCCCTGGGGTATGTCAGGAAGGTGCAGAGCTGCACAGGATACCGGCACCAGTGAGCTCTTTCAGATCCTAGATATTTTATCAGACTGTTGTTTTTCCCTGGTGTAGCAGATCTGCTGACAAGCGATAGCACATTAGCCCAGCTGCAAATGCAGTTAGGTGCATGCTAGCTTCCACCCACCCCCCCCGCCACCACCACCCCTTTTGGTGTAGTTCAGGATGTGTTTTGCACACCTTTGAAGTATAATAATATTGGGATGGAAACTAAGTAACACGTAATACCTGCTCAGCCTCTGAAAAATGCCCTGATTTGAAGCCCATCCCCAAAAGGTCAAACTGTTCTGGTATGTGGCATGGCTTTACCTAACTGCGGACAGTTCAGGTCATCACTTTGCAAAATGCCTCCAGAATTTAAACTCCAACTTAGAACATCTTGCTCAGCAAGCCTGGAGGATCTGTTCACAGAATATCACTTCCAAGCTGGGCACCCAAAAATCACTGACTGGAGAACCTTTTGCTGTGCACTTCAGAATGGAAAACTGAACAAAATTGAGAGGCCTTCACTGGAGTACTCTAGAGTATTGCAAAGCTCACCAAGATTTAGGGGGGATGCTTAGCTAAGGGTAATAGCCCAGGCACTCTCTTAAACAGCTATTTATCCTCCTGCTGGTGTTAGCTGTTTTCTGTTATCCAGAACAGAAAGTACAGGTGCTTCAGTCAGCCTCATTAGCACCATGACACAAGCTATTAAAATTGTCTTCGTAATGAAAAACTAGTTCAGGGAGCCTTCCTTAGCTGTCTGACTACTCCTACAATAGTGAAATTAGAAAGGCAAATCGTAAACAATGTTTCAGGCATCAGGAAGTAACATCATTAGAGATGCCCTTGAATGCCATTTACCTGCTTCGATAGCAATGTTCGGCGCCCATGGATCTGAGTTATGTTATGACTAAAGAGCCTGGGCTTCTTGGCATGTTTATAACAAAGAGATTGTTTGTTCAGCATCCTTCTGCCATTGTGTCCAACCCTGTGAGCTGTGCAGCTTCTTTCAAATACCTCTGCTGTGTGGTCTGTGGCTCTGTGCATCGCTGTCGAAGGGATGCGATGTTGTCTCGTTCAGTGTTTGCACTCCCATGGTGGTGCAGGAAGCTGAGGCATCCCTAGCTAGCTTTCTCCCATCTCAGTCGGGTAATGAACCACGCTGCTGAGATGCACTGTGCCGTTGTATGTGACAACATACATGGTGAGATAAAACGTAGCTTCTGTCGTCTTTGTGATCATTAGAAACCCCATAATATGTCCCGGAAAACCAGTGAAACTGGGTGGCTTGATTGAGTCTCCTGCTCTAATAACACACTTTGGGTAATTAATATGCTGCCTAATTAAAAATACTCTTTGCAGACCCAGAGAGATAATTGATTTTTTTTGCTTGTTCTCCAGAAGAAATTCTCATCTTTATCAGCTTAGTTGGAAGAGACACTTATTTGTCTGCTCTTCCCCTGTGGTGTGCAGAGCCATCCCTTCTCCTCTTGCCAGCAGGGTCGCTGGGGCTGCTAGAGGTGCTCAAGGATTCATTTGGGTGCGCAGCATCTCTCTGGGATACAGACATGTTCATCCCATTGTGGTAGTAAACATCCAAAACCTCTAGAGACACTAAAATGGGCTGTGTATGCCCACCCTGAAGAATGAAGGAAGACCCCTGGTTGCAGAGCTTGTTTCAGGCTGTCAGTGTCTGGAGCACGTGAACAGCACCCTCTGAAACAGAAAATACCATTAAAGCGTTAAATACCTTTTAATGGGAAAAGCAGTACCAGAGTGGGCAAGGGTAATGTTTGTCTTACTTTTGGAACAGTCCATCTTTTCACTCACGGCTTTAATGAAATCAATAATGGCTTTGCTCCCAGAATGTAGCCTGAGTGTCTCCAGGAGTGGAGAGATGCAGTCACTGAAAAACACACCACCATAACTCCATTTATTAGCGCAAGCCTATCTCTATTGCCTTGTGCCAGGGAAGTTAAAAAAGCTGCAAAAGAAAAAAAAAACCAACACCATTGAACTAAACAGAGTCTTAAGCAGTGGTAAACAAAATGTAGCTTCCTTTGTGGTTGATTTTTATCCAGCTGCAGCCAAATATCAAAGCGATATCAAAGGAAAGCTACCCATTAATTAATTCAGACTGACTTCACAAAGCAAGCTGGAGCTTTTGCTGATATCTGATTCTGACAACTTCCTAATCTTCACAAGTTGTCATTAAGAGTGGCATTAAAGCAGTCTGCAGTCAATCCCCACTCTCGCCCTATTGTAACTCAGAGATGGGCTATCTCCTGTCACAGGGGGCGGGGGAGATATGTAAGCAGGGGTTAGAATAAGCAACTTTGCTTCTTTACAAATGGAATTTGCAATCTATCAGGGAATCTCATTAATACATTACCTCTGTAATTGATTCTAGGGATACTCACACAGTCCCACTTACAACCATTACGAGTTGCGGCAAGTGGAAATTTTCTCTTCTAATAGAGAAACACATGACAGGGTGGGGGGGTGGGGAACAGAAAAAGCAAGCAAGCAGCTCATGTCTGAAAGGAATAATTAGAAGTCTGTAATGATCTTAAAGAAAGTATGAATAGAGCCTTACCATTGATTTTAAAATAGAGAACATAGGATTTTGGCTTGAAGAAAATAAGATTGTGGAAAATAAGACGCTACTCAGAGGATAAGATTAGTTTTAAACTAAGAACTATGAGCAACCTGGTCTGGTGGAAGGCATCACTGCTCATGGCAGGGTGTTGGATCTAGATGATATTTAAGGTCCCTTCCAACCCAAACCACTCTGTGATTCCATGATTCTATGAACTGAAAGTCAGGTAGCTCCATAAGTGAACCTTGTAATTCCACTGTGAAAAAACCCCAAACACTCCGGTGCTTTTTACCACTGCCAGGATCTCTCAGTGGGATTACAGCCTCATGTAGAGAGGCAAGGTACGTGATACCTTCAAATTGCCATTCAACTGGAAAGGCTTAGATGATTGAAGTCACTTTGTGTTCTAGACCATCACTCAAGCAAGCATCTGCCAGACAGGATCTAGTATTATTTTGTGGCCAATTCATGCCAATACCTTAGAGGAAAATGTGCTGTGTTGTACAGTATGTTCATTTCAAATATTGCAAGGAATGCTGGGAGGAGAAAAGCTGTTGTGGGAGTTCCTCACCAAGCATTCCCAGCAGCATGGCTGTAGACGGTGCCTTTATTTCCTCCAGGGCCAAGTACTGCCCAAATGCCAGTGACAAATGGGAATTATTTTGATTGTACAGAGAAGTGAGGATTTACCATCGTAAGAGATGAAATAAAACTTACATCAAGTATCAGGAAAAACAGTATCTGTCCAATAAGAATAATCTTCTAAAAGAAACAGTTAAATTGCAATCCTTACAGGCATTTGGGGTAGGAAAGAATTAGGAAATACATGATAGGCAGTAATCCTGTATTGGCATTAAGTCATTCAAGATGAGCTACTGTTTTTTTTTCATCTCTCATTTCTGTGATTGCTAAGAAGTGAAAGAATTGCTATGCTTGTGTGAATATAGAATCCTCCTATTTGTACAAAAATATATGATTAACTAAAAAGAAAGATGCCGGTGAGAGCTACAGCAGGTTTAAATGCTGTGCTTATATGGTCGTGTCTGGAGGGCTCCGAGGGCTGCTTAGGCAGGCATGGCCCTTGCTTCTTGTGACCCTGTTCATTTTGCAAAGATTGACATGGATTTATCACAGTTTAAAAGTGGCCTGATAGCTAACACCTCTCACGTGTGGCATTTCTCTTCCTCCCTGTTGACATGAGAGTCAAAAATATAGGGTGTGACTTGCTGAAAATGTCTTTTCTTGCACCCATGCCATCTTCCCCTGTGCTTTCATTGCCCTCTGTAAGTTTCACCAAAGCTGCAACAGCCCTCAGGCTGCCTTAGACCTGCTCAGAAAAAATGTCATATGCCATGAAACCGGGAGTTCAAGGCTTCCCAGTAGCTCCAAATGCTACCTTTGGAGCAGGTAGGATGAATGATGTCAGAGCTTTTAGCTCAGCTGGTTTTATCAGAGGACCTTTCTGATAGCCTGTGGCCTCCAGCTGTTCCACCCGAAGCCATCTCTGCAAAGAGATTTCTTTGACCTTTAGGCAAGTCGTGCATAAAGATGTAACTCATGGGGCTCAACACCGAGAAAACTTCTAATTAATTGAGCAGAACAGCAATAGGAAGAATAGGGAAGAGAAGACGGCTTTTCACGTACTGGCATTTATAGTCACTAAACAAAGCACATTGGTGTTTTTTTCAAGAGAATTGAGGGGCCCAGCCTCTAGGAGAATGCATAAGGTTCATATTTGGGGTCAGATGCTAGTTCAGGGCTTTGCAGATGGGTGGAGGCGGGTTGATTTTGGCCTTACTGTTCCTGAAACTGTCCCTTTTTCACTAGCAAAAGCTTAATCACAGCTCAGCGCAGATACCACAGCCAGCTGGAACTGACTCATTCTTCAAAAATACATGTTTCTGCTAATGTTGTCCATTTATTTTACTGTTTGTTTAACTTCCCAAGCACCTATTGAGGGAAATATTTAAATACATTAGAATTCCTTAAGATTAGCATTATAAATGTGTACTGCATGTTTAGTATGAATAAAAAAAGTACTTTCCTTCTCCTGAAGAAAGCACCGGCATAGTACATTAGCTACAGAGATGCTAAAAAATTAATGAGCCTGAGTTCATGCAAAAGGTGGTTAAAAATTATATGGTTCCTTAATGTGATTCTTGCTGTTGTTTGTATGTAACCACAAGTAGACGTTCGTATTTTCACGTGGACAGTGTGTGTGGCTGCAGTATCGTTCTGTTTTCATCGATGGATCAAATACCAAGCTATCTTTTTTCATTCTCTCTACACAGCCAGATTATTTCACCACTGCAGAGTATTGGCATAACACTGAGAGCTTTTATTTGGATGCTGATACTGGATAGTTGTGGAAAATTCCTGTAACTTCAGCTCGTGGAGAGCTTAAATAGAATTTATGAGCCATATCCTCATTTGGCATAAAATATTATGGCTCTGCTGGTTAGACAATAAAACTGTACTACTTACCCCAGCTGATCTCAGTCAGGAGAGTCAGATTTTTGACATCTTCATTCAAAACTCCTTTTCTACCTGAACGCTTTGGCTATTCCCTGTAATATTTAAAGAGGCGTGCGTGTTGACAAGTAGTTTGGGGCTCGTATCTGACCTTTGAAGGAGTCTGGATTAGTCTGTGTTTGGTAACAGGGAAGAACCTGCCTGCCTGCCTGACTGCTGGAGAGGTGGGAATTCTGTATTCTGGACTCAGAACTGCTCTGCACCTCTGCTAAGTAAAAACAGCAGCAGCCCCCCATCATCGCTGCCAACTGTTTCTATAAATTGTACCCTTTGCTCTAATTGAAAAGGTAGAATTTCAATAGAAGTTATAGTTTTGATGCTTTTTGGCCTTATTTTAGACTTACCTCAATCACACTTTTTAGCTGTAAGATGTTCTTGCTGGTACATTGTAATGCAAATATAAAAGCTTTCCAACAAGAACTTTAAAAAAGCTTTAAGTAAAAGTCCCACAGCCTAGAATTTGAGTCTTGTACAAAATGATAGACTCTACTTTCCGTCAGTAGAGGAGACCAAGTGCATTGTTGGATCAAGGTGACCTTCCGTGCTGCAGAAAGAGTCAGGCAGAAGATCTGCTTAGTAAATGAAGAGAAAAATCTGTGATGTGAAACTTAGGGAGTGGTTGAGGCTGGTTTCTCTTTTATTGAATGAAAGCAAAAAATGGAAAAGATAAGCGTAGATGAGATAACATTGTGAAAGAAACAGAGGAGACCCTGACTAGGCTTTCTTGCCTTTCTGAAATGCTGCTGTCACTAGTCATTCCATTTAAAGGGTTATTCCCTGAATTTCAGCTTGGCAAAGGTAGAGGGTATTGCTGAGCATAATCACACAGTGTTTTCCCAGAGCATAGCTCACAGAGAAGGCAGTACATGCAAACACTGAACAACGTAAGTCTTAAAATAAAACTGCTGTAAAACAAGCATGTAATATCATGGTAGCCATGCCCTCAGTCACGGACAAGTTTGGGTTTAGCATTACAAAAGCCACTGCATGTTTTTAAAAACGTTTCATTTAAACTAAATTTCTTCATGGTCATTGGCAGCCTAAAAAAGAATTTAGGTTAGACTTGTTTGGGACTGTGTTTCGGGGGGAGGAGAAGATGGGGGAAGAGGGCTGCTTCATTTCCTTCGGAAGTTTCTAAAAATCATCCTGGATGTTGATGCGGAATCAGGGATTTTTGTAGAAAGGGAGAGGTTTCTTGTGGACCATGCTGAAACGTTGGCACCTTAAAATGGTGCCTACAGCCAGAGCTACTTGAATGTTTCCATTTGGCAAAAGGGGAGGGTTTTTTTTAAGATGGGAACATCGTCTTGAGGCTTCGTAGATTCTGCAGTCATAAATGAGAAGGGCAAACTTCCCTTAATGTGCCTTCAGTCATCCATGCTTCCTAGAGCAGGGGATTTGACTTTGCTAGGAGAAAAAAGGTGAAATAAGCCTCTGCAGACCACTAAAGTAAGCACAAACCTCTGCTTTGCTGCCTTCACCTGCTGGGGTCTTAAAGGGACCTCTGGTTCATTCCCATGGGAAGTAGAAAGACTTCTCATAGAAGATGAGATAATAGGTAGCATGTTTTGGCTGTGTTCTGGCTCTGTTTCCCAGTTAAGGGGGTGGGGGGCGATGGAGAGGGGTGGTGCTCTTAGATTTGAAGGAAAAGGACTCCTTGTTAAGTCTCAATCTCCTGTTGACTTCTGGAAACAAACGCCCAACTAAGGAGATGGAAGAAAGTACGGCTTCAGAACACTTGAGTCATGTCCAGTGGGACGTTGGCTGTAAGGATTGTGTCATGCTGGGAATCAAGTCCTGGCATCTTAGGTCACCTTGGGCGAATCCACCCAATGCAGCATGAGGCTGTGTTAGTAACTAACTGAGATCCCAAACCCACAACCACTTGGCTGGCATTTGGTTCCTCCAGCTATCCTGGATCACTGCTTCAGGTTCTTACATGACCTCTTCAGCAGGTTATCTAGCAAGTAATAGTGTAAAAAAAGACTGCTTGTGTGCACTACACCCACCTATTAGTGCCTTACCTACACCTGGTGATGAAACTAGGAGATTTTGGCTTGAGAGACTTGGCTTTGGTTGTGGAGTCATTCCAGATGCATCACATGTAGCCTCTGTGCCTTTTTCCCCTCGTTGTCTCCTTTCTGCTAAAAAAGAGCGTGCAGTGGTAAGCACCTTGCCGTGGTGGTAGAAGGAGAAATCAATTAGACCATGAGGCGCTCAGGCGCTGCTGCAGCCCAGGCGGCTCGGCTGCCTCCCTTCGGGTGGGCATTCTGCGCCAGCAGTGCCTCCCTGCGTGCTGCTGGGCAAACCACCGCTGCCCTGCGCTGCCTCCTCCACTCCGGAACATGGGCAGTAATTTTTGCTCCTCACAATTACCTCGAATGGGTGTTCAAACCCAGTCAATTAACGTCACAGAGAGACTTTTGTTATCTTTCTGTGCCTTACCATTTTAATGCAAAGGGGGGGACGGGGGGGGGGGGACGGGGATGGACACGGAACGGGGGATGGACCCACCAAACCCCACCAAAACCCAAACCTCATTGGAATGCAAACTTCAATTGGCAAAATGTCAACAAATGTTATTGCTGCTGCGGATGAGATGGATAACTCTTGCTGTTAAAATAATATCTGATGTTTTCTTCATGTGTCTAATGGGTTTGCTTTTTAAGCATGGATGATACAAAATATCCCCAAGGCATTATTCCCAACCAGATATAGAATCCCACTTAATGTCTATTTTTAGGATTGAATAGGTTCTGTAAAGGCTCATTTGTTTGATGAAAAGATAGTTAATCACTTTGGTTTCCATGTAATTTTGAAGAGAGAAAGTTTGGTCGTACCTCCCCTTCCTTATCTCCACTCCGTTTGGCTCGCAAGTGTACTGGAGTTGTTGCCATTTGTGTGGGTGTTAAGAAATGAAGGAATTAAATAAATGGAGTATAACTTCTACCAGAGCAACAGTAGTTATTTGGACATTAGGAGGTGAAGTTGTCACTTCTAAAACCGCTGACTTTTTCATTTCTATATAAGGGTACAACTTTTAAAGGAGACTGAACGTTACAGCCTAATTAGTAAATGTACGGGAGGGGCAGCAGGATGCGGGGGTGACTGGGGAAGGGATTGCTAGAATAGTATTATTATTATAATTTCAAAGCGCAGCATTGTTTTTAGTCTCTCAAGCTAATGTTCAATTTAACTTGAATTTAAAACTCGAAGTGTAGTGGATTGCAAATGACTGAGTTGGAAAGCTTCCAAAAGTCATTGAATTTCAGCAGTTTTAGTGTTCTCCAGTAAAAGAAACAACTTGTTTTAAGCAAGCTATATGCTTGTTTCTGTGCTCTAAATAGAAAATAATGATGTTGTGCATTACTGCATGAACTATATTTGGCACCCACCAGCAATATTCATTTTCTCCTGCTTCTCTCCCTTTCTCCTTCCCTCTCTCCATCTCACTGTCTCTCCAAAATATGCATGCATAAATATATATATATATGTCTGTCAGTAATCGAAGAGCCCAAGTAACAGACCACATTCTTCTACTACAAAAATTGTATGAATACCTAATACAGTTTAAATCCCTTAAATTGGGATTTAGGAAAGGATGACAGTAAACAAACTTCTGGCTATGCCATCTCTCAGGCAGTTACAGCTACTGCTTTGCATTTATTTGTGAGTCTAGGTGATGGATGCACATCTGTCCTCCTTTTACCTGTGAATAAGCTAAGGTAAATTACTTAAACCAATACTGAGAATCCAAAGCTTTGCTGGTGCCAGTGAAGCAAGCAGGACGATGGCGTTGGTCTCGGTGCCAGTTAGCACTTTCCTGCCTGGTGTGTGGGCGTATTTGGGGGAATAACGTGGGCCAGACACTGTTCCCACTGGGGAGTATGGACCAGGGCATCCTGTTTGGAGAGGAAGGAGAAGTACACCTGTGTAAATGCTAGCAGTGCCACACTACTCTTAAGAGCCAGAGAGTGGTCCCTTGCCTCTTTTATTCACTAGTATTTATTTAGCCTCAGAGACTGTCCCCAGTTCCTGGAGAAGTTCCCCAAAGCTGTAGCCAGATATTGACTGTGTAATTCAAGTTAGTTTGACCCTAGAGAAGTCATTCTAAACAGTTCTCTTCAATAGGAAAATACACCTCTTTCACTTCAGGGAAACTTCTATTACTTGTGAGTCACAAGGGTTTGCAAAAACAAAACCAGTTGGCATTGAAGTGATGTGAGAAATATGTTCAAGAGCTCTTCCAAAAGGATCCTACTGAAAAACTTGGGAGCTAAAAGCTGAAATGAGGGGCTGGTGTGTGTGTGTAGATGTGTCTGCACATAATAATCCAGAAAAATTACGATTTCTGAAGACACTGACAATCATTTAATTTCTCCAGTGCTTATGGACCATTTTCTCTTCTTCCCCCGGTCTTTTGGTAGGTCAGTACATTCCTTCCTATCTTCCAGACTCAGTGAAGGTGTTCAGGAAGCTGGCAGGTAGAGATTTGGGTTCTTCTTTTCCTTGGACTTCTGGTCTAATTAAGCTGCGCTCACGAATTGATTGGATCAGGAGCTTGGAGAAAGCTTTAAATTCATTCCCAGACCAGACTTAGGCAAAGAACGTGAATTTTCCCCACTGTTTTTCACACTTGTGCCTCTTTAGCTGCTTTTCTTCTTCTCCCATGCCCTTAGCCTGTCCCTGCTGCTCCTTAGTATTTGCTTCCTCTTTGGTTTTCTTATTGGTTCCAAAAGGTTTATGGTTTTATAATCCTTCCCACAGGAAGAATGTTATGGTTCTTTTTAAGGTCTGACATCTCTTCTTCTCTCTTCCCTGTTCCCTCCTGCCATTTTACAATTCTGAAATGTAAAAAATGTGAAAGAAGTCCCCGTTGGCTTCAACAATGATGTATGCTAGCAAGAAGCAAGTCCCAAAGAGCTAGAAATGACAAGATACGTGTAAGCTGTCATCATTTAATCCTACTGCAGTTTGTTTGGTTTGGATGTTGCCTGAATAACCCAAAGTTCTTCAGATTTGCCCTTTGCTTGGGGGAAGGTGTAACTCCAGTCTGTGTTGTGTTTCCCCACAATGCCGTCTGTGAGGGTGACAAACTGAGCTGGGGCAATGGCTCGAAACTTACAGCCATGGCAGATGACAGGGAGGAGAGGAAAGGCAAGGCACAGGTCTGAAGAGGGATAAGAGCCCTAGAAATCTGCAGCTGGCTTTAAAGGGTTGTAGAAAGATGATGAGAGGAACAGTATGGAGGGAGGAGTCGTGGATAACGTCCTCCACACACATTCCCTGAGCTCCCATGATGTAAAGTCACACTGTGCTTGACTTTTAGGAGATGGTCTTTTGCTGACACACTGAGCTGGGTGAAGGCATGGGCTGGTTTACATGCATTTGGGGTCCCTTCTTGACAAGCAGTCCCCTTTCCTGAAGGCACAAGGAGTGACGGGAGCAAGGCACGTGCAATCTGCAGTGGCAAGAACAGAGAATAAAAGCTGCTAATAGATGTAGTACTCGGGTATGAAGGTGTTTTCACGATGAGCCATAAAATAATGATTTTTTTGTCATTAATTACATGTCCAGAGTTTCAGAGGTTCTGAGGGCACCCAAATTTCGCAGACTCATCACAGCTGCAGTGAATTGAGCCCATCAGCTCCCTCACCTTCACTGAAAGGCATTTCCTGCTTTCTAATCAACGAAGTCCTCTGTAAGAGAGGCTCACATATGTATTAAACAACAGAATTCGCTGCTCACAGGGCATCTGTAGCCAACTTAGAACATCTGAGTGTCCATTCGCCTCAGAAAACAGGTGGAAAGCAGGTGCCCAAAAGCCTTTTCTCCAAATCTACTGACAGCTCTGCAATGAGGTTTAGGCAGTTGCTGGTAAGCAGTGGTGACTCGGAGCATGCTGGTCCCATGCTCGGCCATGCCTGGAGGTGGTTCTTCCCCACTCACCTCCACCACGCCGGGCTTAAGATTACGCCTGATTTGAAGCATTCCCTGACTAAATAAAACAAGCCGTAAGCTGATCACCTCATGCAATGTGCAAGCACACAATAGTAATCACAGCTAATGACTCTGCTAAATGCTAGGCTGCACACACCTCCTTGTTTGGTGTTTGTTTTGTATACAGAAGGTAACATCAACTGAATAACGAGGATGCCAAGTTACAGATGGGGTTGTGGAATCGTATTTGACAGCCGATTAGAGTAATCTGACAGAAATGATGACTTAATCACCACGACAGACTCCAAATTCCCAGATAGAATTCCACCCAGGTTAATCTAATTTCCTTGCAATATTTTTGCCAGAAATAGACTCTTAGCCGGCTTGTTTTCTCCCATGCAGATGTCACATGGCTTTGACAAGAATGTAAATAGGTAGCATTATTATTGTCGAAACGATGACTTTGAGGCTCTAAAGCTGGAGAGGACACATGTGTTTGAGAGGTTTTGGGGTTGCTCTGGTGTGTTTTTTTCTTTAATGAAGTTGTATTTGCATACAGTGTGATGTACTCAGGAAAAAGAGGGGGAAGAAAGATGTAACTGGTCACCTGTAATTCTAGGCCATGGCTGGGTCCTGCTGCCACCCTTGAGGTGGCCAACGGCCAGGTCCTCATTGACTTCAGGGGGTTTCTCAGGGCTGCATGTTTGACAGCTGCTTCTTTCCCATATTTCATTCCCGTGGACCACATCAGCAGCCTTGCTTGGGATGTGCCCAAGGCGGAGCAGGGATGTGCTTGGCCTTGGGCTGTGTGTGGCCTCTGTGACAGTGCCAGCGGCAGGTGCAGCCCCCGCCTTGCCGGCACTGCCGCAAGACCCTGCACAACCTCGGGTGGGAGGCGTTTCTCTGCTCTGGGTTGTAAAACGTTGGCATGGCGTGTTTTGAGACCTATGGCTAGTGAGCGCCTATAGGAAAGGTAGGTCGTGCCGTTGCTGGCTGCTCAACTGTATTCGGCAGAGCTCTCTAAAATCCTGCCAAGGAGCAGTTGCTCCTTCCAGCCCGTTCTGCAGCCTGATTTTGCTGTCCCCGTGCATGGTGCTTGCCAGGGGAACCTGCCCACACTCAAGGAACTCGCCTGCGAGCTGCCTGGCTCTCTTTCACTATACGGTCTGAGCACAGGGTGATGGTAATGCCTATAAATTACTTTCTGCAGTTATTTTTCTTACTGTTGCCTATTTATTAATTGCAACTGTGCATTCATAAATACTGTATTTTCATAGGCAAAGCTTTCTTCAAGCCCAGAAGAAAATGTTTCATGTTCTTTCTGTGTGACATGACATACTGAGAAATCGCTTACCTTGAGATCCATAAGTGTATGGCTTTGTGATGTATAGCTACAATAACAGCTTTCTGATAAGACATGAAATCCTTCATTTCAGTAGATGACATGATTCTAGTGAGTGGCATCTAATTTGAAACAGGTTTATATCATCTATAATCTTTTGGAGGGCCTCAGAAAGCACAGCTATTTTATTATTTTATAGCCTGCAGTTATACAAGCAAGATATAAAACGCACAGATTATTTTCTCTTTTGCTCATCGTAGAGTGAAAGGAGAGTACCTATTTAGCCTTTGTCTCTGCCCCTTTAATTTTCTTATTCACTGCACATTTCTTTGAGATTCATTCTTTTCTTTTCTTTTCTTTTCTTTTCTTTTCTTTTCTTTTCTTTTCTTTTCTTTTCTTTTCTTTTCTTTTCTTTTCTTTTCTTTTCTTTTCTTTTCTTTTCTTTTCTTTTCTTTTCTTTTCTTTTCTTTTCTTTTCTTTTCTTTTCTTTTCTTTTCTTTTCTTTTCTTTTCTTTTCTTTTCTTTTCTTTTCTTTTCTTTTCTTTTCTTTTCTTTTCTTTTCTTTTCTTTTCTTTTTTACACCTACTTTTAAATATTTTATGGGTAGAGAGCTTATAATATGTATTGTCACGGCAGTTGTCTCTAGAGGTCAGCAATGAGTTTAATAATGAGATGCGAACCAGTGACTCTGTAAAACCCATTTCAGGTTATAAATGGCATGTTTTATTGAATCTAGTGTTAAAGGTTGTTAACGTATCAATTGGTGATGGTCAGGGTTAAACAAGCTTCAGCATGAGCCCTCTCATGTTAGGAAACTGTCAGTCACGTATTTTTCCACCTTCCTCTTCAATGAAGCCATGTTTGTGTATCGCATCCATTTTACCGTGGGTATTCTGCAGTTTACATTCCCCAGACCTGATCTGAATCTTTTATTAATTTTTCGCCAATATAATTTTGTTAAGCACAACAGCGTTGCTCCTGACTTTGGCTTGCTGGTACGAAGAGAGTTTGGACCACGAGTTTTTAGCAGGAACCTTTGAAACCGAGTCAAAACCCAGTGGAAGCGTCTTGTTAATTCTTGCCTCACACTTTGTGTACATAACAGATTACTGACTTAATGAACTTGGGGTAATTATGTGTGACAGAAGAGGATGGTTTATGATGTGGTAACTGTCAGGTAACGCTGATCTTTATGTTGTGACCACGGGGCTACAAAAATGACTTGTTCACATCAATTTGGTCTAAAGTTGGCTTCTCTGGTTCAGGCAGTTTGCAAAGTGCAAGGTTTTTAACACTGATAGAATTGCCTTTATTCAAAATATCTCCATTTAAAGGCATATAAATGAGTGTTATATATAAGTGAGAGTGATAGATTCTCTGTCTATGAAAGGTCTGCATTTGGATTGGTGTTTTTTTCTATAACCTGCCTATTCCCAAATTTACAAGGCTTAATTTTCTTTCCTCTATTTTCTCACTACTTCATTGCTCTTCAGAGACGTCGATACCTGCAATGGGCTTATGGAGCAAGTTACACCTTTTTTCTTCTTTCGCTTTTTGTTTGCTGAGTGGAAATGCAGCATCACATTCCCATGAATTTAAAAACTCCTGGAGTGCCCAGCGTTTTGTTGATGCCAGGATAAACGTTAAGCACTAGTTAGAGTACAATAGAAGTTCCCTTTTTCTATAAATTAGATCGAATAAGAGTGGTGGCAGACAAGTGCTGGGCTATTAAAGTCCATTTGGGAAAAAAAAAATTATTCAAAGAGAACACAATTATTAAAATCGAAGGAAATTTATGGATCCTGGTGACTACATCTGCCTTGTGGCTTTGCCTTTTCCTTTGGGCACAGCAGGGAGTTCTGCAGGCGGTACAGGGAATACATTGATTTGCAGGGCCAGGGAGCATTCTGGGGTTGGAGTAAATCTTATGGACACATTCACAGCAATATTTTGTATTTTCTAAAGAATCTAGCAACCATGTCCCTGGAGGTTAAGTGGCTCCACCAAAAGCAATGCAGATTTGGTTTTCTGTGCTCTTTTGAAAGCACATTTGATATGAGTGCCTGGATGTTCTCTCCTGCTCAGCTGTTTTTGTTTCCCAAAGTTTGCCATAATAGTCTTTTACAGAAAAAAATGGAATTGCTTCTGACATTTTCAGGCCATACTGAGCTCTGCTGCACTGAAAAATGATACAAAAGCAGAAAGAGCATAGATTTTTTTACCTGCTCACGTGAAATGATGAGGAATTGCTGTGGGGAGAAAAGGCAGGGGCCCTGCTGCTGCCGGAAGGTTTGTGCAGTCAAATGCTGGCAGTTCTGCAGAGCCCAATGAAAGAAGATAAAAGTGGGGGGTTTTTTGCAAGCTTAAATGTCTCCCACATTGAAACTCAATGTGAGATCATTTCTGAAGGCTTTTTGAGAAGCTGTAACACAATTTCGCCGAATCCATGGCAGTGAACAACACAGGTAGCTATAACCAACGTCCAGTGGAAAAGCCCCACACTCTGATCAGGGGAAGCTCAGCTGTTATGGTGTTGCTATTCCTGAAACAACAGAAAACACTGCTCGTAATAATCGGTTGGAGTTATCAGTTAACAGTTCAGTGTGAGGGGAATATCATTTAGTAAAGAAAGCTGAGGATGCACTGTACCACACATGCCAAGGAAGGATGCGGTGCGATGTTCAGCGTAGCGTGCTGCGCACCGGGGTTGGCGTTGGTTCCAGTAAGAGCACCACTCACAGACGAATAGGAAAAAGTATTAGGAGTTTTTATGGAAGCCAGAATTGTGCCATGCTGTGATGGAAGCTTTATGAATGAATATATAATGTATTCTTTAAAAAAAATAATAAAATAAATGAGATACTAAACAGTTATGGGAAACTATTATAGCAAGCACGGTTCTCTTCCTCTTCAGTCCTGAAAGAATCATCACATGTTTTTTTTTAATTACAAGCAAAGTTCATTTGTCAAACTCGACTTCTCTGAGTATGTTTGAAATGCTTGCTAGCTCTTAAATTACTTGAAAATTCCATCTCAGTCTTGGCAGTGGTTGAGCTCAAGGAAAAGAGGTTGGTAAAACAGAAACCAAGCATGCCATAAATTAATGGGGGCTGTAACTTTAGAGGTCTTCTGAAACTAGATACAACAAATCAAAGTTTTATATGAATCCTGTGGGCCACATGATCTATTTTTTTTTAATCTTCCGGGTTATGAAATGCTCTTTTACCATCTTATTTTTTCTTAAAAGTTTATAATATAGTAATATAGTGATATTTTGGATTTATATAATTTCAACATATTTAATATTAATTGTGTAACTTTTTAGGCCTTCATTAAAAACACATGATTCTTGATTTCTTATGACTATCCAACCTGCCTTACTCTTTTTCATTTTTGTCTTTAGATGCATCATCCTATTCAGATGAAACCCGCAGACAGTGAAAAGTCAAATGGTATGTGTTTAATTTATTTTTACTTAAGTGTGACTCCCTTTAAACTAAAGAAAACACAACATTGTGAGAGTTTATGCTTTATTTCTTGTGTGGTGAAAATTATATGAGGTAGTTTCCTTACAACCTGACATGCTGGGGAAGATGTTGACCTGCTCTGAACTCCTACTTCTCCTCTGCTTTAAAGAAGGAAGGAAATGTTCTGAAAAACAACCTGCCTTGCAACTGCTGTGTGTCACAGCCTACCTTGCTGTGTACATCTTTCCCTTGTCAACTCCTAGCAGCAAGATGATGTGGAAGCACCTGATATTGATAAGATGGAATTTTAATGGAGAAAATAAAAAAGAAACAAAACAAATCAAAAATCTCTGCTAACAAACTGTGTTAGCAGCTGATGTGCCTTAGACATTTGCCTACTCTTCCTTTTTATAGAATGATGCTGTTCTGGATCTGAGCCAAATTTAGGTTTTAATCGTATGCTCGGTTCTGAACTGGGAAACCTACCTCGCAGCTCTCTGTATACTTGCTCCTCTCAGTGATTGTAAACTGAATGCTATAAAAACAGTAATATCCATTCAGAATACTAGGGTACTGCCTAAGTGGATGTATATGACATGCAAAATAGATGGCATGCTAAATCTATTAAACATGCCAGGTTTGTATATTCAAGGAAATAAGATAATCGGATGGTAGCACAACCTGGCTGTGTGTGATTCTTTAAAAATATATACATGTGTATATTTTGCCCCTTGATTTGTTCCTGTAATTTTTTTAAATATATGTTAAAGATATCATCTGCCTTCTTAGATTGCAAGAGCTTCATTTTCCCATAAGACCCACATAATCAGAGCTGGTTCCTCCAACAGGCATCTTTGCACCTCATTAATTAGTAATCAGGGCAGAAGCCGTGCACTTAGAGATCTACATACCTGCAAATGTAAATTATGATTGGGCTCTAAATCTCTCCGCGAGGCTTTTTTAAGGCTGCTTTTTAGCTAATTGTAGTGCATCCCATTTTCAGGCTTCTCCAAGGATTATAAAGTTTGGAAGGAAATTAAAACTTAGGTTTCCTATTATGGCAACGTTCAAAACAAAACTGGCCACTAGCACAGGAAACTTGAGCCATCAGCCATTTGTAAGCATTCTCTCTCTTGGGCTGAGTTTTAGCCGTGATTTTGTGCTGTCTCTGAATGCTCAGAAGAGAGGCCAAGGCACCTGCATGGGCAGAAGGACCAAACTTTTCAGGCCCCACTGTGGTCAAGGAGAACTTTGTTGCTGGCATCCAAAGCCCACTCCCTTGGATTTATTGTGCTTGCAGCAGGCACAGTTTTCCCTTAGGACACCTGCCTGGGCCCTCTGAACTAAGTATAGCCTCTAGGCTATCTTCTTTCAAAGACAAATTTCACCTCAAGTTCTTGGCAAGTTAGCAAAATAAGAGGCAACAGGCAAAAATTGTCTCCCAATGAGTTACTCGTTCGTTACCTGAAGTTTTTCTTCCTAAAAATTGAATGTACTGGCAAAGCACTGTGGGGAATTGTGCAAATTCCGTCTTGCTCTGCAAGTGGCACCTGCTTGGAAAGCAAGGTAGGTTAACTCCTCGCTGCTGCCCTTAGGCTGCATGGTGCTCTTGGCTGCACTATGGGAACACTCTCCTATTTTCTTGCACCTATTCCTAGCATGAAAGTCATGACGGATTGGCTTCCCCCCACACCCCCCACCCCTTCTTTTTTTCTTGCCTTTCTTTATATTTTGGGGAAAACACATTGACAGATCAGAGGTTGCAATTGTCAAATTAAATATGTTTTTAAATTTTGACTCTGGAGGGTATAGGTACTTCTGGTAGGCATGTTCTGTGTGTGGGAACTCTTTATTTTTTAATGACTGGGGAAACAGAAGTCGAGCTAAACCATGATGCTGGTAACAGTGGTACAACTCTTCGGAAAAATAGTGTGTAGGCATGGGATCCATGGAGGAGGTGAGAGTTTGCAAGCAGCTTGGAGAGCCAAAAAGAGAAAGAACAGCAGCATGGGGGAGGCAGAGGCCTGTTTGGCACGTGTTTTCCCATATGCTGCAGACTCTCCATCTGAGGACGTGTATTATCTGTGCCAACAGCGAATTGTAAACTGTACCTCTTCAACCAGACTGGTAAATTCAAAGGGGAAAAGAAAGAAGGCATGCCGAGGCATCTTGGGTTTTATGATCCATGGTGTTAGAGCTTTTGAGGAAAGCTTGAGACCTTTTGGCTTCTGAGTAGTGGGAGGATCCCACTACATTTTATAGATAAAGTGGTGTTTCTCAAGTTTCAAAGAGGTTAAAGAAATCTTCTTGGTCAAAATTTCCAGATTTGGAAAATATGTAGGAGAGGTTGAACACTCACTACAATTCATCTGAGCTTGCACATGTTTGTGAAGGCTTGGGAGACCTTTTCAAGGTCTACAGGAAGGAAGGAGAGATCCCCTCATACACCTTACAGAGGTTTTCAAAGAATACTATTTGCTGTGTGGTAAGATGTCCCCTCCCCATCTTTAGTCCCTTGCAAAAAGGTTTGACTGAGCATCCAAGCCCAGGAGTACCAGGATCAAATGCTCCTCCTGCTCCATGACTGTTCCTGTCTTTAGGTGTTTGCATCACTTCAGAAACGTATCCCTTCGCAAAAAAGGCCAAGCCCTCCTCCTGTAAACTGGGAGATGGGTGTGGAAGAGGCACCCTCTGCATGTTTGACTAAGTGCCTGGGCACCTGTGCAGGTTTCGGACTTCATTAGCAACCTGAAGATCTGTTTTCTTCTGGCTGGCCAATAGATCTATGTAACCAACTCTGAACCATCCTTCTGCTCGTGCAGATAAAGTAAAGCTTAATTTCTTCCACCAAGCTTTTATCAGCTAGAGTTGATGGGGAAAGACTTGCCTTCAGATCTAATTAATTTGCCTACCCAGAAGGATTCTGAAAAGGCTTTTACTGTTGAGAAATGTAACATCACTGAAAGATTTTCAAATGGTGAATTTTTTAGCATGTCCTGGTTTGATCACCCGTTAGATCCAGTCTGACCACTTTTGTATCAATAGGTGGTTATTTTAACCTATCTGCAAAGTTTTGTTAAGGATTACCTGCCAGAAAAGCATGGTTTCAAGAAGGCTCCGCTATTGCTAGATTCATCTTGACTGTTAATCACTCACAGTAATGGTCCATTTAAGGATATCCTCCCATTTTCAAGTACAAGGGGTTCCTGCACGCTAATGCGAAGAAGCACATAAATACATGCTTGACTCTAAGGTGTCTGTGGCCTTTAACATGCTACAATTTAGCAAATACTTAACTTTGTCTTGAATCAACATTTTAATACAGTCAGTACTTTCAGGCACATATCCTGTGGACAGTTTGCTCTTAAATGGACCAAAGCATCACCACTTCAAGGAAAATGAGAAAAATCCCTATTTTAAAAGAAAGAAAAAAAGAGGAGTGGGTAGCTGAGTGATCTTATAATTTATTGTTATTTATTTTATTAGTGAAAACTTGAAAAAATAATTTTGAAATTCTAAATGGCACAACTTTGTCAATTTGGAGGGAGTAATTAAATGCCATATGTTAGCAGTAACACATAGAAAAGTCGATAATTAATGCAGGCAGCTCTGGATCCAGGTGTGACTCTGACAGATTGTATGCAAGGGTTTTTCACAGGCTTACAAACAGGGATAAAAAGTCTGTTTTCCCCCCTTCCCTTCTGGATGAAAAAACCCACAAAAAACAACCCCCCCCCCAAAACCCCCATTTATGCATAATTAACTGTTGTTTATTTGCTCAAGAGAAAAGGCAACTTCTGGACAGCAAATGGACAGTCTAACTGTCTGTACTCCTCAAAATGTATAATAAAGGGATATAATTTTGATTCTTCAGGACAGAATTTTTGGGGTTTAGAAGAGAGAAAAGGAAAGCTTGTTGACTCTTCAGGGAGATTTCCCATGATTGTTGCAAGGTTTAATTCCTTTGTAGCGTACAGAAAATAATCTCTACTCCTTTATTCTCCTGGGTTAGCACAAGCAATCTAATACAGCCTGCAAGAAATGCTCATTACTGAAGCATATTGAGTAAAGCTAAAAAATTAGACCCTTCAGGATGTTATTCTGCAAGTTGGATGTAGTGCTGTCAGAAGGCAGGAGGCTCAGATTGAAAAAAGCTCCCCCCCAGCAGAGGCAAACTTCATCTCAGATAACTTTTGCTGGCTAACATGGCACTCTGGATTCAAATGCGCTATCTAGGCACCCATGCTAGGGATGGTGGAGCTGTTCTTGATGGAGTTACGAGAACAACTCATCTCATTTTCAAACAGATACATGCACCTCGTCACACAGGGTTCCTACATTCAAACAAAAGTTTCCCACCCCAAATCCAGAGGTTTAGCACTGGATATGTCACACAAACTGTCCTAGCAGCATAGCTGGACCTGTGGTTGTGATATGTTTGGGTGTATTGAGGTGAACCCCATACTTGGTTCTGTGCACTTTCACACCTTCCTTCATGTAACAAGAACTTTAAGCTTTGTCCACTGTCACCTTCTGGCTATTTCTGCTCCACCAGTGAGGGGTACATAGCCACCCCATCCTACTAGCTGCTTACGGATGGTTGTATCTACTTCTTGCCCCCAGAGGTGTGCAAAACAGCCAGAAAGTGCAGCTAAGCCTATGAGCAAAGTGTACAAATAATGATATCAAATGCTCACACACACACACACAAAATCATTGATTTTCTGGATTTTGAATTATTGAAACCTGCCCCTAGTGCAGGAGAGAGAATTAGCAAGCAGCAGAAGCAGCAGCATAATGTTTATGAGCTATGCGCGTGCGGGTGCTGACCCTTGTGCCCTGTTACCCTTCCCCGCAGCATTCTCCTCTGCCTGCTCTCATTGCCCAAAGCACTCGCTGCTCCTGGGCTTTGTCCGCTCCCTCAGAGCTCATGTATTCTTCCTGTTCTTACAGCTTGAGCTTAGGACATCTGTGTGTTATCATGATGCCCAAGTTTTGGGAGTTGGTTGGAAGGTAACAGCTGTGTGGACTGTCAGCAGTGGGGGAAAGATTCCCATGTAACAAGCCACCCCGTCTTGCTGGGAGAGATGAGATCAGCCACCTTTAGAGGAGCTGATCCCTTGACGTTGACAGCAGCCAACTGATAACGTTTTAGCTAAGACTTTATAAAACTGGACACCCAAACTGTAGATGGCCAAAGTTAGGCAAGACAGCTTTAGACTGCCATCCTCTCTCCAACCAGCAGCAGACAGCACCTTTCCCGACCTCAGTGCTTCCTTGAGTCGCATGTGTTTGATCCTGGGCTCCTCATTTTATAGCCTGTGGGAGCAACCCAACACGCAGAGGCGAATCCACAGACTTGGCTGATCAGAAGGAAAGGTTGCAAACCTCTAGATAAGTTTGGCCTGTACTACTTGTGGTCCATTGTCTATTTGATACTCAAACCGTGCCTGCATGGCAGGTACGAATCCCTTTTTGAAAGGAAGGAGAAGAGTGGCTGACCAGAAATGCAGAAATAAATCCAGACAGCCGGTCTTACGGAGGTGAAAAAGCATCCCTTTCTCCGCGAGAGATTGTATTGTTAAAAAGTCTTTCAGCCTAATATCATCAGATGTTCTGTCAGATGGAGTGAAAATACGTCATTTTGATCCTGAAAATTGTCCCTTTAAATGTTTTTTATGCTAGGCCCTTAGCCAAAAAAAAAAAAGAAAAAAAAAAAAAGGCAAGTTTATTAAGCTTCAACACTGATCGGCACTGACTAATAGCACGGAATGCAGAGTCATCATATCAATGTTTTCTGTACTCTGAGCATTCTTTATGAAATCTGCATTTTTAAGATGTACAGTACACGGGAACTGGATGTTTAATTTACTATAAGATCACCCTCAAGCTGAAAACCTGCAAATCACATTAGTTAAATGGCACATACATATAGGTTACTGGTGAAACTGAAGGAGGCCGGTGGGGAGTTTGTCATCTGCTACTCTTTGGAAGATCAAAACAACGCCTTCCTGTTTGCATCTCATTTCTTTTGCATCTCCACCTGAATCTCTTTGGTTTGAGTCTTTGTCCTTGCACCTAAGCAGGACCCAAGGGACTTCCTTTGGGATGACGTGGCAGGCATGTCTCCAACTGGGCCAGCAGCTATTTTTAAGAGAGGGTTGGAATCTAGCCACCCTTAGGGTAGACCTGCAGGCTGTATTTTAAGCCTAAAATCAACCCAAATTTAAACTGGCTGGCACTAATGAACACACAGGCAGAAGTGCAGAGGTTGGTGACACACAGCAGAAGGTAGTACTTGCACTCGTGCTGGGCACCAAGGCTTCCCCCCATCTGACCTGGGTGTGTGGTGTAGAGGCATCCATCCCTGGCAGCCCAGCGGGATCCCTTGCCTCGGACCCTTTCCTGCACCCTGGTGATAGTGTGTGGCTGTTGTTGAGGGGACAGGCTGGCCAGGGACCTTTCTCAAAGAGATTACTGCAGGCAATAGGGGAATTGTAAGCAGCCAAGTTACAGGCATCCTTTCACCAGTAAAAGTGATTGCTTAGACTCTCCTTGTGGCTGTGAGCAAGGCAATTCAGTTTTACCATCCCTGAAATAAATATTAACAGCATCAAGGCCAAGTATATATTACAAATCAGATGTAAAGTTTAATTGTAAGACATAAAGTTTTATATATATATATATATATATACGCACATAGACACACACACACAGAGATATATGTAAATCCCAACTTGCAGGTCTTATTTGCAATCCCACATATTCAGCTCTTGATCTGTATATAACCAGCTCATCCCATGAATTCATCATTTGTTAACCCTTTCTGGAGGATTAACCAGCATGTGGAACCTCAATATAAAGTGTGAATGAAAATGTTGAGTCTTGTGGAATCTCTGCTGAGGAAAACAACTTCGCCTGGGTGTTAAATTCACACCAGTTTTCTTGCAAGCTTGTAGAGCGAGAAGCTGGGATTATAGGGGCTGATCTCTGTTTTGGATTCTGAAAAACACACTGTCTTGATATTTGCTTGTATAACAGCTCCAAATACTTTTTTAAGCCAGTGATTTTAAAGAAAAAAAATCCTTCAGACACCTCTCATGATCAATAAACATGAACCTCTTCTTTTTATTGTTGAAATTATGAAATGCACTTAATGTGTTGAAGTACAACACAAATAAAGTTCCATGAAAATAGATGCAGTTTCTTCTTCCTCAGCTGTAATTTATTCCATTTGACACACTCATACTAATGTTGGGGAGTAAGGGAAGATTTTTTTTTTTTTTTTTTTTTTTTGGTAAGCCCAGAAATGAAAATACTTCATTACAAAAATAATTTGCACAATAATAGAAATAAGTAAGTGCACTGCAGACTCTCTGGAGTAAAGCTTTCCTTTTCTCTTTGCTTCCCTGCAAACTTTGACAGTCTGCTCATTTACAGTGAATTGGATTTACATGCCATTTCAAGAGAAGAAGAAAGCAGTGGTGTATACACTGTATAATAAGCACTCGGATTTTTGGTTTAATATAGATGGGAGGGTGCAGTAACATTTTTGAGTCTTTCCAGGGTGAATTAAGTTTTGATGACCTATTTCATTTTTGCTAAGTGTCTGCAGCTTTAGACCTGTAAATTTGAGTTTGATTAACAGGACTGCATGCGTCCTGCTGCAGCAGTCCAGCTTTTCCTGATTTTTGTGACAATGGAGGCAGGAAATATTCTGCCAATAATTCAGGTAAAGCACCTTTTTCATGGTTTTTTTGCAGGCTCAGCATCTCTGTGAATCAAAGGGTGTTAAAGGGATGCCCTGGAATATACCTTGTGTCCTTCTGAAGGGGAGAGGGCTGTGGCAGTCTGAATTAAAAAAAAAAAAAAACAACAAAAACAAACAGGAAAATTTAATGCATTCGTTTTCCAGAGCAGTCGTTACACATCTGCCTTTCGAGTGCTGTGCATTAAGTTGGCTGAAATTGAAAGCTCAGATAGGAGCCAGCCGCTCTTTCAAAACATTTCTCAGGAATATTTTTTCATTAGCTCATACCATTACGCGCACAATCCATTCTTCACCCTCACCCCTGCCATGATTTCTTTCATACATGAGCGAGGTGAGTGAATTTATCTGAATTAAAATCTATGCAAAGATATATTCAAAAGTCCCTCTAACAGAGGATGCTTTTCTCTTAGAAGCTGTGATGGGGAAGGCATATGCAGAACAGCTAAGACAGCCAATTAATATGTTATATAAACAGCAAGCACCACTAGAAAAAGGAAAAATAGGAAGAAAAACGAGAGATTTGGGGTGGGGGAGGAAGGGAGGAAGCGAGGTTGTAAGTATAAAGTGTTTGCCTTAGGACTTGTCTTCAGTTACAGAGCCAGACTCACATGACTGGAGCTTGGTTTGATGTGGTAATGAAGCATTGATCACAGGAAAGAGATGAAATGGCCTTTGCTCATTCATTATTTTTATCTTCTAGCTGTGGAAGACAGAAAATTGTTCATAGGAATGGTTTCGAAGAAGTGTAATGAGAATGATATCAGGGTGATGTTTTCTCCGTTTGGCCAGATAGAAGAATGCCGAATCCTTCGGGGACCGGACGGGCTGAGCAGAGGTGAGTGTGCAGTCTGTAAAGTCTCTTTCCTTAAGTGCTAATTGGGACCTATATGTCACAGCCGAGGGAGGCATAGCCGCTGTCTGCAGCTAGAGGTTACGCCGTAATATGTCCCACATGATGAAGGTATCCACGTGAACTTTTCGCAGTGACTGAAATTATCACCTTCTATTTCCAGTGTCAGAAAGGTCTCGGTGCCAACATATTAACTTGTGTTATCACCCTGTTTGTCAGCTGGAAAGGTGCCTTTACACCCTGAGAAAACACCCTCAGTTTTCTGCTCTTGCAAAATCAAAGATCCTTCCCCAACCCTATTTCTGCTTTGTAGCAGAAGGCCAAAAAAAGGAAGGACTGTAAATGACTGCTTGAAGGCATACAGGGTCATGGGAACTGGCCCATGCTGTAGCCCTGCCTCCTCCATTCCTGTGTTTTCTACCAGTATATGCAAAGCATAGGTCTGCTGTAACTGAGAAACAAAGAGGTTAGCTTGAACGTGAGCGATTTGCCTGGACTAAAGTTTGTAAAAATAGCTTTTCAAAACTTGTGCCTCCATCAGGACCCAAAACCCAGGGCAGAGGTGTTAAGCAGCACCACCCAGAGCAGTCAAGCGGCTGACCTGAACTTTGGAAATGAAGTGCAGCACAGACTTCAATAGCTGGTGATCTCTTTTGAGTGCAAAAGTGCCTTTTGGGGAAAAGCCCCCCGAAAACATATTGAAAAGAAAAATAAATGTATATTGATGACCCAGGCTGTATATGAACTCCATGGTATGTGGACCTAAAATTATTCTGAGAGCGTAAACCTTCTCAAAAAGTCAGTCCCAGGTGGTGCTGAGTGGAAAAGAAAATAGAGACAGTCCTGTCTGTCAGTGCAGAAGGATGCTGTGGTACTAGCCACAGCCATTTAACAGCACAGGGAGTAAAGTAATTTTAAGTGTGGAGCTGTGAAAACACCACTTCTGTTTCTACAGAAAAACCCACACATAGAAAGCACAGTTTATGCATTTTATTACATTTTCGAAAGGCACAGAAAAAATAATAGTATCCATTTTGCATATAGATACAGTTATAGCTATAGATAGGGGTTTTTTTACTTTTGGATCTACTTGTTTCCAGTCGGCTATAGAATCTGCAGTATTTTGTGCAACAGTTTCAGCATGGTTTTTTTTTGTTATGCGTGCAGCTCAGCTTCTTTAAAATGCCTATAAATTTCAGCAGGGGAAGTTGCAGGTATGCCTTTATTTCATGGCACTGCTTGAAAGCACTTACTGTACTAGTTCTCAATAATAAGAATTTATTGAAAAAAGTCAAGAAATAGCAAGCCCCAAGAAAATTACACACTTACAGTTATGCATGCTTAGTGTGCAACCCTAAAACTTCTGGGGCCAGGATGCAGCAGCCCCTTCAGGCAAGGGGGAGCTCAGGATCATGGCTTTTACCTTGGGTAAGACTAGGGGAAAGGTCTGAGGTTGATTTCTGCAGCTCAGTAGTGAATGTTAACTGATGGACTCAAGTGCTGTCATCATCTGTCTAGACCCAATGCTGAGGCAAAACAAGTATTTCTGCTTTTCACTGATTTTATTTTGTGAGTAGCACGGGGAAGGGGTGATGGAAGACATGAGTGGGAAAGGAGCTAAGTGACTGGTGAAATCACAAGATCTGGGCATCAGATGTTTTAAGCCCCAAACAGACCTGACTACTGAGAATCACCCAACAAAGAAATGTTTTTTTTTTCCCGGGATCCATAGAAATCCCACTGCATACTTGCTTTGATTCAACAGGCATTAGAGACAGTACGAGCATAGAAAAGCTAATTATGAAATTCAGTAGGGTAAGTGAAGTTGGTGGGGTAGTTTTGTTCTGCTGTAAATACCAATCTCATGATAATCAGAAACTGAGATTTTTAAGCTGTGTCACCAACATATCAGGCAGGGCAGTGTTGTCTGCTGGCCATCAGAGCCGTAGAGTTAATGTGCTGCTTTCTCCTGCCAGAGGCTGAAGATCTCAGTCCAGGTAGGTCACACACCAGCAATTGTAGCAGAGCTATATCCTGTCTGCCACTCGGGTTTATTTCGGTCACAATCACAACTGATATTCTATCATGCCCTCATGCATCATGCCTTGTTAAACTTGAATTGCTTTCTACACACCCATGTTCACACTTGAAAATGAGTTCAGCTGTGCCAACCAGGTTTTCAGGCAGATGTTTATCAGCTTCACAAAACCACCACTCCATGAGAGAAGGCAAAGTGTTGGGAAAATGGTTGATATTGCAGCTGAAATGAAAAGTGCTAAGGGAGATTTGCTGTGGAGGGAGCTTGGCAAAAAAACCCCACAGGGTGAAAAGCTGCTTCACTAAAGCAAGAGGGGGAATTTATACAGTTAAATCTGTCAAAAGAGTTCCAATACTTAACAAGTTCTAATTCATGTTACCATTTCCAAGATGTTAATTCCCTTTGCCACAAAGAGTATTTGTTTTCCCGGTACCCATCTGGATGTGGTTCCTTCCTAGACACGGAGGGGTGAATGAAAAATAGTCACTGTCTTGGGAAAACACTGTCCTTGCCATGCCAGAGCCTTCGGGAACTCACAGTGCTCACAGCAGTGAGATGAAAATATGGTCCAATAAACTGTTTGGCATCTCTTTCCAGTTGCATAACAAGTGCACATGATGCTATCTTGGACAAAAAGAGCTCGAGAAGTACATTTTGCTGGTATTTGTGCCAACTTTTTTTTTGTTAAAGGGTTCAGGCAAATAATCTTTGTCACCAGCAGACAGTTGCAAGGAATAGCTCGAGGTTGAACTGCTCAGTAGAACAGTTGCGGTTTGTGCTGCCTTTTTTTCTTATTAGTAATGAGCAAAAACGTTTCGGTTGGCTTTTAGGCCATGTCCACACTACAACAGCAACCTTGCCACTGGTCTGATAACAGCCTGCTGTCAGCTCGTGGGCCGGGTGTAGGGTTGTGGCGTACCACGTGCCTGCAAGAGCAAGGAGAAATCCCGTCCTGTGGCATCAAGGGAAAATGTAACACTTTGTGATGAGTGTGATATAAGTGCTAAGATAAAGAGAGAGAAGGAGAGAGACTGAACTCGTTGTCTCTGTTGTAGTTTCTAGCCAAGAGTTGACAGAACTTTAATAAAGTCACACCCATTGCTGTCACTACTGATAATGGACCATCAGCATTTCCACTCCAAATTCTTATTGTCAGCTATTTGAAACTCGTCTGTAAAACGAGGCCAAAATACTGATACAAAGCTCCAGTGGTGGAGCTGTATATTTTAGAGAAATTGGGATTTTTTTTTTTCCTTGAGTCATTTTTTTCCCCACTGTTGTTTGGTCCTGCATCTAAGAAGTAATTGTTGTTTCTATCCATATCTTGTTATATTCTGGCCGGCTACAAGAAATAGGCAGCAACCAAAAGGCCTTGCCTTCCGAAGGCTCTGGGATAGTCCCTGTGAAATTAGTTGGCTGGCAGAGTGTAATTCCTAGCTGTGAAAAGTATTAAAAAATAAAAATACCCTGTTGGCTGTAGAGATAAAGAAACCAGGGACTCAACAGACATGGAGGCTGGCCACTTCAGCAGGGTTCATGGGACTAGCTAAAGAAGCTTGCCACTGCCTGCACTATATTCATTATTCAAAGAGAAGGATTCAGCCTGCAGGGTTTTTTAATCCAGCACTTTTTCTGAAGAGCTAAGTATGCTTTACAAAAATTCATGATTGTGATATCATGTGCTAAGCTTCATTATCATGAAAAAGCAGAAGTGAACTGCCTCAGATGATTAAGATTTTAAATCACTTATTGCAAACAGCTTAAGGAAACTTTCAGACCTCCTGACTCCTATCAGTATGTAATGTCTGCATGACCACAGATGCCAACACAGACAGCCATGCCATGATAGCTGGAGTGTGCAAAACCAGCCAGAAATACCCAGGTCCAATCTGTAGCTGTGCCACTGATACACTGTATTGACTGTAGGTGAGTTGGTGTCTCATCATCTCTCTGTTATCCCATTCCTTAAAGTAAGGATAGCAATGCTCTACCTTTGCAAGACACTTGTTTTTAGATCACTGGATCAATATCTCTGTATCACTCTAGGAATTATTACCATCCATAATAATGATTAAAAAAAATCTTCTTATCTTTATCACAGGAGCACCACACAGCAAATTATTCTTCTGTATTGCTAAGTGCAGATTTATAGAACAGATACCAGAAAGAAGTCAACTGGGTTAGTAGCATGCACTGAAAAAACTGCTAATAACATGTACAGACAGCTGGATATACCATGAGCATTGTGGAAAAGCTCAAAATGCATATTTCTACATCTTCTTGGCTCCTAATTGTATGATTTTTTAACAAAACATCAGCAGGCACATGGGATGAGTGAACGTTTCTGCAGACACTGATTACAAGGATTTTTTCTTTTTCCTTTCTTTACTTTAAAGAGTAAGTTAGAAATGGCATGGAGATTTATACCACGGTCAGGCAATTTAATTTCATGAAAATCCATTCATAACTTTCAAATTCAGGGCTTTTCTTGATGAATTAGTAAAAGCAAATTAGTATTTGCATCACAGTTAATTGCAGTGAAGGATAGGTGAGGAGGTTTTATACCTGTTTGGTTTTCCTTATGGATATTTACTGCTCCTTTCTGAGCTAAAGTAACGTGAAGTGCCAGCCATGGGAACAGCCTGGATTAGGGGCCACCTTCTGCCTGGTGTTCCAGTAGGTGATGGGAAGTGAGGGCAGTGGAAGTGCTGTATTTTCAGTCACTCTTCAGAAGCACCTCCATGCCTTATTTCTTTTGCTGTAATGTGGTAACGTTTTAATTTTCTTTTTTTTCCAGTCACTATGGCACATTTAGTTTTCTTTTTTCCCTGCTGAAACTCTTTTGAAGCTAGGCAGGAGCAAACACATCCAAGTGACCAGTGTCTCCGCTGGCCTTTGGCCAGAAACTACATCTCAGATTTCCATTACCGCAGCCTTGCAACAATTCCTCCCCAGAGGGAAGTCTGAAATGAAATCACTTACATGAGTTTTTATTCCAATGAGAGGATCATTGAGGCACTGTTAGAGAATGCTCTCTTTGGTACCTGTTTGATTCTGGTTTTGTGTGATTTCCAGTTACTGAAGTCTGTACTTTGCAGGGTGGCCAACTGACTGTCCAGTTAGGGATGCTTGGAGGGAACTATGCACTTGAGGAAATTTAAAATCTAGAATCTGTCATCCACTGGATAGTCAAGAGCAGTCAGTAAAGCCAAAGAGACAAGGCGTGTTTACAGGACATGCCTCTGTTACCTTTAGGTGCCTGATATGCATAAAGAGCTTCACTGTGACTTTTTCAAAATTATTTAGTTTGGGCTGAATTGTTGCACTTGGTCTCAGACCTGTCGTTCTGTGTCTTAAGCAGGACCTAATGGCCAAATGTCTGTAAAATAAACAATTGGATGTCTTAATTTGTAGTCGAAATGTATTTTAACCACTAAGACAGATTTTTGTGTGATGTCCTCATTAGAAGGCTGTTTCGCAGGCTGTTCCTTCCTTCAGACTGTATTATATTAGCACAGCATAGAAAAGGGAAAGTCTTACTTTGCAATCTCAGCTAAAAATATTTTAACACAACTAGAGCTTATTTTTATCACACTTCAATTTCCATAGCTTTTTATTTGAGCCTTATCTTTTCTTTAAATAGAGGCTTTCATCTCAGAGGATCCCAAATACTTCTTGCAGCAGGAGTATTTTGGCAGCTTTTCGCTATTGTTTCTTCACAGAAATGGAAGAAAAAATGTTTACAGTGAACGAGGAAACTGTAGTGCAACCATCACACCACCAGCTGCGCAACCACCATGCGTGGTGCTGTGATGGCGCAGGTGACTTGAGAAATCTCATGAGCCTTCTACTGTGTCAGAGGGGTCACTATATATATTTATCTTTTTATCTATTTATTTATTTATTAATCTATTTAAACTTGATTACATCGGCCTTTCTTTCGTCTCCAGAACTTTCAAGGCATGGTTTTAAACTTCCCTTTTTAACTCTTGGCCTGATTCAAAAATATCTAGGGGTTTTGCATCTGTCTTTGGCTTCATTGAGGATTTGGGGGCTTTAAAACCTCTGGTGGACCATGGTAGTTTTATGTGGGAGGTTTCTTGTGCAGGTGTGAAACCTTAATTTGAGGCTTCCATGTGTGAAAATGTTCTACTTCACTTACAGCTCACAAGTATTGATGTTATGTTAAGGTGTGCATGAACATTTCAAAACGTACTATGGAAGCTGGAGATGAGAAGAATCAAGTGAAGCCAGAGCTGAAATGGGGCAGTGGCAATAATTCACTTGCTGGAGCAGCAAGCCCTAGGTTTGGGATGGCACAGGTCGAGGAGGGAGCTTGTCAAATTCCACAGCTTCTTCAAAATTCCCTTTCAGTTTGGGACGGGAGGGGGCAACCCTGTGAGTTTAGATGTTCTCTCAGCCAAGATGGCAAAGGTGATCATGTGCTCCAAAATACCTTCCGTGACAGGGCTGGGTGCCTGCCCTCCATTCTGCTTAGCAGAAGGAAGTTGCTTCGAGCAGCCTTTCCCCAGTCAGTCATTTGTCTGACGGAGGGGGTGAAAGGCAGCCTTGGAGAAATGACTAAAACTCTTAGACCTCCTTTCTCCCTCCCCTTTTGTTTCTGGTAGTGATCTCTGACACTTTGAAACCAGATGTGATAAATAATTGCAAGGTGACTTACAGGTTGGCTGCATTTCCGAAATGATTTTTTTTTTTTTTGGGTGGTTAGGTAGCTGGTGGTACAATACAAAGTAATTTCAAGGCATTCACTATAGAAATATCCCCCTCTCCGTGTTTTTTTCCCCAGAGAGCTCCACAGCTCCAGTAAGAAGGGAGTTATTGAGGCATCAGGATTCAGTATGGTAGAACAGAAATAGTTTGCTTGTAGCTATTGGTCTGGAAGACCTCGGCCCACAGCCCTACGATCAGTGCAGTGTTTCACAGGAGGAGGTAGGAGGCCATGGAAATCTTTCTTGTTTCCTTGCAACATGAGGCATGCAATCTTATTAGTCTTGTCCTCTTTATAATTGTGATTTACGGTCCCAGAGCTGGCAGTATGTTCCCAAAACACCACCTGTGTCTGTGAGATACTGTGAGTGAGAGCACGCTGAAAAGGGTTTTCCCAGCCCCTCAGAAACTGCTGTGGCAAGAGCACAGGATGGCTCAGGCAGAGCTCACCTGGCTTAAACAAGTGAAATCCAGTGTCCTTTGACACCAACTTCTAATTAAATTCTAGGTGCCCAGCAAAACCATGCTCCTAAAGTGCATATGTACCTCATATAGGAAAATAAAGGCACTGCCATTGACTGCGGGGGAGAATACAGGCGTCTCAGAACAGCTTTTCTGAATTTTTGGAGCCAAGAGTGGTTCCAAAGAATGTTTATCAATATGGTGATAGGCGCTTTATGTTTATAAATATAAATTTATATATCAGCTTTTCTGAATACCTGAATTATAGATGCAAGTTGAGTGTTTAGGTGACTGAATCCTATGACAGAGGCTTGACTCCCCATCCAGCGCGGCAGCCTGGTGGTGAAGGAGAGGATCCCATGGTTCACACGTATTAAACATATAAGATCCCATGGATCACACGTAATAAAATACATCTGCACACATAATAAATGTAAAAGTTTTGCGTGTGAGTGGCTGGGTTTGGTAGCTGAAAAAATAACCCTTGAATGTGAATACATGTAGCAATGTCCGGAAAGGTGGTTAAATTAGCTAGCATTTAATTGGGGTGCTTGATGGTAACAACTGAAGGTCTAGGTTTTCCAGTATTTTAGTAATAAGGTTGTCTACTGAATTTTTACCATGGTTATTGAGGCAAATTGGGTATTTACTGTGCAAATAGCCAATGTCCAACGGTGGGAAATGGCCTGCCGACTGGAAATAACAAGGAGACCTAACCTTGTAGCCTCTGACTGGTGAACCATAATTAAAATGCAGTCCTGTCTTCTCTGTGGAATGCTGTTTCCAAATGCTCATATTCCAGCCACATAGCCTCATCCATCAGGCATTCCCTTTGCCCAGAGAACAAGTTTCTTTCAAATTGGTAGCTCGCTTATATGGCACTTTACAGAGATCTGCTGCAAAGGTCTTTTTGCTCCATGACAAAGGCGACGGGATCCACACAAACGGATTTGGGCTGAGGGACAGGGAGGGAGGTTTTGCGGTAGCGCTGGGTGCTGAGTGTTGGGGTTAAAAAGAGAAAAAGCTGAAGGCAGGGAAGAGAGAGTCTGCTTTGTCTCAAGAGGAGTGCAGCTTTATTTCTCTGCTGATTCACATTTCTTTTGAGACCTGCTAATTGCAACATCTCTCAGTAAGTTAGTTACAGCAGTACTGCTGGGTAGAAATTGTGATAAATGCATAAACTGTGTCTTATTGATTTTTGTTGACATTTTACATGCTTCTTATGCATTCTAAACCTCCATTCAGTAATTGTCACTATGGTACACAGTCCTGGATAATGAGAGCAAAAGAAATGAATGAAGCAGTTTCTTGACCATTATAAACAATATTATTCAAGGCTCTGTATGGGGTTTCTCGCCTGCCCTCCAGTATATCTCTGTTTGTGCTCATCCTCCATTGAATTTGCAAGACGAGAAATGAAAACCCTTGGTGTTATTCCCTCTGCTAATGATAATAACAGAAATGTTTCTAAGAGAGATTACTTGGAGACAGATGGTAAATTTGGGCCTCTCTAATTTTAGTGCACAGCAGCAATATGGAATCTAGTGGAGGTACTGTAGTTTATTTACCATTCTACTGCACATGTTGTCTAGATCACCATACAGAAAGCCATTTAGTTGCATCATTTTCTTTGACAGAAATGTGTTGCTGAATAAGAATAGTATAGAAACACATCGTGTGGCTAAACAGCAGTAAGAAATCACCAGCTGTTATGTTACCTAAGAAATATGTAGAGTCACAACACGGCTGTGAAGTTTGAGTAAAAGAACTCTGACTTCTGATTTTATGATGCTCATCTGTCAGTCGGAGATGCTTAAGCCACCTTAGGTTCTCTTGTATCAAGGGCCTTCACATTAAAAAGGGAAAAAAATAAAAATACTGCATGATGCAAAAATGCATTGACTTTATTTTCATGACTAGATGTAGTGCTTTTGGGTAATGAACAGGCATTGCTTTCTCTTACTGTTGTTTGATTAAAATGTGAATACAGTCTTGACTTGATAATCTTACCAGGTACATACGCAGCAAAAAAGAAAAGGTATTTTATGCCTCAAATTGATCTGCATAAACCAAACAATCTGTTGCTTGTTGGATTGCAAAATGGTTTATTTTGCCCATTGGCCACAGGGGCAACAATATTGTATTTTTGATGCCAGAATGTAGCTTTCATGCATTAGCTCTGAAATGACAATATGCTTGAGCCTCTCAGTGCTTAGATTTGCTTCATTTGGAAATCTTTTAAGTAGTAATAATAATAATCATGTTTTGAGGAAATTGAGTGGAACACTAAATTATTCTCTGAAACCTAAGTTCAAACTGTGCAAGGCTAAGGGAGCTGAAAATCAATGCACTTTTAAAGTCATTAGAGATCACAAGTGAAATAAGTCTGTGTTGCTTTAGCTAAGCTTTTAGTGTGCCATGGTATTATTACAAAATCAGCCTGAATCTGCATTAATTTCACAGTCTTTTTCTTTAAGATGCCCAAGGGTGCATGAAGAATAAAATGTAAATCTCAGAAGGCAATGTTTTTATTGGTCAAAAGGGCAGTGAGTCATGCACTAAAAAAGTTGACCTGTACCATGCCCAGTGTAGGTATGACTGACAATAGTAGAGTGGTGGAAAAATAGCCCAGGCATTAACCTACTGGCTTTTCATTATGATTTAAAAGGCCTGAGGAGGGAGAAAAGTGATTTTTCAGTTATTCAGGTATATAGCTTCAGAACTGTTCAAGTTGGTGGTAGCTTTCGTAGATCAAAGAATTATGCTCGTACCTAGGACTCAGAGAAACAAAAAGCATAAAGATTTTTATTTTTAATATGTTACTTTCTTAAATGTTGAGATTCCACCTACATTACTGAATTTTGTCTGAGTGTTTTCACACTTAGTCGCAGGCAACACAAGTGGAGTTTTTCTCATCCTTATTTGTATGGTTGTTCCTGGTGCATCACAGAAATATGAGACATTATGGACTCCTTTATCAAATTCCCAGTTCAGCTGCCAGTGATGCCAGTCGTTCATTCACGATCCACAACTTACCTGCACAAAAGCTGTAACAAGCAATTGTTAATATCTGGTCTGAACAGACTAAACTATGCAATCCAAAGTCTACAGAAAAGCCTTACTTATTTCAAACCCTGTGGCTAAAGAACAAAAACAACAACAACAACAACAACAAAAACTGGAAAATAAACCCTGACTAATTAAAGGAAAAATCCTTGTCTCTTCACCCATCCACACCTAATTTTTTTTTTTTTCTTTCATCTATGGTCAGATTAGCAAGTCAGCACTGTCGATAAATAAACTAGAGAAGTTGTTTATTTTTATGTACTACTGAGAACAGTGTCGTCTTGTGGCCGTTCTCGTAGACTGTGTTGGTTTAACAAGCGTCCAACCCTTTTGTCTTGTTGTTTTTTGTCTTTCCTGCTCCCTGTCCCCTTGTTCCCACAGGCTGTGCGTTTGTCACATTTTCTACAAGGGCAATGGCACAGAATGCAATCAAAGCCATGCACCAGTCTCAGACCATGGAGGTACAGTACTGTATCATTTGCCCTTTCTTTGTTTTCTTTGTGCAAATGATTGCGAATGGTAAAGCCATGCTCTCCTGGATCAGATCAGACACATGACAATCACAGATTTAAACTTTTTACCAAGTCACTCTATCTGTCTTTGTGAAGCTTATTTTTCTGAATGACCTGGAAGCGTGCAATGAGGTTGCTGTGTGGTATCCAAACACAGCTCTTGATCCTGTTTTCAGTGGCATTCGGCAGAAAATAAAAATGCTGTCAAGACCGCTCCTCAGTCACACTCAGAGTGTATCTGATGAGTAAATTACTTTTAACACACCGCCCCCACCCCACCCCGAAAAATCGACGATTCTTTTAAATAGATTTTGAAGTGTTGTGGTTTGCAGTGCTCTGAGAAGAAGCTCAAGATATTTAACCTGGCCATGCTGAGTTACTAGTGCATGTGTTTTTCTGCAAATAGAATCTCTTTTTAAGTTAATATAATTTATCCTCCTTCGTGTAGCCAATAAAAATGCTAACGATGACAGAGCATACCGAAGTGTGGCACTTCCTGCAGAGTGCCATCGTGGCTGGCCCCTCGCAAGCAACACTCTTTATTTCCTTCCAAACTGCCTCTACGGCCTCGTATTTTATCACGATAAGCAACAGAAAACTTTAAACCTGTTCACTTAACGTGAATATAACTGCAGGCTACCGATCCGTTCATTGGAGTGGTTAGCGAATGCCACAGCTTGTCTGGCAATCTCAAAATTTTTTTCAGTCTGTGATTTTTGTCATGGTCTTTCAGAATTTTGCACAAAACCCCGCACAAGTATGAAGTCTTTACTTACTCTGGATCTTCTAGCTTATCATTGGAGAGTGCATGTTATACTGTATTATGTATACTGTATCTTCGTGTAGTGATGATTTTTCTCAGAGGTGGCATTGATGTTATGTGCACTTGTTTTATTTATTTATTTATTTATTTATTTCACCAGGACCTTTCAATTTTATTTTTTTTTCCTCAGTGATTTTTCTTTGCAATGCTCTAGTCTCCCAAAGCATGCTGGGTGCTAAACAATCATTATTGCGTCATGTCGTTGAGCTGCTTTGTGTAACGAGCCAAGGGGGGAGACCAAGGGTGGAAGGGTGGACAGAGGAGAAGAAGGAGAAGATAAAAATCAAGCCAGTGCATGAAAATGTCTCTTAACTGTTTCCTGTGTACTACAAGTAATGATACCAGCATTGCAAAGCTATTGTCTTTCCAAACATCACGTTTGAATTTGGTTGAGCTTCTTTTATAATCAATGTGTTTTCTTTTCAGTGCAATGCATTTTTAGACCCTGAGTGTACAGTTTTAGATGAGAATCTGCCAATGAGATGAGAATAATTTAAACGATCTTTACTAGAAAGCTGCTGTTACAGAAGCTATGCAGTCTGACAGTATCTTGTGAAAAAACTGCCACTTTGAGTCTCTGAAATAATACTCGTAGTAAATTGTCTGCCATGCACTGCTCCATTAATTTAGAGCTATACGTTTTGCTGGGTTTGATTCCAAGTAAAAAGGAAATGTTTATTGGTAATACTGTGTTTTACCTATATTTTCCATGTGTTTTAATGTATTTTTCTGTCTAGCAAAATGAACTTTACACAGCTCTACATCAGAAGATGGTAAAATTAAAGAGATAATACCTCCCAGACAAATTCTCCCATTCTTCTGTTGTACGCAGCACTCCAACAGAGGCTGTACTTTGATGTGATACTCCTATTGACTTTAGTTCTATAGAATGGTTACTCTTGGATCAAAATACTTCTCAACACCTTTAGAGACGTCATCAATGAGATCCCCAAATTGGCCAGGTGATTCCAAATATTTTGCACTTTGAACATCTGGGTCTTTGTGTCAGTTGAGCTTAGGCTGAGAGTCCCTTCTTGGAGAGAAGCAGTACACCCTCCAGCTCCATGGCTGAGGGACTCAACGGAGTCTGTTCCTACTGTTTTGACAACACAAAGAAAAATATGAAGGCAGCACCAGCTGTTGGGAAGAAAATGGCACTGAATGGCATGGAGATACCAAGCCATTGAATCAGGAAGGGAGATGCACCTTGGGTATGTGCTGGGAGCTTCCTCTCAAGGTAGAAAATGGAAGAGCATAAAACAGAAATCACCCTTTAAGCAAAAAAAAATTGCTCGCTTTTGCCAATACTCTTCTAGTAAAAGGATAACTTGGGTTTGCTAGTATTAAATCTCAACTCAGCCTGAAACAGTGGCCCTTGGACACTTTTGTTTCCTGTTCTTTTGCAAACAGAAGTGGGCTTGGGGGACAATATATAGCACACAAGTATGTTTCAACCCAAATACTGCAGATTTTTTTTTTTCTGATTTCATTGTTTTCAGTTCTTTGGCACGCATCATTGAACAAGATGAATTTCCAAAGTGGGCTAAGCACGAGCAATGGGGATGTTAAGTCCAGATCAACACGTCTCATAGAATAATGAATTCTCTTACTTCTCTTTCCACCTGACTTTCTGACCTGGTGAAATCAACTGATTTTAAAAACGTAATTGCTGCTCTAGAGTTTTTGCTCTTCTATCTCATTTCTATGGAAGTTTTTTGTTTGTTTAAGGCATTCAAATGCAGCACCAGTATGAGACACTAATTTGTTATCATGGAGTAAATTTGATGAAACAATAACAACCCTTTTCTCATATAGAGCCACTTGCTACATATAATTTCAGTCTTCAGAATGTTTGCTCTCTTGAAAATGATGAAGCGATGAAATATAGAGCAGACAGTGAAAAAATGAATTATAGATTCATAAATTGCAGAGATAGTTTTTACACAATTTACTGACATTTAAGCATTCATAAATACGATGTCAGCTGTAGTGTTGAATGCTGAGCTGCTGAACTGAGAACTGAAATAGCTATATGATATTTCTTCCTTTGAAATTAATTCTATTTCTTTGGAAATAGATTTGATTCTCCTGTACATCTAGGTAGAAGGTAGTAAGTTCTGGTTGTTCTTAGACCAGTGCTGCCAAACCTCCTATTAAATAGAAAGACCTTGCTTTTTTTATTAGTGAAACCAGGAAAAAGTCTTTCTCACACACACACACAAAATTCTCTTTTTTACCCTAAAGGGTCTTGTTTTTAATATTAGTATAAAAATCACTGGAGAGAGGTAATTGTGTAACAAGCTGACTCCTTCCTAATCTTTATTTGATTGCTGGAGTGGTATGTATCTCCTTTCTTTCTCACTAAAACACTGAAAGACATTTTTACAATGAAACACACAGGAAAGGAGTTGGAGGTGGAATAATAAATCACAAGTGATGATTTTCTAAGGTAGTTCTAAAGGAACAGTATTGATGGGACATCTTCATACAAGAGATATTATTATTGTGGTTTATTTCGTCTTTTTGTCTGTTGATTGTGAATATTCTTATCATTTGTCCTGGTGTGAAGTTCTTCAGAGAAAAGGTACACAGCTGCTTTTTGTAAATAATAGAGGCCAGGAACTTTTCTGAAGATGTTCACAGTGTTACGAGAGCAGTCATGGGAAGAGT
Organism: Falco naumanni; assembly: GCF_017639655.2. NCBI lineage: Eukaryota > Metazoa > Chordata > Aves > Falconiformes > Falconidae > Falco > Falco naumanni. The sequence goes on from NC_054058.1 coordinate 66,320,956, forward strand.
TAGGTTAAGTACAACGCTGCTCTGCATCCCACGCTACACACTTTGGCTTAAGCGCTGCTGTGTTTTTTGGACTGAGTCACCTTTCACTCATACCATTGTGTTTAGATTGAAGTTAGACAAGAAATTAGTATAACAAAGCATGGCGAGTGGAGGGAAGTTATTTATCGGATCCTATGAAACTGGAAAACAGTATGAAATGGATTGACAGTTTCTATGACTCACAAAATGCTTGAATTAATTTGAAGAACTGAATCATTGCAAGATATAGTTTGCTCCCTTGATTTGAAAAAATGAAGACTTGAAAGGTTAAAATATGAAAAATTTGTTAGCAGGGGGGAAAATAGACCGAAAGTGACAGAGGTATCCTTCGTATTCATGTGTCTCGTTCTCTTAGTGACTTTGCCCAGGAATATCGAACCTGCAGTCCAAGGGAAATATTCGGCTTACCTCAAAAGTCCATCTGGTCCATGACATCCTATGTGTTCTCAGGGGTCCCTCAGACGGGATGAAGAGTAGGCTGCAGACCAGATCTCTAGTTCTTTCTTACAGCTCCCCTATTTTCTAATGTGCCTTACAGCCCTCCCATAACATGTAACAAGAGGGTCATAGAAGCAATAGAAGAAATGGTGGCAATCAGGAATGGGCTGCTCTCACCAGAACTAGTCACTTTTTGGTCTGCATTCTGCCCTTTGTTCAGTTCTCAAAGGTGCTTGATACAAAGCGTGCCCGGGAGCAGACCGCAGGTGGGTGCATTGTCCAAGCAGCATCGCCCTTTGTACTCACTTGGGACTGGGGGTCCTTGGTATGGAAAGGACCGGTGACCCACTGATGATGGTCTCTGAAGTAAATCCGCTGCTCACAGTATATTTACATAGGGTACACAAGCCAGCTGCATCGAGCGTGACTGCACAGCCAGACGGTGGTGGCCGGGTGGTGTTGGCTGTGTGGTCCCTGGCAGCAGGGAGGTTGGACACCTCTACCTTTGGCGATGCCTTGAAAACAGACTGCAGGCAAAGCATCACGTCCATCTCATCAGCTGTGAAGCTTAATTAAAGAGGACTGGTACATTTCGCTATCTCTGGCAGCAATTTTGATAGCTGGAAGGAAAAGAGAGCCTGAGGAAAAGTGCTTGATAAAAAGAACTGGAGAATCAATAATTTTTGCATAGCCTTTTTTCCTAAGAAGCTGAAAACCTTAGTCCTTGTGCTCCTACGTATGCCAGGCAGAGAGGGTGAGCAATCAGGACATGCCATTGCTGGTGGCCCTGTGGGACGTGGCTGAGCTCACGGTGTGAGGGTGACTCGGTGTGATTTAACGCTTCTGTCTTTCCTGATCTGTCTAACCACAGGGCTGCTCTTCGCCAATCGTGGTGAAGTTTGCCGATACCCAAAAGGACAAGGAGCAGCGGCGTTTGCAGCAGCAGTTGGCACAGCAGATGCAACAGCTCAATACTGCCACTTGGGGAAACCTCACAGGTCTTGGAGGACTCACACCACAGTATCTAGCTGTAAGTTCATTTCAGAGGCGGTGTCTATATTCTGCTGTATTTATTTTAGAACGACGGTAAATCAGCTATAGTAAAGTCCCTGCAATAAGTATCCTCCAGGATATGTAGCATGTCGTCTTCTACATAAAAAAATGCTGTATGTTTATCACATGGCCTAAAAATAAGTAACAGGAACGAGAATTTGAATAAACATTTCAAGATGTGTCAGTGCTATCCAAGGGAAGCATTTAAAGTTTACTCATGCTGCAAAATAAAATTTGATTCCATTAGTTTTATTGTTCTTTTCAATGTTAGAATCTGGTTTTTATAGCTGGAATAAAATTTAAGTTCTTTCTGAGGGGAGGACGGATAGGCAGCTGAGCACTGTAGGGGCCCTATCTGTATGGTACAGCCTCTAAACTAGATGGTTGCTGTATGGTACAGCCTCTAAACTAGATGGTTGCTGTTCAGTCCTCTAATTTTGCACATTTTCATTTGGAAGCGGCTTTCACTTTAACGCATGGTCCTCTTAACACTAAATGTGCGTGGCTCATGATACCTCGTAGAGAAAGTGAAGATGGTAGGGGAAAGCCACTTGTTTCTCATAAATTTAAGATGGTCTTTTCCATTTGTAATGTGAGGAAGAGGCGTTAGCTGCTGCCCCTGTTGGAGAACTTGGAAATCCAGAGCCACCTCTCTTAGGTCTTGGATGGCCCAGAGAGACGCCCCTGCAGCACAGCTGAGAGGGGCCTCTGACCTCTGTGGCTCTGGAGTTGAGAGGTCTGGTTGAGCAGCTTTTGGATAACTTGGCAGTTCCCGATGGTTCCAAGTTAGACAAATAGATGCATCCATATATATTTACTGTGTATGCATAAATACGTCATTTGTAAGAGTGCAGTGCTTTGGTATAGCGATATAATTATAAACAGCCATTTACCTGGCAATTAAAAATATATATTATTACTGAGGTAGGCTGAACTGTCATATACAAACACTGAGTCTAATGAGTATCTGTGTGCTTGATTCATAAAGATAATAAAGAAAAAACTGAATTCAGGGCAATGGGGGAGAATGGACCATGATTGACAGAGATGAGTTATGGTAACTACTAGACTACAGAGGGTTGTAATTAGTCACGCTATGTTGGTTTAAATAGATTTAACACCTGGTTGTTAAAAAGAATAAATTGATTAATTGTTTTAAAGCAGCCATGTTATTGAGTTTCCCTTGTGTCTCTGTGTTTCTTAATAGAGATTAGACATTAATATGGATTTACAGCATTGACTCTAGGGATGTTCATTCTGACAATAGAGAGAAGCAAGAGACTGTATAAATGTAAAGGAAAGCATAAATACTTGAAATGTGAAATGATAGCTCATTTTAGTTTTATCTTTGTTTGTTACATTGATGTCAGGTAGATTGCTGTATTGTGTTGTTACTTTGCAGCTTCTGCAGCAAGCAACTTCCTCCAGTAACTTGGGTGCCTTCAGCGGCATTCAGCAAATGGCCGGTAAGTTAAAAACCATTTCATTTTGCTCCAGCTATGTTTTGTATTCTCAAGCTATTGAATTCTGTACCTCTAATAATCACATTGTCAGGGGTGTGGGGGGGGTGTTGTGTATTAAATGTGACAGATGTATTGGCAGGGGACAGCTTGCGGTTCAACATCAATAGAAACACTTTCTCCCCTCTTTCAGAAACTGAAATTAAACCCAGAGCTCCCAGGTTGTGCAAACAGTTTGTCTTGCATTAGTCACCTGCCATTTGTCCAAAGTAACCAATTGTAAATTGCAGGAGAGCTCTTAGTCCCTGCAGCCGCATCCTACCCTATGAAAAGTGTCAGTAGAGCAACAGCAGGATTACATTCTAATTTCCAGTGAGATTTCTGTGTCCTGAAAAATCAAATTAATGGCAGCCCTCAAACATTGTAATAATAGGTGGTGAATGAAAATGTTCTGACCTTTTTAATGAAACCCAAGATTACAGACCTACCTTCAGTATGAATTTTCAGGCTCCTTTTATAGTAATTGAAAATTAACTGGGTGCCTTTTGGACTTTGGAACCCTAGTTGACAAAATTACACAACAAAAGATTTTACGTAAAAGTATAATCTTTAGTCGGGAGGAAAAAAGAAAGAAAGGAAAAGGGGGAAAAAAATCAAAGTGTGAGCAGATTTGAAAGCCAGCTAGTTGGAGGGTTTCTTAGTAATGAGCTGTGTGCCAGTAGTAACTGATGTGTAGTGATTAGCAAAAGGTCACTCCCACTGTGTGACCTACCATGCTGATACCCTAACTTAACATGATGCTAGAGAAGGCAGCATGTGCAGTAAATCAGAGCACAGATGCACATTATGCCTGCCGCGAGAAACTGTTAAAAAGCTTTTTTTTCTTGTTAGAGGGAAGGAGGAAAAAAAAAAAAAAAAAGCACAAAACCCCTAAATTGCTACATTAGTTTATTTTAATCATGAACCCACTGAATCAATGAAATACAACATTGTACTTGCCTCATCATCACAAAACAAGGGCTAAAATATTCAGAAGTCTTTATGAACACCATTTTCACACTCTTCTTTTAATCTTGGTCTTTTGCTTCTTCTGATTCTGCTTTGAATGAAGCCTGAAATACTTTAACAAGTATAGATATACTGCACTGTATAGCTGTACCCCACAGGTATTCTTTGCTCAATCGTTATATTATGCCATTATTGCGGTGACATCAGAGACTAATGTGAACCTGCTGTCTGACAATATAAATTGGCCTACAGATGACAATATCTCTGAATTATTCTCTCTTCCTCAGACCTGCTGGCAGTGCTTGCTGGTTCTATTATGTTACACTTGCAATCTAGCATTTTTTCATCAAAAAAATGTATCTTAATATGATAAACAGAACAGAGGGTTTCAGTAACAGTTTTATACTTGGCAGTTTTGGAAGAGGCTTTGAGCTCAGATTGTGTTTTAATGTTTTCATATTTGGTTAGGTCTACAAAATGAAAAAATTGAGACACCAAGGAAAAATAATGTGATATCCATTGTGTTACGTGCACCTGAGAAGTTTTCTGTTGCTATTTCTCACTGTTAATGTAGATTCAGCTTGGTTTTTAGGAACTGTGTTGAAACTAAGAATTTTAGTCAAGTAATTTCAGAATGGGCTCTCAATCCAGGATGTGATTTATTCTCTGAACATCATATGGTCTTGATACTAGTAGAAAATCATCTTAAGAAATCGTAGTGGCACATCATTGTTACTTGAGGGATATACCTGCTCAACTAAGATTAGATTGCTAATGCACTCATCTATGGGATAATTTAATGACTGACTGCCTCCCATGGAAAGTATGTACTTTTTATCTTATATTCGTGTTATCAAAACAGCTTGACGTTTACTCCTTTCTTTCCCCAAAACATGTAAGCCTTAAACCTTTCTGTTCAAGGAAAAATTAATGATACTAAATTTCTCCCTGTGCTGGAGCTCTACATGAAAGTGCCGAAGACTAAGCGCTATTTCATCATTAGGGCTGAGAGTTCATGTCCTCTCCTCAGAAATCATGCAGTACTATGTCGTGCAGTGCATCTAGTATTAAAGATCTGTGTATTTTATTTTGTGAAAGGAACAGAAAATACTCCTGCGTCAGCAGCAAGATCTTGCATTCCCTGCTGAAGGCATCCTTGAATGTCTGTAAAGGCCTAGAGTTTTTTAACTTAAGCTGTGTATGTTCATGTTACAAAGATTAATATAATATGTGTTTCCACATTGACTATAGCTTGCCTATTAATATAGTATTTCAAAGATGAGGAATAACATCTAAACACAATTGAGTGAGGAGCTAAAGAAGATCTGTCATTGCAGCTTACAAGTTCTTTGAACTTTATGTTTGAGGGGTCCAGCTTTTCTCTTTGAAGACATTGGGCGTGCTTACCACATAATTCAGACATTAAAAGTTTGATCAAAAGCAACGTAAGCCATTGCAATTTCACTCTTACTTACATGTCAGGGCTCTAACACTTCTTTTGTGCTCAAGTCTTGATGAAGACATGGTTTACTAAATTAGGACTTCTAATACAGCCACACACCCTTGTGCAAAATTAGGGACCTTTGGATCTGCAAGTATTTATGTGTACTGCTAAAGCTCGTGTTGTCTCTGTGCTGAACAGAAAGGACACAGTACACACCCTGCTGCGCACGTGAAGAAATATTGGCCATGCAGTCCTCAGCGATAATATTTCTTAAAGCAATTTTCTTTGCCAGCCCAGCAAAAACACTGGTGTTCAGTGTGAAGTTTCAAATTTGCTTTCCCTGATATCATGCCTCAGTCTGGTTAAAGCAGTTTTTATGTGGCAAAAGCAGGGTTCTTTGGTTTTGTTGAAAGGAGTTTTCCAGGCAGTTCTGGTTGAAGATAATTGGAATTTGTTGGTTGGTTTGTTTATTTGGGAGCTGGGGATCCAATCCAAAGAAAGAGGGGGATTTTTTTTCAAGAACTCACTAACATATAGACATTAAACACACAGAGCATCAGCTTTAAAAGTGAATGCTGTTCTTGCCGTAGCAGCCCACTGGCACAACTATATGTTCAGTATTGCCATTGCCCTGTGCTCATAAACCGTGTGTGAAGTCCAAGCAAGTCATGGAACTGGTTTAACTAACATCTGTGAGATATTAAAATTTGAGAGACAAAAGTTGTAGTTTACCATTCAGCTTTCCAGTCTTTGGGGTTCCACGATTGATTTTTCACATTTTTCAATAAAAATCTTGATGAAATTGTTTTCTTTCAGGAGCCATGCCAAAGAAAACAATGCAATATGCCGAGACTGGTAATAAAGTTGGTAGAGTTGGCAACGCTGCCTTTGGTCTTGCAGTAATCCCCTGGCCTTAACGACAGGAGCTAACCCTACCTTGCCAAACTCCGCTTCACTGTCCTTTGTAAAGCATGCAAGCACATGCCATTGTCATGTGTGAATTTTACAGTGAGCACTTCCTCACTTTCCCTCCCCTCCTCTGATACCTGATAATGCCAATTTAAAGGCAATGTTTCTCTTACATGCATCTCAAGCTTCAGTGTCTAGCCTGTGCTTTGTCTTTGGGGAAGGCTAATAATGTAGATGAATTACATTATGTGATTTGGTTGTCTTACTTTAAAAAGACAATGCAAGCTACATTAAGCACTAGCAACCTTTCAAGCAAAAAAGATTCCTCCTTCAAATATATACAAATTGCATGGAAAGCTTAGTTCAAAGGAGATAGAAGTTGCTTGAATGTTTGCATTGAATTTGGCTGTCGCTGGATCAGGTCCCAAAAGCTGCAGTTATTTAAACCAACCTGCCTGTTTAAGAACCTGGAAAGCACTATACAGGCGTATTAAACAGGGAGGTTTTCTATTCCATAGGGTGATTGTAGAAAACCGAAATGTTCAAAAATATACGATGTCTGAAGATTTTCTATCGTCCATTATTGTAAAATGTTTTGGCAGGAATAAACATTCTCTCATACAGAAATATTTCTAGATGTGTGGCAATGCAGGACATAAAAACATGTACAAGTACCCATAAAAGACACAAAGGGACTCTCTTAATTTCATTGAACAGACAGTGTATTTTGCTTTCTGAGGTCACGCAGAAGAAGAAGCCATGCTTTTGGCTTTTCTTGCTTTGGCTTTCAGATCCCTAAACCCTCTACACCTGGGACTTTTTGTATTTTTTCAATGTATGGGGTTTTTTCCAAGGCCTTTCCAAACTCTCTCACAGTTTGGTTGCATTTCGGGTTGAACTTCTGGCTCTTTGTGAGCCCTGTTCAATCCATTTCACCCTTCTTCTGTTACCCAAGCCAGATTTCCTCCTGTTGCAGGGTCTGTAGGAGCAGATGGGTGAGAGAAACTCTGCAAGGTTCTGCTTTCTGAATATTTTCCTCTAATTGTTGGATTGGCTCAGTGGATCTGGAGGGACCAGTTGGAAGCCAGGACCATCTGCACAAAAGCTCTATACTTTCGCATTGGCCCAAGGATCTCTTTATATCCTCTGACTCTTGGATGGCTTCATTCCAGCAAAGCCGTACTGAAAGAGGGTTTCTCCTGCTATGACCTCTTTAGGGATATCATATTAAAAGTAAAGGTCACTGAGAAACTGTTTCCAGCTCAAGGGAAATAGCTGTTTCTTAAAGATAACGACCAGTTTTGAGAATCTTGACCTCGGGGACCAAAAACAGAGCTTTTGTAACACTAATTCCATTGGAAGCCCTACTTAATTTAACACATACAATTAGTTGGGGTTTTTTGGTGGTTTTTATTTGGTTGGTTTGTTTGTTTTTTAAGCTAATAAATTAAACAACCCCATTTGACATTTTTTGGAGAGGCAGAGTTTGAAGCAAGTGAGACTGTTCTCAATCCACACGTTGCTCCTGCTCATAGGAGAGGCACCTTCAGAGAAGACCCAGTGCCTAGCAGTTCATGAGACGTGCCTCTTCAGGTGGGAAAAGTACATGATGTGGAAGTTTGGCCCGTGAAGGGGGAGTCACGCCCCAGCAGCAATTCATCCTACCAAGGGCTGGGGTTAATCTGTCTATTTTAGGATCAGATGAATCATCCACTTGCTCTACTTTGACTATAGCAAGAGCCTGGGTTAGTAAATTTTACTGGGAAAAAGTTAGATTGGATGAGTCTTTCCCACTAGGATTGGCAAGTTTCAATTGAGAAAAGCCAGGCTGTGTTTACAGCATGCATAACCTGAAAATGTGCTGAAACCCTACGTAATCGACTTGTAACTCTAACTTTCAGTCCGATTTAAGCCTGTAGGCTTAAAAAACAGGGCAGAATCAAATGTGGACTTAAAAGTTATTTTAAGGGCTTTGATAAACCTGATAATAAACAGTCAGCATACCTTAAGCACTGTTCAGATAAGCACTTTTTCTAAAGACAGAGCATATATGGTTTGATGGAGGTAGCACTCAGGTCTCCCGTCTGTTTTAATTTGTCGAATATTGCTGGAATAACGTTACACTCTTTCAGGCACAGGCCATGAAGCCTTACCCTCATTTTTAATATCAGCATCCCAAATGGCTGCTGTCAGTATTAGGAAATATTTGCGTTGTGGCCTGGAGATGATAAATTTTACCTTAATCCATGGTTTTTAAGCTGCAGACAGGATTTAATTCAGAAGAAGTAAATCCCAATAATAGAGAAAAATAAAATTTCCAAAGAAAAGGAAGTTGAGTTGCTGGGAACTGCTTACAAGCTATCCAGATTTGGCTCTAGTAATTACCACTGACTTTGAACTCTCCATGCATATATTGCCACTAAAATGTAGCCACTGCCTTCCTTTGTTAGGAATTTGTTCAGCAAGCGAATCTCAGCTATTTCCTAATATGATTTTACTGTGGTTTTGGAAATTCAAGAGCTGATGAGGCCTAAGAATTCTTCAGGAACGGCTCGTGGTTCTGTTGCCTCCTCTACAAATAGCCAGTAATTCCAAATTTACAGTTATCACAGGAGGAAAGCTGCGGTGACTGAAATGAAGCAAATTGCTTCATTGTATGAAAATTTGTGTCAGAGGCAGCACAAGAAGTTGTAAAATGTAAATCCTGTGCTCTCAAAATTTCCCCATGTTTTCACAGAACTGCATCTGTGACTGTGCAGCACTACAAAAATTTCCTGTGAATGTGCTAATAGGCCTTATGAGAATGTTCTATCACCATCCATCTGTCACTTTTTAACAGGCCTGATTGGCAAGCACTTGTAACAACTGACATCTGTTCTCGCTTATTGATATGTAGATTTATGGTAATTGCTGTGAACAATAAGACACAAAATTACCTAAGGTGAACATTAAATTAAATTTTCATGCCCCTATCCTTATAAATAATTTTTTTAAAAATCTTAAGTTTCAAGCAAGGCATACCGTGCATCTGTTTTGTACATAATTTAATTGTTTTTTTAATCTGCCAAACAACAAAATGCAAGTTGAATTTCCTTGCAATCTTGAATATTTGCCAAGCTGATAGCACATTGGTAAATACATGTTATTAAAAACGAAATCAAACTGTATTGTGATTCCGGGGTTTTTAATCATTTCCCTTTAATTCCCAACATCGTCTCCATCACAAAGATCAAGAGTTATTCCTCACCCAGAAGTTGGTTGTGGTTTTTTTTTCCTCTACAGGGGGATTTTCATTTTTCATGTGCAGCTCTGCCTATGAGGCTGTTCTTCAGCATTAAGCAATTTGCATTTCTTCAGAGAGAGGTGCATTTGCTGAGTGAGCAGCACTTTCAGATAAAAACGATCTACTCATTTGCGGTCCGGCTCTGCTGTGGGATTTGGGACTGTTTTGAAAAAGCTGTAGGATGTGAACTGTATGAAGGCAGTGTGTGAAAGGGGAGAGAATGAGAGAGCAGATTAGTCCGACAGAACTATACCTTAGCTGAAGTTCAATTGAACCAGAAGTCCCTGTTTGAAAGCAAAGTGCTTTGGGGGTCTGAGGCTTGAGAGCCTTTGGTTTCCTTCCTCCAAGTATGTCCTAGAAGTGTGATGACGCACTTGACAAGTTGACAGGAGAAACCAATGAAGAAGCAGAAATGCTAAAATGCCTGGGGAACGTGAAAGTGATGACAGGACTTATTTTTTATATGTTGGAGCAGGAGAGGATCCCAAAGAGGGTGCACATTGAGTGAGAAACCTGTTGACACAGTCAGCTCTGGAGCGTGCTGGATGGTGGCATGCACCATGGGCCCTTGCTGACGGTCACATTTGGGTGCTCAGTTTGGCGGGGCTCTTTGCTGTCCTTCTCTTACACATGTGTGACAACAACAAGCAGTCTTTTTTCCTGAAGGCGACGAAGCTGACACCCTATAACATCTGCAGAGCTGGTTTGTGGCCAGTGCCTTTTAGTCACCTCGACAGTAAAACAGACTGGGTGGGGAGACAACTTCGTCACTGGTAGCTCTTGTTTGTTATACTCTTTTGGCGTTGAAACTCTCTGTCAAGTTGATGGGTTCCTCTTGTGCTTCCACAGAAAACATCCCACTATAAAAAAAAATAATGTTTTTGTGGGATGAGGCAATGCTGGTGTTTGTTTGGCATCCACACAGGCGCGACAGTTGTTGGTGAGCCCAAAATGAGCAGTTGTCTGTTCCACTGCCTGTTGACCTGCTGTACTTTTCCTTGAGTGCTGTGCCGTGTGCATATGCTGCCTTCCAGCTTCACAGCCCGTAGCCTCCTGCAGCCTTGCACACACGGGCAAAGCCGTGCACATCAAGTGCAATAGAAGAAGCAGTATTAAATTGCTTCAAAACCCATTTGCATCTAAACTAAGGTTTGGAGAAAAGTCCATGCGTTTTCCAGAAGCATGTGGGGTTTCATCTAGGAGAAGCTATTTTGCATTGTCTCCTCTAGTACCATTCTGTGTTTGTCCGCTCTTATTTAATCCTGCCACGTGTGCTGTTTAAAAGTCCAAAGTGGAAACCTCCCCACAGAAGAAATATAAGCTGACTAAATTTCTGATGAACTGCTAACCAGTGGGTGATAGAAAACGATGATGCCATGGTGGAGAGCAACCAGATCTCTGTTACAGAACATGGCCTCAGTGAAAACCAGCAATGCTAGATGGACATTCTTTGCTGAATTACTTCTACTTGTTCTGGAAGAGGAAAGTAAATGATATTTGAGGACCAGACATCAATCCAGGATGAAAATGGATTCCATATCTCATTTTGAGAACCGCTGTCTGTTTGCAAAAAGATGGACTCCAGCTTAAGTCTTCTCCATCCCTAAAATCTTGTTTGAAATAATCTGCAGAATCTTCCTATCAAAAAAAGATGATTTTTTAAATGAAAATATATTTACACCCAAGGCAAGCAAGTAGGTCAACTGAGAAATTGAAAAAATAAATTAAAATGTTTGCATATCTGAAGTTCTATCTGAATTGTACTTTTTGACTGAAAAGTTCTCAAGTTAAACTAGAAATGGGATTTGAAAACTCTTAGGAACTTCCTTACCATCTCTGGTTTCAGAAATTTATTTGTTAATATGGTGCTGCTTCCAAAACCTAGTTTTAGACTGATAGTAAAAATAAAAAGTTTTTTAAATATACAGTTAACATTTCCTGCTTTAGAAGATTACTTTGTTCAAGATTTCAGATGTTTTGAGGTGTTTTAGTCTATTCATTTGAGTATCCAATATCTAATTTTTTATTACTTCTAAAATGTCCATTGAATTAAGGTACAATTTTGCCATTTCAGAGTTATCTGTATTTTAAGCACTTAAATTTTGTGAGAGCTGATTTAGAAGACTGTCCAAATTGCAATGATGACCCATAATCACTTTATTTAGTAGTTACACCTAATTGTCGAGGTTAATAATGACTTGTGATTAGGGTAGCTTTATGGAGTTTTGCAAAATACTTTAGGTTGGTACTGTTTGAGAAAAACCTTATTTTTTTTTAAGATCATCATTAGCCTCCAAAAGAAACCTGAAAGAGCTTTTTTGGTCATGTAATTCTTCCATGTGTGTAGTGCAGATTCCAGGCTACAAAGTGGTGGGTCTTAGATCAACTGAAACCTTACTCCTAACATTGTCATTGTGTCATGTTTTCAAAAACACCAACATCTGGGCTGACTTTGGGTATTTACTGGGGCACAAAAGTTGGAACCTGCGCCAAGCTCGGTGCTGACCTGAGACCTTACCTGCCTGTTGGAAAATGCTGTATTTCAATTTAGAGAGTTACTCCCAAAATAGATGGCTTATGACAAGGTTCACCTCACAGTTCCTAATGCTGGGACAGTAAGAATATCTCTTTACGAGACTTGCTGGTTGCACCAACCCAAGTCTGCAACAAATGCATTTGAAAGTAGTATCATTCTCCATTGTTACAGGAGTTCTCAATTCCTAGAAAATACCTCTCCTTCACTGATTTTTTTTTCTTCTCAAAAATAGTTCCAAAGCATCATGTTTAACTTCTTTTTTCCCCATCTTCTCCAAGTTCTTATTAAGTTCCCCTTGTTTGAGAAACAAGGCATGCAGGGAGAAGTAATACATCTTGTTAGACAAAGTAGCGTTCAGAAAAAATTGAGCAAGTTTCCAGGCACTCAAGCTCTTCGTTGGGTGCTCCCAAAACCTCATGTGGTCTTCCCAGCTCTATCACTTGATCTAAGAAAGACATTGCTCTTCCTACCCCCTAACAGTCTCTGTGTACTTACGTTATCAGGACTACAAGAACATCATAAAACTCATTGTACTTTGGGTTTACGCACTTTGTCAATTCTGTTGAGGGCTCAAGCAGCATGCACAGATCTCCCTCATGATTCCAAACCAAAAAAGGATGATCTCTCACAGCTATCCAGGTAATCTCTCTCATGTCCGTATGTAGACACCCAGTCTGGACATCATCCCTGTGGACAGTTGTATCTTACTCAGAGGATCCTGAGAAAGATCCAGACTGGTTAATGCTACACCTAACTTGTCGCTGCGTTTTAGTCTCTTACTGAAGCAGTTCACCTTAGAGTAAGCGCCCAAGTACTTTGTCTAGGCCAAGGTAAAAGGTAGGTACTTTTTAAGGTCTCTGGGGAGACGAACTCCGGTTCCTCTGATTTGTCAAGTGAATGCCATTTGCTGTTCCTTAATCTTTTTTTTTTTTTCCATTTCACATAAATTCTATTTATTGTTTGTTTACTTGCCATCTGAATTAAAGCCTTTGCTACTTAAATGCATCCATTTCTTGAAGGTCTTCATTGAAATGCAGGTATATCTTCCCTACATCTTCTAAAATAATGAAGTGACAGATGACTGAGCAGACTTGATATCACAGTCCAGAGCTTATGGCCTGACAGTCGGTCCCTCAGTGATGGATCTGTGATCAGACTGATACTAATTTGATGTTCTCAGTTGATACGTATTTTTAGAAATGAACCATCAAAAGGAAAATTAGCACAAATACTGGCTACTGCAAGTGTAGCCTTAGTAGATACAAAGGAGACACAGGAAACACATTTTACTCATCCCAATTATATGACCCTGTCCTGAATGTGTATTAAACGTTAGTTACCTTCTTTACACCCCCTGCTGTGTCAGGAAATAGTATTGTGTCTGGGCTTCACACAGTTTGAATGACTTCTATTTCTACACTTCCCTTATAGAAGAGGCACAAACCAGGTTTAATCTTCCTGAACTATAGGCTGGTGTGCTTGCTGTATTCTCTCAACTCTGAGGTAGAGAGGTGAGAGATGCTATTCAGGGATTATAAAAGGTGGTTCCCAGATTATACATGTCTTGGGAGTGAAAAGAAGAATCGAATCTCTTGGCAGGGTACATCCCATGACCACTGAAAATAGTTGATGATGATGATTGTTACTACTGTTATTACTATTACTATTATTATTATTACATATTTTAATTGACCCTATTGCTTCTTCACACAGGCATGAACGCTTTACAATTACAGAATTTGGCAACTTTAGCAGCCGCAGCAGCCGCCGCCCAAACCTCAGCTACCACCACCAATGCAAATCCTCTCTCCACAACGACTGGTGCTCTGGGAGCCCTCACAAGTCCCGGTAAGAGCAGAGTGCTGGCTTTTGGAGTACAAACATGAGAATAAACTGGAAGGTGATAGTTAAAACAGTGATTGCATGTTGTGTCCAAGTTCTGTGCCCATACAAATTCTGAAGATGCTTTTAATAGCTGAATACATTTTTGTTGCTGTTGTTTTTAAGCAAAAAACTTAATTTTTCAAGTGGTCCGATGTGAGCATATTCACCTTTCCAGACTCATTTTAGGGGCCATTAAAACCTAATGGACCCAACTTCCAAAACTCTACATGAAAACTACAATTACATGGTGAAATTAAGCTACATTTCATGTTTCAGAAAAAAATTCAGAACACGAGCAAATCCTTCCCATCCTATAGAATAATCATCTGAGGGGGTTCTTTTTAATGCCTGAGAGACTGATCTTTGATTCCCAGTACATCATGCACGTATTGCCTTCATCCATCATGAATTTTGTGTAGTCCTTCTCTTTTTTTTCTCCTCTTCTTTCTTGCTGTAGCCTCAGTTGAGCTTTCTTCTGGTCCTAACTGAGAATACAGTTCTCATGTTATGATATCAGAGGCACAAGGAATACACAGCCAGATTCTGACTTCGTTACGCTAAGCAGAAGACATTTATTGGGAAGTAAGGGACAGGACCAGAGGTGGTGGTGCCTCCATGACCAACATGTAGACTTTCAGCCATGTAGGTTCAATGTCTGCAAAACCCTAGAGAGAACTCAGGGCAAATCCAGAGTTCAGTTACACTTCAGCATCTCCAGAATCCACAGAAAGAGACGCTGATTCATTGTAGTTACTCTGGATTTACAGTGATATAGCTGAGTGAAGAATCCAGCCGCTTATCTTTACATAAAGGCTGCAGGGTGTAATTATTTGCATCATGAAGTATGTTTATTGCTGTTCTAAAAAACATTCATATTATTTTAGATACCACTAAAGAACATTTGTGTTTAATCTTGTTTAAGTGTGCATTTATTCCCCATGAAAAAGTAATTCATGGCAGACGGTTTGAGCTGATCAGTAGGGAAGTTTCCCTGCAAAACAGAACTGGTACGGAGCGTGGTGCTGGGTGTTAAAGCCGGCCAGTGCTTCCTGTTATATTACAGTTTTATTGTTTGCTTGGGGGAGAGGTTAAATGGAAGACAGCTTGGCTAATACTAAGTTCATGCAGAATTTTCCTGTTTCTGCTGTGTGCTTCATCTCGAAGTAAAAGTAATATTCATTTGCAGTGTCTTTGAAAAAAGCAGGTTGGGTGAAAATAAATTTGGTTTGCTGATACATGTTTTTGAAAGCTGAGTGATCTCTTCTCTCTGTCTTGGAGCTGGGGCTTAACACTTTGCAGAAGGCTAGTCTCAGTGTCAGTGTTTCTGCATTATTCCTGCCTAAAGGTCACCCATTTATAGAAGGGGAAATGTTGCATTTCATGCATGCTCTGTAATATCTCTGCAGTTTAGCTGTTAAATGGCTGAGTAGCCTGTCCTCCCAAAGCACACTCAGTATTTCTTGAGCCATACTGCCAAGACTTCTCAGGGCAACTCGGCATACTCTGCTGTGGTGCAGAGTGTCTGGAAATGAACTTTCCTTATCATTGCTGCTCTGCAGCAAAGTGGCACCAGAACCTCAGGCAACAGCATGTTTCTGTCGTGCTGTTTGGCTTGCCACGTTAGCACAGAACTCAGATTCATCCTTAAGGTCCACATTTTCCTCTCTCCCCCTCCAACACAATTCTCTTCTCCAGCCTGGCTGACTTGCTGTTCCTTCTTTTAACCTGGTCTCAAGGTTCCTTGGGTACCTGGAAGGCGGTTTTATCTCATGTCCAAGCCTGCAGAAGCACGTGGTTCGGCTGGGCTGGGCAGACGACTTTGGGATAACAAGAGCTTAGTGTTGCTCAGAGTGGTATTGTAAAGCAGATACCAAGGGTTTTCCAAAGAGATTAATGATTTTGGCTAACACATTGAAGACGTGTTATTTTCAAGAAAATCTGGACATTTAGCCTTTGAAATAGTGTATTCAGGATGACAACTGCTTTTGAAAGTCTTATAGATAGTAGCTGTACACAGGAGTTTCTAATACTAGACAGCTTGGTGCATTGAAGTCTATATCCAAAAGATCCACTGACCTATTTATGTTGCACTACCAACCTAAAATCAAGCCTTGTTAAAATGTCCTTCAGTTTAACCTTTCTTATCTGGTTCCACATTCTCCACACTATTAAATATTTTGTAAACCTGAATAGTATCTTCAATGATTCTTCTCTGCTCTATGAAAAATGAATTTAGTTTGATAAAGCTTTTCATAGTAGCTCAAAGTATTTCTATTAAAACTTGAAATATGTTGGCAGAAAACATTTAAATCTTCCTTTCAATGTGTAGGTATTTGGAGGCCTTGAGGGTATTTTTTTGGTCTAGTTTTCTTTTAATGCAACACTTCAGTTTGTTGTATTTCATAAGTGTAAATTATTTTGACTGATTTCAAAGCTTGCACTAAGCCCAGGAAGAAATCTTTGTGTCTCTCCAGATAATGCATTAAATTAATATTTCTCAGTTCAGAAAACTTCCCCAAATTTAGGAGAGCGCAAAGGTACATGCTTAAATTTAATCCTTTTCTTAATGTTGTTGAAGCCAAAATCCTGTGCGGAAGAGGGATGGGCTCAAGCATGTACTTTTAATATGTCTTAAAACCATGGTAGCCGCATAAATCATGTCCATGTTTCTACCTATATATAGCCATATGTCTTCTGAAGATCTTTTCTGAATCAATCTTTGAGCCAAGAGTTCTTGTTCTCTCCTTTGTAGACATATGTCAGTAGAGCCCCCAAAGGTGGTTAGTTGAGTTAGAATTAACCTTGCAGCTTAATTGTACATAGTTAAGATTTAGCAGCCTTCAGTGCATCAAAGTATGATGGAGGGGATGGTGGTCAGGCTGACTCTGGATGATGCATCGGCAACACAGAAAAACAGCCCAGAAAGTCAGGAAGCAACAGGGTATCTGATATTTGAGGATGCCAAGTTTTGCTGCTGGCTTCTAATTGCAGTATATTTAAAAATAAAAGAAAAATATTCACTGTCTAGTAGTGACTGTTCAATCTATATGAAACTCCTTCAAGGTTCATACAGTCACATATTTCCAAACAAATTAAACGCCAATGATCGTTCTCTCATACATTCTTACTAAATAGCTTTGACCGCAAAAGAGACTAAGGACACTCATTCTCCTCCATGTGCTAAATACTTCCTCTTAAGCTTGAAACAGTATTCATTCAGAAAGAACAGAGACAATGCAATCCCCCAAACTATTAATTTTTTTATAATTGTAAATTTATAATTTCAATTTTGCATACCCATGGAAGTCTCTCCCTACAGCATTGTTAGAAATGATTTTTTAAAAGCCTTTGCTTAAAAAAAACATGAAAGATTAAGCTTTCATTTTAGTGGAAATCCCCTCAGGCAATAAATAGGTTCTTTTGTCTCTTGGCCCTGGAAAAAAAATTAAAATGGTTTAAATTGCCCATGGTTAAAGTAACTGTTTCTTGCAATTATCAGATGGTAGTGAATAAAAATGAAAATGAAATCATGAAAGAGTAAAAACCAGGTAAATGCATATTACGTCTTTCATGAGTTTCTCAGGGGTCTTTTGAAGACTCATTTAATCATCTTTCTTGTCTTTTATTTTGATATGATAATTGTTTCCTTTATTTACTTTAATCACCTCTATTTAGTTAATTAATTCTTCGCTTTCTTTTCATTTCACTTCCTTAGAATAGTTTACTGTTTTAAGGGCCGGTACCTGTAGTATTTCATAACACAGGGATGTGGGCTAGGGTGGCTTTTGCCTAACACCAGGTTGTCTGAGCCAGTTGGTCTCAACTCCCTTTTGGTTGGGCCCTGGAAGTTTGCATTTCCCCTTAACTGGGAAGGGATTTTGGAGGGACTATCTCAGGTGTAGGTATCAATGCTCTAAATTTCTCAACATAGGCAGGATGAATGTCAGCTGGGTGTGAGGAGCCTTGTCCTCTCCTCCAGAGGCTGACCTTGCTATGTCCTGCAAATGGATTGACTAGCGAAGAGCTCGCAGAGAGGCTGCTGGTCCAGACCCTGCAAAGATTTATGGTTAAATCATTGGGTGGTGGGAAGGCCTGGAGGTGGATGTGAAGGAGGGACATACAAGCTCAGGATCAGACTACCTGTCTCTAACACTGTCTGACATTTAATTTGCCTCAGTTGGCCTACCCTAATTTTCCCAAGGATAATAATGTGTATTCTGACTGTCCTGGGTGATACAACATCAGTAAGGTAAAACTTTTCCTGATATCAGGAGCTATGAAGCTCCTGATCTTTTTGCAAAGTGATGTTAAGCATCAGCAGAAAAACATTTTGTACTCACAAGAGTATGCAAGCTGGCTTTCAGACACCAGCTTACTTTGTTATCTTCCTTTTCTCCATCACTGGACGTATTTTTATTGTTTAATACCATAAAGTTAGAGTCACAGGATCACGTAGGTTCGTAGACACTTCTCAAGGTTTCTACTCCAGGATCCTGCTCGCAGCAGGACCACTCAGAGCAGGTTGGTGAAAGTCATGTCCACTGAAGGTTTGAATGTCTCCCAAGGATGGCTATTCCACAGCCTCTGTGAGCTCATTTCAGTTCTCTTAAAATTCACGCATGAATGTTTTTTCAGTAGCCAGTAGGAAAGCCCTTCTGTGTGCAAATGAAGAGACGAAACATCTAATTATACATCCAAATTTATCTGCATAAACATACACAATATAACTTCTGAGCGGTGCGGGGATAGAATTGCTAAACCAAAAGCTAATTCAGTTTCAGGCTTAGGAGCCTTGATTTTCTGTGACATTTTCATGATTATTTGATTCTCTAAACTATTAGTTATTAACACAGCTGAACTGGCTATTCATGCTTCAGTAAAAAAGCTCTTCAGGTTTATCTGCTGTGTAAACCTAAGAGGAAATCTTTCTGCAAAAAAATACCATCAGTGTAGAAAGTAAAACTGTTTTTTCTTTAATGACCTCTTAAAATCCAGCCCAACTTTTGCCATATTTTATCAGAATTCGGCCATTAACTCTTATGCTGGGGGAAAAAAAAAAAAAAAGTTCTCCTAAGCACAAAAGTCTAAAAATACGCGTTTGCAGACAGATGCTGACATTGAAGAATAACAGCCCCCCAAAAAAAGAAGTCTGTGAGGTTTAGAATAAACTGAAAAAGAGAAAAAAACCCAGCTGATTACAGTGCCTGTCCTGTAGGAATTAATTCATCCTTTCTCCCTGCTAAAAGAAGAGAATTATAACTTATAGTTAGCCTCCATGGTTCATTATTTTCTCTAATCCCCAATATAGTATGAAGATTGTCTTTGATAGTTGAAGGTGTTCATGTTGTGAACACAGTTGTTGAAATGTTAGAGTTTTTATAGAATATACAAGATGCTTCAGCTGAGAAGCAGTGAAGAATGTTCAAATAATCATTCTTAGAAGATTCTCTTTTTGTTCGCTTCAGTACAATACGTTTTTCTCCAATCAGCGGTGCAAGCCTGCCACCGTGACATTTTGTTAAGAGGCCAGTACACCCACTGAGATAGCTGTGATTTGCTTCCAGGATGAACCAAAAATAACCTTACCGGTAGGTGTGTAGGAAGGTCTGACAGTTTGCCAAAGAATGAGCTGAGGTAGGTGTTTCATGTTGGAAAGGATTGGTTTAAAATGCAGAATGGCACTCTTCATACTGTAGTACAAATTGATTATTTTTGTACCATTTCATGTGGAATTAATGCAGATTCCATTACTATAAATTCATTTAAAATAAGGTACCATTATCATAAAATAATTTAAAATAAGCTGTATTCATTTTGCAGTACATAAAAAACTTACCTAGTATAATGTTTGTTATTTTTAGGATAAAGATACAGTTGACAAATACAACACATACTTTAAATAAACATTTATAAATACAGTATGCATACAGTACACATACCCTGGATGGATGCTTAAACAAGACAAATGTATGATTTTCCATTTTATATTCAAATCTAGTTATTGTATTAACAGTATTGTCTTTGTGCTCAGAGCACAGAGCAGCCCAATGCCTCACCCCTGATCTCAGCACCGGTTTTTTAAAAGTATGTGTCTGCAAGGAAGCCACGGAAGAAAACCTTGCCTCAGCATGCCCACTGCCCAGTGCCTGTCACTCGACTGCATAGTTCAGGGGGGGTTGTGGTGGGAGAGGTGTATTTCTGGACTGCTGTGTGTCAGCAGGGCTTACCCACAGAGCGTTACGTT
The DNA here is from genome assembly GCF_017639655.2 of Falco naumanni. NCBI lineage: Eukaryota > Metazoa > Chordata > Aves > Falconiformes > Falconidae > Falco > Falco naumanni. The sequence continues at coordinate 66,341,254 of NC_054058.1, forward strand.
TCTGAGACTGCGGTTAGATTCTTAAGTGAATTGATTTTGACTGCTCGTAGTGCCCTGAGATTATGCTGCTTCTTGGAGAGATATATTGGTACTAAGCCCATCTGATAATTAGGTCACCCTTAAGCAGGCATCGAAACACAAGTTGGAGCCAAAAATAGGAAACTGGGCATGCATTTTTTGACCTATATTTGTATTTTTAATAACGCTTCAAAATGTCTTAAATGCCTGAGGAAGAAAATGAGTAGGAATTGTGGCTAAAAACCTCCCAGAGTCCCAGTATAGTTAAAGGAGAGGTGAAGGGTGATGAATTCCCATGTAGCCTCCCTAGAACAGCACTGTCTCTCCCTGGTCTACTCATTTGGAAAAATGAGCCAGTGATAACCTGAAGGATGCCGATGGCAGTAGGCAGGCCATCAGTTAAGTGGAATGAACTGTTTGCTTATTTGTCCCTAAAATGTAACGGATCTTTGCATATTCCCCTAGCAAAATGGTTTCTTAACAGGTGTATCAGTCCAGCCCGAAGGATCTTAGGGAAGTTTAGTTGCTGAACAGCTGGGCACAGAGTGGGCAGAACCTGTCCGTGAAGAAGTGTGAGGCTGCCTGACAGCTTCAGAAACAGACATTTTAAAAAAGCTCCTTGCCATTTTTTCTAGAATCATCATGATCAATTTATGAATTTTTGGCACAGGAATCTCTGACTGTTTCCTCAGGATTGCATCAGTACCAAAGTTGTACGCTGAAGGACACTGCATGTTTCTCAGTGAAGCATTACACTGGTTAATTCTTTGGGTTTTTTTTTAGGAAACAACGTACAGTGCTAAACCATGGATTAGTAGGATCTAATTCAACAGGAGACATGGGTTTTTTTTTAACATTAGTACATTATCATCTTCCTAAAATATTAAATCCATTGCCTTAGCATATTTCAGGATTTACTTTGCTTGCAGTACACAAATAATGCTTTATAATACATTGTATTTTGTATGTGTCTCTCTACCCCACTCTTAATTGCTATTTCAAGCCACAAGACTCCCAGTAAAAAGGCTATTTTTGTTTCTGTTGGAAGTACTATTTCAAGTTCTTTCAGGGTTGTTTTCTACTACAGAGATATGATACTATCAGTTTGGTTACACCCAGATATGTAAGCTTATATGCTATATATCTTACAAGAAGTTCCAAGCCCAGAAAATGCTGGAGTTCATAATATTCAGGAGATAATGTAAATCTTAGCAGAACTCATGCATTTGAAGGAGCTTTCAACTATTTAAAGTTTACTACTGCCAGCACTGCTCCTTCCACTCTACTGAGTTGTGCACGTATTCTTGGATACTCATGGTCTGTTTTCTTAAGAAAGGGTAAATTGTGGAACGTAATGGGAATTAAGAGTTTATTAATGTCTTTAACCTAACGGTTTCAGCATTACCTGAAAAGAGCTAGTTGTTTGAATAGGGAGCCGCTGATTTATTTTACGCATTGGCCAGCTGAAAATATCTCACAACAACTGCATGGGTTTAAAACCAAATAAAGTAAACCCTTAGCTGCCTTTGCTGTTCACAGAACAAACATATGCTATATAAATGAAAAGAACCACTGCCACATAGAACTACATATGACTTTACAAATGATTTGCAAAGGACCTGGTTGAGTAATTTTACATGAGACAAGATAATCCCTGAGTTCTGTGACTTACAGAGGTGAATTACTATATCTCATAGTGTGCTGTTACAATGAGTTTGTGCTTGCACACCCCACTAAAAATCCCTTCTTCCATGGAAATTATTATTCATGTACTTTCTGGAGTCCTAACTCCCTTACCTACAGACTCAAATTTGCAACATATAGTTTACCTCATCTCTGTTCTAAAATACCATGGATAGGACTCTTTAAGTGTATGAAGTAAATAAACCTTTCATGCATATCTTGCTGCAATGGAAAGACAAATACCTCCTAAGGACTGTTCACCTGATCTTAAGACAGATGTATTAGAGAGGTGAAAATGAAGATGAATCAGGCCATCCTCTCCCATGTACTAGAATTCTAATTGCCAAAAATGCATGTGATTAGCACCCTTGCGACGAAAACATTGCTTACCATGAACTATAGGCTTGGACTCTTCTGACACTCTTTTTTTATGGAGAGGTGCTATTGCTTGTTGTTTGTTATTGCTTTGTAGTGAAAGTATGTCATAGATTTGTTTGTTTGTTTGTTTGTTTGGGGGGGGGGGGGGCGGGGTGCTGTGCACAGTGTGAAGGAACCTGTAGTCCAGGCAGGAGATCCTGGCCTCAAGCGTCAAGCAGAGCCTTATTGATTCTAGATCAGAAATTCTTTGGAAAGTGATTTAGGCGTGGTTGTATGCTGAAGTAGCTCCACATGGAGGTCATTTCGTCATCAGAGCATGAGTCCCAGGACAAAAACTCGCTCCAAATGGTGTGAGATAGCAGTAATAAACATGAGAGCACAGCTGGAAGTTCCCTGTAGAAACGATAATGCTGTGGTTTTGATATGAACTCAGTGGTGCTTCAATAAACACAGGCCACAGCCCGTGGCCCCACTGTGTAAAACAGCCATAAATGCTCAGTAATTATTCTTTGTTTTCTTCATATTGTGGGGTTTCAATTTGGTTTCATTTCACTTTGAGTTACAGTTGGAAATATCTAATGGTCAGCTGTGAAGTTTAACCCAAGCCAGTCCACTGTGCTTTAATATTCTCTTCCCTAGCCTCTCTTGAAAGTACTTCCCACCCAACCCAAAAGTGATTTATCATTGTGGTCTGCTGAGGAGAATGCCCGGTATGTTGCAGGCATGGTGCTGAAATGGGATATAGCACTTGTAGTTTACACTGAGGTGGATGGTCTTCACTGAGCGATACAAGTCAACAAAACAGAAGCATCGGTGTGGAATTGGCCCAGAATATTAACTTGCTTTTCACTCTCTCTGTCCTTCTTCATAATCTCACAGGAAAATGTTACCTTAAACACAGTTGCCTAGATTCGCAATGATATGCCCAGTCAATAAACCCTTGTTTCTTAAAATACCTTCTGTTAGATGGACAGGATTAGAGGAAACTTACAGAACAGAAGACTGGAAAAGTACAAAAATAACTAGCTGAAAGGTTTGTCTGCCATACTTGTAGTACCTTTGTAGGCTCTGTTTTCTCCTCCTTCCTTGCACTACTGTGGAATGTCCTTGACATAGACACTGTCATTTCGAGACAATCAGAAATGTCAAGTTAGGCATTAATATAAATGATGTAAGTGGTTAAGATAAGTGACCTGATTTTCACTTGTCCCAAGCTCACTGAGCTTCCTTAGCTCCTAGAGACACATGCAGAACTGAAGAGTATGGATTTATGAGTCGAAAGTTAGTCTCCAGTTCTTAAAGACCGTGGCTTCTTCTGAATTTGCAAAGAATTTGAATGAATTCGATCACCTCTCTCTGTTGGTTTTGTTTGGTTTTTTTTTCCCCTTGGATAAGTGAATGTACTCGAAGGACTTTGTAAAATATGAAGCTGTTTACAGAAAGTCAGCTTCAGCCAAAAGTGTCACCATGGGGAAAGACTCCTCTCCTTCTCTCCCTCTCCTCCTCTGTCTTGCTTAATCTCATTCACACGTGCATGCACACAGACACACAGAAGCAACCAGATGCTGAGTGGATGCTGCTCTCCTTTCCTCCTTTACTTCCTGGTGCCTTTTTTTTTTTTTTTTTTTTTTTTTCTCTGTACCCTGAGAAAGTACAGGCAATCTTTCAAAAGAATTTTTCACCGGTGGGTAATGAAGAAGTAGAAGGACACTGACTTATTTGAGAAAAGCTGTGATATTAGTATATGTCTTTCTATATTGTCATTCTTGTTTCCCCCTGACTTTTTTGCTCTCTTGCTTTGCTGGTGCTCTTTCCCTAGAGTGCATCTGTCACTTCTATTTTATTCTATCCAAGCATAAGCAGAGCATTTAAACTTACTAGAATCTTCCTTTTTTGACATATCAGACAGCACTTCCCAGATACCAGAAAATGAGCAAGTTTTTACTTCTTTTTCCACACTAATGGCAAAGTGCTTGTCAGAGGACCTTATGAAGAATTAACCACCTCAGACCAGGAAAATCCACCTCTCCTTTGCCAAAAAATGCCCTGAGAAACAGAACCAGTGCGTGTTGGTGCTATGTTAGCGACAGGGAGACCACCGGTTTGTGCAAGGGTGAATACTTGGATTGGCTGGAGATCATCGTAAAGGGCAGACAATTTAATGCCAATCACACATGCTAGTTAGATTAGAATACTGATGAGCCCTTTTGAAAGGCCAACTGCATCTTCTTCCAGCAAAACTATTAAAATGCCCCCCTTTTTCCCACCTCCCCCCCCAGATTCTCCACAAGAATAAATTAAAACTTGGAGGTGTGGTTATTATCACAGAATAATTAGACCTCATGGGATTAGAGACAGTCAACGTTTGTTAATGCCCCTGGGTTGTGATTATCTAATAATGATGATGCTTCTGTCATTGCTTAATTACTCTTTCCCTTTAAAATGTTCCTTATGCAGTCAGAGTCCGTAGTGTGTGCTCATTTCAGACAGGAACACAACTGCAAATCCCTGAGAGCAATGTCACATGGGCGGTACAACTGACTTACCCACTTCTCCCCCATGCCCATGTTTATAAAACTCATTTCATAAGCTCCATCATTACTATACTTGAATCGCTGCTCATTTCCATAAGAAAAATTTCATTTGCATGTTTAGGACAAGGTTTTGAGCCTTCATCTCTTTAAAACAACCAGTTGTTGTTAGTGCTACATGAAGAGAATGCACCTTCATCAATTGACCTTAAGCATGGAAGCTCAGATCTGGCCAGAATCCCACATAGCACTAGATCGATGGTGCGGGTTCCCCACTACATGAGAACCTCCTACAGTTGGGTGCCATTCTTTTTTTAAGAGAGTACCACAACCAAAATAAGATGTTTTAAATCAGACCAAAGTTGGAAGCTTTGCATAGACTTTGTCCAACACAGCTAGACTTTGTCTAACACAACTAAACTTTACCCAATATCTTTAGTCTTTCACTCAGGCCAGCAGGTATTTGTCTTGTTTAGATAGGGTTTGCAAGACATTGTGCCAAACATCATTGGGTTTTGCAACTAAAGATTAGAAGGAAAACAGAGAACGCAGCCTTAATCTGATCATCCTTTAACCCAATGTTATCTCTTAGCTTTATTATCTCCCTTGTACTAAGAAAGGGACAAAGGAATATTCTGTTTACCCAACAGATTTTGGGTACTAAACGAAGATTTAAAATTCAACTTGCTAAAATCAGAGATTTCTACTTTGGGCTTAATATTTCTTTTCCTTTTGTGCCCAACTCTTATATTATTTTTTTTCTGTGTCACTGACTGGGGAGATGTTAGAAGTATTAAAATAACTTTGATTTTCTTCTCTTACTGCATTTAATCTCTTTGCATAATTTCTTTATATCCTTTCTTTCAGTTCTATTGTTTTTATATTTTCTGTCGCACATTGTTAAATCTAAAGGAAACTAAGAAGAATCTAAAAGCTCAAGCAATCATCTAAGGTCAGGACCTCCTTTTGTTAGGTGTAGATCTAGCCCTGGAAATCCAGCCTACACAAAGTAGTTGTGGCAGCCTAGAATCAGAAGTAAAGCCAAAAGTTAAGTGGCATATTTGGTGTCAACCTCTATTACTGTGAACAGACCCACAGCAGAAGCCAGATCTGTTCAGTTTTCTGCCAACACATCTTCATTCTTCAGTTTGCTTCCATTCTGCCTCAGTGTTACCTGACTTTTATATTTTTCTTCTACGCCGTTTTACTTTGTGTAGGTTCATAGAATAATCGAGGTTGGAAGGTCCCTCGGGAAGTCTGTAGTCCAACGCCCTGCTCAAAGCAGGTACAGGTGTGAGATGAGATCAGGTTGCTCGGGGCTTGATCCAGTCAAGTCTTGAAAACCTCCAAGGACACGTAGTGGACAATCTGTTAATCTGTTCCAGTGCTTGACAATTCTCACGGTACAAATGGTTTTTTACTTCTATCTGGACTGAACTTCTCTTGTTTCAATTTACCTCTTGTCCTCCCACCATGCACTATGGCTCTACTTACCTGATGATGTCCTCCTGAGTACTGGGAGGCTGTTTTGGGTCTATCTGAAGCCATATGTTCTCCAGCCTGAACAATCCCAGCTTGGTACAGGTTGAGTCCTTGAGCCCCTGACCATCCTGCTGGCTTTCGACTGAACTCCCTCCAGCTGATCAACGTTTTCCTTGCAATGAGGACCCCAAATCTAGATGTAGCATTTAGATGTGATCTAACAAGCACTTAGCAAAGAGGAAACATGAGGAAACATCACCTGCATCTCCTGTCTCTCCCCCTGTTCCAACAGCCCAGGATGCTGTTGGCTTTCTTTGCTGTCAGGGCGTGCTGATGGCTCGTGGTCACCTCCCACCAGGACCCCCCCAGGCCATTTTCAGCAGAACTTCTTCTCAGGCCATCTATCCCCACCCTGTGTTACTGAAAGGGATTATTCCTTCCCAGGTGCAGGACTTTGCATCTGTCCTTGTTAAATTTCATGCTGAATGGCAGCCATTTAGTCAGGAGCAGTTTAAGTCAGATCTTTTTTATCCAGCCTCTGGAGTCAGTGAGCTCAGGAAGGCAGCAGAAAATCAGGCGTACACCCAAATTCAGTACAAGAAAGAGGATTCTGGACTCAGAGAACCACCAATACAGATTTGTCTGGAGTCTCTCTCAAAAGAGAGCATGTTTTCTCTGCAACTTCTCATACTTAAAGTCATACAGATAAATTTGTGGGTAATATTGATCCCAGGTGCACTACTACATCATCTTAACGGGAGCAAAGTAAGTATTTTGAACACGTGAGTTATTTAAACATCCATTAAGTAGAACAAGAACAAAGTACAGTTCACAGCTGAGTGGTGATAAGCAGGTAGCCAGCCTCAAAGTAAATGCTGTTGTGCAGTGCATTGAGACAGGCAGTTGTGGGGTGTAACCTAGAGCTGCTTAAAGGAAAGCCACCAACAGGGCTGACAGTTACTGTTGTGAATCTCTATGTGGAAACCCCCAGCGTAGTTAATCTGGACTTAGAGCTGCCCTGAAGTCCTGCAGCACCAGAAAGCTGGTTCTGTTCCAAAAATATTAGCAGCTCTTCACATGGATGTGGTGGGTGAAGGTCTGTAGCATCCCTCTATGCAGACAAAGAGCTGAAACTACCCTTGCTTTTCTTTGCCCATCCTCTCGTTCAGTCTTGCCCTGAAACCAAAATAATGTCTCTAAAAAGAAACTTAACTTAAAATCTTTGGAATGTCTCATTGATATTCAGTCTTAAAACCTTAGTCCTAGACTTGTATCATACAACACAGTGTGCCAGTGTTGGAAGAGGAGGAAGGGAGCAGGACAAGGTGAAGAGGAATGGAGAGTTCACAGCCCACTGCATATCACCACCCATAAAATAGTGCATAAAATAGTGACAAGTTAGCATATGTACTATGGGGTTTCCAAGAGACTTTTTTTTTTTTTTTTTTTTTCCTGTGGTATATGACTTTGCTGTGAAGTCATTGGAATTCTTTATTACTTAGACATTTACCCCAAAAATTAAGGAAAGGATGAGATCAACTGCACACTACAAACTGTCTCTTTGCTAAATCATAGCAATACATGTGTGATTTGAATAGGTTCTTTACTTCAGAGGAGTGGTGAGAGGGAGTGTTTATCGAGCACTTTGTTTCATCACCAAGTACTCAGGCAGCCCCCCTGGACCCTCCAGTTAACCTCCTCTGTTGGAGAAGAGGATTCATTTTATAAGTTGGCCCTGAGACATGAGAGGTTTGGGATTTGCCCAAGGCTGTACTAGAGGTGAGCGTAGGTCTGTGGGTTTCTGACTTCAGCATCCCTAGAAGCCCAATCAAGGGCACTTCATCTTAGGTGTAGGAAGTAAATAGGCATGACAAAAATGTGCCTGTGCCTCCAAGAAATGGCTTTCCTCTTTAAGAGACAAGCCAGCAGCTGGGAAAAAGCAGATTTAGCCCTGTCCTGCAGCAAAAAAAATAGCAAGTGCTTTTTCCAGGACAGCACAAGAAGTTTGAGGCAGAACTGGGAAACGTGTTGATAGCACCCTGCATGCTTTTGTGCAAGGCCATCTTACTTTGCATGACCTATGCTGTGACTGCATAAGTGCCTGTTGTCTAGTTCCTTTCTCTGACAGGGTGCGCTTTGCAAAATAGAATCTGCCTCTACAGATTAGCTCAAAATTGCCCGGCATCAGGCAATTCTCTCAGCCTGAGATGTGAGTCAGTCTCCTGAGTTTGCATGCTTTGGCATCAGTTCTGCACGCAGGAGCAAATCACTCACTTTTTGATCACCAGCTTGTTAACACAACAGGAAGGGCAGGATCCATCCCACAATGCATTTGCTCTCTCCATCTACTTTGAGGTCACCATCTGAATCAGGGGGAAGAGGAGCACTTCCAGAGTTCAGCCCATCCAAAGATAGAAAGTTAAAGGTAGGGTGCCAGAGTTGGAGATCTCTTAACCTCAGAGGCAGTTCAAAAGAACAGTTTTGACTAGACTAGCTTAAACTAACAGTGAGGTTGCCAAAGGTGGGGAAATTAATCCTGTCCACAGTGTGCATAGCAAAGCCAAAGAAAGATTTATACATCGCCTTCACTAGATGCTGTTATCCTGAATCTAGTTTTCCAGATGATGTAAATCACCATAACTCTGTGGACATAAGCTAGCCAAAAGAATGGCCAGAAGTTTCTCTGCTAATACTGGTTGTTTTTCTAGGTTGGCATAGCTTTTAGGTATTGTATTGAAATGTTATTCAAATTAAAAGGGAAATGGCTCACTGCTATTTTAGATTTCTGTTAAAAAAAATCTCTGACCTAAAAGGTGCTATAACCTTTTGCAGGCAGAAATAAATGTGTTGAGAACAGTTGAAAATGCCAGCTCCTTCCAGCCTTAAAGATCTCTATGAATGCAACATTAGTAGTTAAACACAAATACCTACACTGTGTAGAGCAACCTCAACTGAAAATGTGTTCTCTGTATCAAAGAGAGCTCTGTGAAAGAATATATTAACTGAAGACCAAGTCTCTTTGTTCATAATGCAGCTAATAGCAAATATGTCATCAGTTAAGTGGAGGAAGCACAGTAAGGTAAATGGCTGGGGGTGGGAGTGATTTGGGGATGTGAAGGGGAAAGGCTGCAGCCATACCCTTCTCCATTTCACAGCTTCTCAGTAATATTATTTGTATTTAAGTTTTCTGGATCTTTATTAAAGTGGAGTTAAGTTTGGAAGAAAGAGGAGGAAGGTTGTGAGGCTGACACAGAAAGGTGGGAATAGAGGAGCTGTGACGAAGAAACAGTAAGGTGTCTAAAATAAACTTTTTTAACCATCTCACCTTTCATGGTTGGAGATGCTGAAGTGTTCTGTAAAGTCTCTGTATGTGGCCTGGATGGAGAAGGCAACAGGTGACCAGCATGCAGTCTACCTGCAGGAAAGAGAGCAGATTTTTCTATGTCCAGGGTTACTGGACAACTCCTCACTCTTACAAGTCTAAACTGACCGCTTTATCCAGTGCTGTGACATTGTTTTCACTTATTAATAGATTTTTAAGGTCGGTGGTGAATATGATGAACATCTTGTCTGAACTCTTGCAACAACAGTCAAAGGATTCAACCCTGTTAACTCCTGGCAATAGTCTCTGGTTGAGCAACAGCCTCTTTGAGAAAGCTGTCAGCTTATTCCAATGACTGATGTTAGAGTGGAAAAAGTTCCTTTGAGTAGGCAAAATCTTATCTATCATGTTCTGATGTTTATCCAGGGCTTAACATTGTGAAGGAATGATCAGTGCAGCTGGTAAAAAGCATCTCTGTTCTTCACCAACTATTATATATTCAGCCAGTGTTCATCAGGCTGGAGCTTCAGTCTCTGAATCGCTCCCCCTAGCTTCAGTATTAGCTAACCCACTTCATACCGCTCCAGAAGCATATTGAGTCCTGACGTATGCAGGTTTTAAGGAGGCAAAGATAAAATTCCCAGTATAAAGGGAAAAATAATTCACCAAATGTTGTGGATTAAGGGTGTGCCATACAGAGTGACACCAGAAGCCCAAGCTGTTTGCCGTTTTTTTTGTGTGTTTCGATTTTCCTCGCTGGTGCACCAGTAGCACAGAGAGGGCAATGCCTAGTGGCACTACAGCTCCATACATTGAGCTGTCTAAGTACTTGGAGACAGATGCCCGCTGTTTATTCAGCAGCACTATGAAAGGATTTGATTCAGAGCAGCAACATTCTGGTGTGGAGGACGGAAGGAGTTGTGAAATATTTTCTTTTAATTTATGTGGTGGCAGGGGAACCTGGTAAAAACCAATTTATAAATTCTGTAGGTATCCAATCTATTGTTGTCATCTGGACAACTAAAAGACATAAATATAGAATAACGCTATTCCAACAGTGAATTATACTTCCTTTGCCATTACTCTGAGCCATTGTGGAGCCCAAGAGCTTTGCTGACACAAGAGAGTTAGACAGGTTCCCCTGAAGTAGTGCAGTCATCTACTGTTACCACAAGGCATGTGATTTTTCTTTTTCCCCCTTTGGTTCAATATATGTTACGTATTTCAGTTGAAAGGAACTATAAAAGGGCAAAGGACAGGAGAAGCCTAGTCCTTGGCTTTAGATGGATTTCAACATATTCTGGGAGCACACGAGGTAAAAACTTTCAGCTGGCCTAAGCTTCCATGCGTGTCTTTGTAGGACTTTAACTTTGGTTTCATCTCCCTTTAAATTTGGGGGGGGGGGGTGGGACGGACACGACGACGATGGACATGACACGACAGGGAATACCATTGATTAATCTGTTGGTTTTATCCAGCATTTTGTGACAATTTTTCTCCTCTCTTAATATCTGGGACCTTTTATGGTGCTTTTATGATAGTATTTCAGCTCATCACTGCCTTGGTTTCACACATGCAGGTCTCAGGCAAAGGGAAGGAGATAACTAGTGTGGAGTCTCTCAGGAAACCTCACGCAGCTAGGTGCTGGATCTGTCCTTCACAAGTGACCTAACAGAAGAAGCTCCCTTCATTTCTGTTCACCCCTTGTTCAATAAGATAGTGGAAAACCACACAATTTGTTCAGTTTGTTTTTCCTCAAAGAAATAATAAGCCAAAGAGGAAAAAGCATTGTCCCAGTGGATCTGTGAGACAGATCGCTGCTAAGCAGAAGAAATAGCCTCGACAACAAAACACAGATTTCTGAGGTGCTTCAGTGCTCCAACTAGTATTTTACATTGATTATATGTCAAGTCATTATTTAGGCAAACTAGATAATCTGCATTGCAACTTCAAATGGGAGAACCACTGAGGCACCTGCTCTGTGTCTGTCTGCTGGAACAGAGAAACTTGATATGCATAAAAGAAGAAAAGAGATGTTGGCCCCTGATGCTGGCCATCCCTGCAGCATGTGTTTGAGCAGCGAGCCTATGATAAGAGCCACGACAACACACTCTGTGGGCTGTGCAAGAGGGAAGAATTTAATTTTCAGCCTTCTCCAACAGATGTGTTGACAATCCATAAGCGTATGGCTCTCCTTCACAGGAGTTATTGCCCCCAGCTTTAATGTAATTTTCAGGCAGTTTCCTAGCTCCCATTTCTCTCATTTCTTAAATATATGTGTCTCCTCAAGAGAAAAAGGTAATAACCATCTGAAAAAGAAAATGGATGGAATTCAGCCCAGTCAAAACCAATCAGATCCTTCAGATCTGAGGTTTGTATACTCCATTTGAATGATTGGCTAATGAACATGAGCAGAGGCGTGGAGCAGTGTTGGTCACAGGGAATTCACTGACATTCATTCACTTAGATTTTTTCCTCTCTTCTCTGTTGGTGCCCACATTATCTGAAAAAAATGGGGGTTTACTTTGGTTTTTTGATTACCTTTTTTTTTTTTTTTTAATCAAGGACGTTTATTGGCTTCTTATTGCTTTGTGGAGAGAATCTGAATAATCAAAGCTGCTTCTGTCTGCAACGTATAAAACTATTCAAGTTAACAATTCAGATGCTAGGGAAGTGGGGACAATGAATGCCTCACAGAGTCTGGACATCTCCCCCCACCCATACAAGGAGAGTCTTTTGTACTTTGAGGCGTCATGAGTGCAAAGACTTGTCTTCTGTGGGTCTTAAGGTGGAAAAGGTGGGCTGTTTGTAGGTTAGAGCTTGAAGTTTTACCCACAGGAGTGAAAAAGTTTCCTCCTACTTTCCTTACTGGATCTTGCCAGCTGTAGAGACTTCACTTTCTTGAGGGCTGACTGAGTAATCTGGTGTGTTCAATAGCTCAAAACAGCATCAAGACAAAAGTGGTCTTAACCATTTCATAGCTAGGTAATGAATAAGAGCAAAAAAGCGTGGTGTTGACATAATGTGCCTCCAGTAAATCATCAACAAAACCCTGGCTTTAAATGTTCACTTTTCGGAAGATAATGTAACTTTATAAAGGAAGAGAGTCTTTATGATTGATGCACTAAAGTAGGGCTCAGGAGACAAGCTAAAAACCTAATTGCTTCTGCAGCTTTTATGAGTGTGATTCATCTGGTATAACTTTACCTACCTGTAAATTAAGTTTTTAATCTACACTGGTTATTCAAAGCCCATCTATGAGAAAGACATGCATTTCTAGTTCATCCACCCTATCCTAAATGACAGCTCTTTCTAAGGTGCTTTATTACTTTCCTATGACAAGAGAGTGAGTCTCTTTCTCTTCCTAAGCATGTAGTTTAGGTGGATTCATCTGATCCACCTTCATCATTCCTTTGGCACTGTAGCAGCAAGGACTTTTTCCCCACCTAAGCCTCTACTACCCCTCTTTTGGGGATGCGTATAGTAGCGTTTATGGGGTGCATGTACATGACAAGTTATGTACAAAGGCCAGGCTAAATGCTTGCAATAAAATGGATAGTAGTTACATTTTGTATTTGGATGGTCATTCTTATTTTTGTAAACTTCAGGTCTTTAAATGTTTTTCATAGTGTCCTGGAGCAGAGGCATAATGGCATAGTGTCTCACTTAGAATAATTAAAATTTCTCTTAGAGCACTTGGGGCTCAGAACAGAAAGCTGTTGTCTGACAAAATTACTGTGAGTAATTCTATTTTTTTCTTAAATGATGGAATTTAAAATGTAGCAATATATCAGTAACCTGGTTAGCTGAGCAGCCTGGGATGCTAGGTTGATTGACAGACTTTTGAGAAAGCGACTGACCCCATACTTAATGTTTTTGTATTATGATTGCAAATAGCACAGTGCTAAATGTTGTGATCCAGTCTCTGCAGTGCAAGACTCATCAACAATTTGCATGAGCAATCATACCATTAATATCCTGAACAAGGTTGATCTATTGGTCTCATTTTCTTTTCTTCCTTTTCTTGCCAGTAGCCCTGTTGTACTCAGCATTATTGTAAGCTGGTTTGTGATCAGCTAAAATAAGCAAAACATGGCCTTAATTTTGCCTTGCTTTTTTTTTTTTTTTTTTTTTTTTTCTTCATTTCAGTGGCTGCATCAACTGCTAATTCCACAGCTGGTGCGGCCATGAATTCTTTGACTTCTCTGGGTACTCTCCAAGGATTGGCTGGAGCCACTGTTGGACTGAATAATATTAATGCACTAGCAGGTACCGTAAACAGTGAGTATTTATTGCTGTGGTGGACAGCCTTCCCCAATAATGCCACAAAAACTATCAATTGTAAAGCGATGATATGATTATTTTTAATCTATGTACAAAATAAGGGAGTCAAGCTGATCTAGTTGCATTCATGGTACTTATGCAGTTCTGGAGTCTTTCAGTTTCACATAGTTTGCTCTGCAAAGTGAAGTCCCTTGGGTCCCTGCACAAAGACACCTTTTCTTGCAGGGTGTATGGAAGGTAAAAGAAATGCAGCGAGGTAGTTGGATTATCTAGGTTATAGGAGAGGTTCCTGGTTCATTTAGGGAGTCTGACAACAGGTGTATCGCCCCAAAGTACAAAACCTCACTCAGAAATGTAGTGATAAGAAAGATGTTTGCCACAGAGGCAGTCCTTTTAAAATGTCTGTAGGAATTATCAAATTGAATTGAGAGCAACATACTTAAAAAATGAAGGCAAGTCTTTGGCTTTTAATTGGCAAGTGTAAGAGAATGATGCAGTTAGTCACCTGTAATACCAGAGCATGCACACCTATCCTATGACATCTTAAACAAACCCTGGCATCTCCAGCTAACTAGGTGCCGGTAGATGTTAGAACATTCTTTCTTGTTCTTAGCCTTGGTCAAGATTTTCCTGAAGAAGAAGGATTTTTTTTTTTGTTGTTTTAATTTTTTTCTGCTATGATGACTTCACCATTGCCTGCAATGGAAGAGATTTGTCCAGCTGCATTTCCCCTTCCCTTTTTTTTTAGCTGCTGTTGCTCCTTGCATTTCCTTTTGCAATGCAAGGAATCTTATTTGGCCATTGCCAGTCCATGACCTATCATAATGTACCCCCAGGAATGGATGTCCTCCTCAGTATCTCTTGCTCACTCTGATGCTCTGCATGATGTCCTTTTTGTCACTGTTACTTGGCTGCTCACACAATCTTTTTGTTCTGTGATCTCTGGTTGTCATTGTTGGGAGTCGGGAAGGAAGGGGGCTTATGGATGTCCATGTAGCAATGTTGAGTGGTTGCATGGGGTCTTGTGTAAAACAGGTCTTGCTTCTGGCAAGGACATGCATATTTCACACAAACAACCTCATAGTAAATATGACTCAAGAGCAACTTAAAAAAAATTTATGTTCCAAACCAGTAGATGTTAGTTTCCTGTCTTATTATTACATTAGTATTACAGCAAGCCACTGGAAATGGCATGCATGAAGAGCTAATTTATCTCCTCTCATGAACTCCCGTAGTAAGAGAGCTACCCTGTCACAAGTAAGAAATCATTAAATGTCCTTTCCTGATAAACAGACGATCTGGTTTACTTGGTTTATAAGAAGTCACAATATCAAAAGCAGAGTATGGCATCCTGCTCCTTCCCTCCCACAAGTACTAAGAACCAAGGCACACTGGAGCACTCCAAGATAATGTCCCTTTCATCAAGACTGAGCAAGAGTGAATCATCTGTGAGCTCTTGACATTGTGTGGGAACCATTCTGTTGCACTTCTTTTAACACACCTTGTTAGACTACAAGTAAAGAGTTTACGTTTTCTCAGCAAGTATTTTGAGGTGATGTGTGTGCAAATTTACCTGCATGTGTCATTTGAAGTATTAATGACATAGTTACAAGCTAGTACCAAATTTCAGTGTGTTTTAAGCTACCTTACTTCCGTGGACTTGTACCAACAGTGGCTTCAGTCCCAAATCTTCTTCATGGATGTTTTTATGGACAAAGGCATGTGTGCCTGGAATATCTGTATGTGTATAGCACTCACAAAATGTACGTTGGTATGTCTGTCTATGTATATACATATGAAAGAGATCTAAAGACGGGAAACTGCTTCCCCACAACACAACACAACACAACACAACACAACACAACACAACACAACACAACACAACACATTGTTGTGGCACTGTTTCTCTCAAAAGAGTGACATTGATTATCAATTTTGGGTACCTGTGATGCTAATGATAGAGAAGCATTGTTCAAAACCACCTCCCCTGTCTATTTTAATTACAAGCCAGTGCTTTTTCTAGTGACCATGTCTAATCCAGTTATTCACACTCAGACCTCTTTAGGAACCTTCAGGAAGCCTCATGTTCAATAAGTCAAATGTTTCCCACTATGCCATGGTCATAAGCACTCCAGTAAAAAACATTAATTGGTCATGGAGGTTCCTGAAGTAACTGTGCAGAGAAGGTGGAATTGAGTGATATGCTTCTAATTGGGGATATAACAAGAGTGATCCAAAGTGCAAGTCAAGCAGAGCTTAAACCAAAAATGAATCAGAGGGTGGCACTGGGCTTGGGCATTGGTTTACACAGAGGTGTTGGAAGAGGTACTCCTCTAGTGCCATGTCCTGCTCTGTATGTGAGAACCACAGGGACAGTGCCTTCCAGGCTGAGCTCACTAGGAGTCCTCTATCTGTTTGCTGGGTCCAAAGTAAAGAAGCTGGGCTGTGGAGAGTGGTAGTGCTCTCATTGTAGAGAGAAGCATTGTAGAAAGATGTCTAGAGGCCTTAAAAATTAAAGAGAGTAGAGTATGGTAAGTTTAACTATTTCCAAGGGTGTGGCAACAGTTGTACATACATGTGGGGATTCACCCAGTCTTCTCTCAGTTGTGCTTGAAGCATCTAAAACCTTAAATGACAAAACATTAGACTGTCTCCTTTGGGCACTTAAATTTAAATAATGTAACTAACAAACAGAATTGTGAATAATGAGGAATAATGAATAAAGAAGGAATTAGAGATTCTTTGCAATTAACAAAGACAACCATGGATCCAGGATACCGAACAGCTACGACACAGTATTTGTGTGTGAACCCAGGGCAGCCACTTACCCTTTCTGCCCCTGTATTTACATCTGTAAAATAGAGATAAAACTATTTGTGACAGATTTGAAGGTGCTTGGAAAGCACTTGGAGAGACCTTTGGACTTGCCAAGCATTGTCACTTCTGTATTATGTAGAGTAACTCAAAAAAGGAGAAGGCCATAGATGAGAGACTCTAGAAGGTTATTTAACAGAAGTGAAGAAGGGACCAGAGTTCAATATCAGACTGAAGTGCATTGGTGGAGATAATAAAGAGATGGAAGAGATATGTAACTGCAGCTGGACCTTGTAGATTTCATAAAAATGTAAAAAAGGAGAAGAGAAAACATTCTGAGAGCTTTCTGTATATCTGTTTTGCTCAGGAAGGAAGTGTTTTAGACACGTGGGCTGTGGTAGCCGTGGCCGTGCCCTTCCCAGAAGCGATGCAGCCAGCTGGGGCTGCCTGGCTGTTTGCTAACCTGAAATTGTTGGGTGGGAAGGGGCTTAATGAGTCTAGGTGAAACAAGGGGGAGGATGCTGTCCACTGCAGCACAAAGCATGTTTATCTAACAGGCCGATGACTCACAAAAGATAACGTTATCCTAACGCTTCCTCTGTTATCAAGTTGTTTCAACCCTATAATAGAAGTAGAAGCTGCTTCATCAGGAGCCTTTACTTTAACCAGAGCTGTGTATACACCCATGCAAGCAATGACACAAACCTAAGTACAAAAACATCAGAGTAGGTTATGGTCAGGCTCAGGATCAAATTATTATTATTATCGTTATTGCTGTTGCTATTATTATGCTATTGCTCTTTATTACTATTACTATTATTCAAAATTTCCTATCTTTTAGGTATAAGATGCTCCACAAGCTATGTTGGTTTGCAACTTTTTGTTCTATAGCTGGAACTATTATACATCAAAGATCTGCTCTCCTGTGCTCTGGCAGAGGTTTTTGTTCAAAGTAGTGGCAGCCAGTTTCTCCTATCAGGATACAGTGATGCTCTGAAGTGGGGTGAAGGGGAAAGAGAAATCTTCAAAGTGCGAGACATTTTATTAAGGAAAGGCTAAGAATATCACATCTCTGTCAAGTGTTCAGTCACACAAATTATAGTAATATCAAAAGGTATAATTTATGCAGTACAATTCTCTTAATTGGCACAGACTCTGGTGGTGCCAGAAAGGTGCCACTTGAGCAATTGTCCTGATTATCCAAGACTCATAGGAATACACTTTTCGAATCTGCATAAGAGATGGAAGAAAAGTAGTGGGTCAGCATCTTTATCCTCCTCTGTCAATGCAGGATAATTCCTTGCAGTATTCGTTCTATCTCTAAATTACTCATGTGATAAGATTATGCCACTTCCCTTGAAGATTGTTTCCTGGTCTAATAGATTTCATTGTTAATTCTCTGTAAAGTGTCCTCTGCTTAATTTCCTCACTTTTCTCCAATTTACATATCAACCCTTATTACTGCTCTGAAATTAAGCCCTCTCTTTCTCTTCAATGTTCTTAGCTTTTTGGTCTTAATATGGCTCTACCAGTCATCTCTTCACCTATCATTTTGCCAACCCAAACACCAAGCAGTCAATGTCTAAGAAACGGTCGCTGGTGGTTCTGGGTGCCTCAGTTTTCTCATGACTGATCTGTACTTCAAGGGGCCTGATTAAGCCCTTCTAAATTGTTTGTGAGCTGTTCACCTAAAAACTGGGGAGCACAGATCAGCTAGTTGTGCAGAAAACTCCCTGGCCCAACTTTCAGTCCTGTTGAGCACTTACTGCTCTAGTTGACACAAGTCAGAGGTGTGGGTGATGAGCAGGGCTTGGAACTCTGCCACCCCTTCAACTGCCAAAGAGGCTGTAGCTCTGAGAGAAAATTCACTTTTTCTAGAATTTCGGGGGTGGTGGGGGGGGAAGTGTTAACACTGCTAACTTCAACATGGCTTATTCAGGAGGTGTGATGAGGAATAGAAGCCAACAGGGAGAGGCTGTAGCCCGGGATTTTGTCTGCCATCGAGTCAGAGTGGTAACACTTTTTTTGCAGATCACACTATTTGCATGGATGAGGGATGCCATTTTCCACACAGCTAGCAATCCAGTCTGAAATTTCCTCTTTGGCAGTCATCCCAGTTAAATTAATCTGTTATTTATCAGGATGTAGAATCACTGTAAAGAAAAAAAAGAAGTGACTCTGCTTTCAGTGAGAAGAGAGGCATTGCTAGAACCAGATGCTTTTGTTTCTCCGTGAAAGATACCTATTCTGAGGGAAGCATTTTTAGTCACTCTAGGTGTGCTGCTGTTCATTTCTTCTGGAGTAACTGGAGAAGGAGGGTGGAAGCGTAGAGCATCGCAGCCCATCTTCCTCCCACAAACCTAAGGGACGAATTCCATAATTATACAGAGGGTTATTTCTAAATGCTGTTAATCAGGATTCTCTGCTAACTGTCTAAGCGTAATGCTTCTGATACGGTGTGGTCATGGCCTGTGGCTGAAGGTGCTCGTCAGAAGGAGCAGCCTTCCTTGCAGACTGTTTTTTCTCAGTGGCCAGCTTGCAAGGACACAGGTCAAACACGTCCCACTCTCCCAGCTTCAGATACCCTCAGCAGGAGCAGAGGTGCTGAGGAGGGTGGGCAGAGAGGCTGGCAGGAGCATCGAGCTGTAGTACTTGCCAGTAGCAGGCTGCATGCAAGTCCGTTTGACTGTGCCACCGTTGTGCTAACAGTGATCCTGACGCCAGAGTCGTGTTTTCTTTGTTTTCAGTCCCATTTAGTGAAGTGCCAAGCTGCATGCACTGCTGTCATTGTCAGTGTCATATAATACCAACGACTTTCGGAAAGCACTAATGAACAAGTGCAATTTCTTTTCTCTATTGTTGGGTTTTTTGTAAAGTTGCTCAAATGCTCTCAGGTATGGCGGCCCTGAACGGAGGACTCGGCGCAACAGGCTTGACGAATGGTACGGCCGGTACGATGGACGCACTCACCCAGGCCTACTCAGGGATCCAGCAGTACGCTGCCGCCGCGCTGCCCACCCTGTACAGCCAGAGCTTGTTGCAGCAGCAAAGCGCTGCGGGCAGCCAGAAGGAAGGTAAGCACCTGCTGCCGCTGGAGCAAGCACTGTGGCCAAGCAACCTGCGTTCGGCCAAGCAAAAGTGATGGCGTGGGTTCGTTTCTTCCTGGAGGCTTAATGAAGGACCTCCAGTAGCCTAATTTTTGATTATTCCCCGCAACCCCCGCCCCACCCCCCACCCCCAAGTTTTCTCCTCTTCGGTATTGTTACCCTCTTTGACCTCTAATGCAGTTCCTTCTTTAACCATCTGTCCTACAAGTTACACTTTACTGACCATCCCTTCTTATATAAAAGCATTTAGCAATGACCGCATAAAAAGGCACTGGTAACAAAAATCACCCCTTTATGGCTGCCGTTTTCTCTTCTGCTTTCCGTTTTTGTGATAATGGAGTTAATCTGATTAGGTTTGAGGTTTTGAGTTAATGACAAGATCCGTTTTCACTTTGAGTGGTTCTTTGCTTAATTGTAGGTCTTGCGGGGAAGCAACTAAGTGAATGATTACCCCCTCTCCCCACACCGACAGCGAATAAACCTCAGGAAGTTACTGCTAAGAATAAATGAATACTAATTACAAGATGTTTAGGAAAATGAGGTTACCCTTTTCCCCTCTCCTGTTCCTCTGCACACTTCCCAGGCATTTTGGGGTTTGTTTCTGTTTTTGTTGCTTTCTCTTATCCTAATTTCCAGCTGATTCTAGAAGGACAGGAAAATATCGCATGCTTTCTAAGATTGTATCTATGTTGTCATTGCTGTTCTTGCCAGAGCTAAGCTTTGGAAAGAAACCTAGTATAATATCCTCAAGAGAAATTTTTTTATCCCCTTGTAAAATAGTATCTTGTACTGTTATGGGATGCGTTTCCTAGGAAGACAAACTTGGCATTCCCCCAGCTGGCTATCGTATAGGGACACTGGAGTTAAAATGTATATTTTCTCTGAATTCTTCATTTACTGCTTAACAGCTTGGATTATTTAAAGTGAAAGGGTTTTTTAATCAACTTTTTTCCCCCTTATGTTTTTGTGTTCTCTGCATTTATCTTTCATCTCACTCCCTTTGGTCAGTGACAATTGATTATTTCACACCAGAAAGAAATTGTTTGTTTGGTGTCACAGAGTGGAGGACACATTGATTTTTTTCCAACTATTTCAATTTGTTTGTGTTTATGAACATTCATACCAAGCGTAGGCTTACTTTTTATTATTATGAATTGGCAGTGTCCCTTATAAAATAGGCCTTTTAGTTATATGTCTCGTATCTGTTAGTAAGGGGTTAAGTTAAAGTGAGAAAATCCCATCACTGAATACTGACAACAATGTTTTGTCTCTTCACATAACTTCTGAGGGAATGGTGAAGAGTCTGGAGTGGTTGAAGATAAACAAGTACTAGAGAAAAATGCTATATAGATATTAAATGCTGAAACACAGTGAACTGCCTCATGCCTCTTCTCTAAAATACTGTTTAATAAGTTTTTTCTTACTGTTTTAAGAAATACTGCTTTCTGGGAAAGACAGTTTCCTTGCGGGAAGAAGTAAGTTGTGGGTGGCAATTTGTTTCCTTTATTTGTTTCCACATCCAAAAAGTTTTTCTTTTTAAAAACTTCCTCCCCTCCCCCAATCCATTTATCCCCTTCTTTTGGACAAACATTGCAACCTTTTCCTTCAGGCTGAGAGAGAGCAGCCAGCCTGGTTCTTTGGTATGGGAGAGGTGAGCTGCTGTGACTGTTGCAGACCGTATTTCACAAATCTGATGCGTGCTTTCCTCTTCCTCTCCAGAAAACCAAGGACATCACATCTGAGGCACACTTAGGTTCCATTAAAAGCAAGGGAATACTTAAACAGGTTACTGTAGATGTTTTTTTTTTACCGGCAATGTTTGTTCCCTTGCTGTACCACTTCCACTCCTGGTGTTTGCATGGGAAGGCCACATGTCTGGCTCCATCATTCATCATGTTCTTCCAGGCATCCATTGCTCATCTCCAGTATGCTATTGTAAAGGAGAAATTGAGCTAGGGAAAAAAAATAACCTATTAGTGCTAGGATGATTGTTCAAACCAACAGCACTAATAATGTGCATCTCACTTTTTGGCTGTAAGAAAAATACTCAAAGCACTTTCGAGTTTGCACCTTTCTTTGCAAACTCAACTTTGTCTAAAACCACTTTAATTTCAACCCAGCTACTTTATTTTGAACTTTTTGAAAAGACGTACTTTACAGAGTTTCTTCTAGGAGACATCTTTCCGTGTGGAATTTTTATTTAAAAAAAAAAAAAGAAAAAGAAAAGCTGTCATTTTGACATGATTCAGTACAAATTTAATTCTGAGTATCTTTTTCTCTCTCCAACTTCACTGATTTCCAAGTCACAAGGTTTGCTTTGTCTTACCCTTTTTATTCCCACTTCCACCAATTTCCTGCCCTTTAAGTTCAAATCTGTGATACTCAAGTCTGAGCTTGGCTTATTGCAATTCCATAAATTCCTGCAATTGGAATTAAATCGACAAACCCATGGAAGTGTTTGAGGCAGCAGAGGACTCCTTGTGCAGTGCTTGAGGTATTGTGAGAGAGCAATACATTGTGTACCTGTTTTCCTAACCCTAATTATACTGAAAGGCACTCGTATAAATTGAAGAGGCAGCAGTTTAACTTCTGTAGCAGAGTTATCAGGTAAACACTTTTCAAGATAGGATGCTCTAAAGAGCTGCATTTCAGCTCTGTTCCTTTGATGATCCATTTGCTTTTGTTACTTCAAAGTTGGAACGTGAAATGTTTTCTGGCCATCACCATCAGTAAGTATTATGGAAAAATAGATTAAATACAGCACTTTTAATAGCTGTTTTCATACTTGGTTTTGGTTTTTTTTTTTTCTCCCCCTAAAGGTCCGGAAGGGGCAAACCTCTTTATTTACCATCTCCCCCAGGAGTTTGGAGACCAGGACATTCTGCAGATGTTCATGCCTTTTGGAAATGTTATCTCTGCTAAAGTCTTCATTGACAAACAGACCAATCTGAGCAAGTGCTTTGGTATGTCAAATTTAATAAATCAAATAGTAAAATCCACATGCACTGTACTGAAAAGGGGCCAGGAAAGAAAATTAACAGCAATGTGAGAAATGTCAAACTGGAAATTCATTCCAAAAATAATGGACTGTTAATCCTCAAATGAGCAGGAAGATGCACAGACAAACTACTTCTAACTAAAAATTGGATATGAAAAAACAGTAATAATCTTCCAGTCTGACATCTCGCATGAATGTGTCAAGTGCATGAAACTAATTACACCCTATGTGGGGGAATGTCGTTTAGTATACTATTAAACTGCCTTATTATGGATACCTAATTATTCTCTATTGTATAGCTAAGCCACTTAAAAATGCTCTATGTTTAACCCATTACTTCTACATTTCAGGAAGTTCTTTCTTCTGAATTAAGCACAAGATTTTGCAATTAGTGATTGAATGTTCTGTACATGTAGTTCAGATCGCTTTGCAGACAGTTGATGCCTAGATCTGCAGCTTCAGCTGTTGCGGGCAGACTCTGGTGCATTACGGAAGGTAGCATCTCCCCTTACCTTAGCACAGGGATGAAGGAAGCCTCACAAGATCAGTGTCAAGTTTCCCAGAGAACACTAAGCTGCCAGAACATTAGATCACAGCAGAGAAGACGATGATATGTTGATATAAAACAAGTTCTCTGGTTGTTTAAGTGGGCTGATGTCTTTGGGATAGTGTAGATGTGCCAGGTCAGTGCTTTGCTGGAGTGGAGTGCCAAATGTGAGGGGCAATTTGTTTAGTGCATTGGTCTAATAATTGTTGTCTTATGCAAGACATAAGAGGGGTCTAGGGGGAGGAAAGAATCTCTTAAAGATAAGGTTTATAAGTTTTGACCTAAAATATTGGAGCTTCCTTAAAAGTGATGGTTCTTTCCCAGAGTAAAGGAACACAGCTATACGTATGACCAAAGAGTAACTAACAACCCCCTAGTTTCCAAAACTCCTTTGAACCAACAGTGTTGCTCTTTGCCCAGAACCATCCCTTAATTCTGGTGTCCCCATTAACTATTATAAATGTTTCTTAGCTTGCATAGAATTACTTTTTAAAAAAATCTAGGGTTTGTTAACATGTGTCTAAGGATTTCTCTCTGCTAGGGTCATTCACGGGCCCCACAGCTATTGGGCTTCAATCCATCTTGAAAGGGCTTGAATTTATCTAGACAGTACCCAAAGACGAGGAGCATTCATCAAGTTACTCAGAAACACCTACTGCACTGGAATCCAAGCCTTGCCACAATCTAAGTATTTTTCACCTGAAGGTGAACCCTTTGGGCACCCAGAAAGTTAATTTGCTTCAGAGAAAGGGTGTGACATTCTTGCTGCATTCTTGCGTAGTCTTTCAGTTCATTTTTGAAGCATTGACCTCTTTAAGCTTGACAAAAAATTGTTCATATCTAGACTAATATAGTCCAGCTTGTTTCTGCAATGAGTTAAAACAGTCCCTGAGGCTGTTGCCAGTTTGAAAAGCTCCCTATTGATCTGGAGCCAGTTCAGTTAGTATGTTGGGGTGACAGAATCTTTGTTGAGGTCTCCAGAATCTTGATGAAATGTCAAATCAAGCTGCATTAATCGAAATGCAGCAATTATGGTGACTGCTGAAAGAATGTAGATTAGTTTGGGCAGGCGGCTCAATTCATCAGCGCGCTTCCCACACTTGCTTTTTGTGGGTTTCCTTTTACTCTTTTCTCACCTGGTGACACATCTGTCTGGATTTGTGGGACACAATTACCTAACTTCGAGCAATGCACCGAGGTTATCTTATTAGAGGGAAAATGGAGGGGTCAACACCCAACGGACGAAGGAGTCCTCTGTCTTTTTGGCATTAGTCAGCTGTCACTAACATTTCAATTTCTCATTCTTCCTCCCCAGATATTCTGCCAGCAGTGAGAGAGTTCTGCTTTAAAAACAAAAAGAACTGCAGTGGCAGGGGAAGTTGAGATTTTCTGATTCAGTAGGTGACTACTTGGTGATGCTGCTAGTCATAGGCAAAGCCAGAATTAACCCTGCTAGTTTAACATACTAGCATACTTTATGTGTACCTCCTCAGCTTTATTAGCAAGAATCATCTATTTGTTCTTTTGGTCTCATATTTGTGGTTTTAAAAGCTTTATTTTTTCTCTGTCCTACCATCCAAAAACTAGCACAATAATACATCTGAAGAACCCATTTCTCTCCTGTATCATTAATGGTCATTGTTCTTGGTACAGTTTGGGGTTTTTGTTTGGTTGGTTTGGTCTTTTTCCCCCTTGTAGTAGTAGTAGTAGTAATAGTATCTGTGTTTTGCACATGCTTGGTACTTTCTACTCTGTAGTTTCCAATCTCCGGCCCAAAGGAGGAGGAAGTCAACTTACAGATGAGGACAGGTTGAACACCAAAAAGGTGAAAAGATTGACCAAGGCTGTCCACTGGCAGGATTGGGAAGGCAAGGTGCATTCTGCATGAGTCGCAGCGTAGTGATATAGAGTGATGAACTTTTACGTAACTGCTTCTCAAAATTAAAAACTACTTCTCTTTGCAGAAAATGGACTTTGGCTTTATTTGCTTTCTTGTCCACCTCAAATGATTGCTCAAAAGATTAAATGGTGATGAGAATGACAGGACAGTCTGTTCATGCCTGAAAGTGCTCTTCAGTCAGTTCTCATGAGCTCTCGTTGGTTCAGCAGGCAAAGGGTTTCACTCTTCAAGCTTACCTCTTGCCTTTCATAAACCTTGGAGTAACAGAAGTGAGAGATGTAGAAGTGAAGCAGGGGAGGGGGGACCCAATGACATCAGCACAGAAAGGCAGTCTGCCTCATAGAAAAATTGCTATTTGAATGATTAAAAATATTTTCCTTGATTATAGACATACATAGAGATATAAAACAAAAATCAGAATTGTCATGACAGAGTCTTTGAAAATTGATAAGAAACACCGACCCATCCTCATGTAACCTGCAGTTTAAAATTGAGACAAAAATTGATGAATGGGTGCAATCAGAAAAAGATAAATAAAGGGAGAGAATGGCAGATTCCTCTGTAAGCTTTACAAATGAAGGTTCTCGATAAGGGAGAAGATGAAAGCGTGACAGGCTAATGTAGATATAGCATTCTGCATGAAGAGACAAATTGTGGATCTGAATAACAACTGAATGAACACGGCTGGTGCCATCGATGCAGCACAGGGGTTGTATGTTTGAATTTGCGGCTGAGTCAAGGAAGCTAATAAAAAGACATAGAATGAGATGACTTGTCTTATCCCCCTTGAAGGTAAGGGTAGCCTGAACTAGTTGTTCTTCTGTCAGCAGTGGAGGTGTCTAAACTGGTGACATGAATGGTGGGTGTGCTTGCTTCTTTTTATTCACCATTCACAGATGCCATCTAAATGGCTAGTTTAGATCAGTTGCTTAATTTTCAGGTGAATAAAAAGTAGCTCAGAAGAAAAGGAACTAAGGTGTTGAGAAGTTCATAGCAGAAGACTGTCCTGAATGCACTTAAGAGAACAAAGTGAAGGTCAGGAAAGCTGTAGAGGAAAATGCTGAATTGTCCAAGTAACTGACAGTAGCTACATCTCAGTTGTGGAGCACCTGCCTGGAAGGTGCTCCAGCTGCCTCCCAACTCATGGTAGATCTGTGTTCTATCTCTGAGGCGATGCTAGAGATCAAGGCTGAGATCTGTGAGCTGATAGAAGCAGGCACAGGAGTTCAGTGCTGACATGTGAACAGATGAGATCTCCTAGAAGAAAACAGGGGCAAGGAAGAGAGTGGTGAAGCTTCTCAGGATATGGCAGTAACAGTAAGAGGAAATGATCTAGTGGAGAAAGCGAGGAAGTGACAAGTTACTAAAACCAAGGAAGGTATAGAGGAACATTTATTTCCCTTGAGGAGGTAACAAATAATCAACCGTAGAACAACATGAATAGAGCATATTGGCTTTGGCCAGGGGAAGGTCTGCAGAGTTGTACATGAGAGGTGTTTTTGAGTGGAAGGAACAGAACTTAGCCTGAATTGTCAAAGAAAAGTCTTGAGTTAATAGTTTGGTGAAGCTGATTTAAGGTGAAACCATAGGGATGGTCTGTGAAGGAGAGCAGGTGGACAAGCACCAGATGAATGGATAAGAGCTTTTTTTCTTTACAATGAGGAAAATATATCCTTCTGATAATGAAGGTGGGAGAGGGCAGCAGTGCAACATAAGCAAGAGTCATAAAAGAATAGGCTAAAATGATGGTAGAAACAGGTTATGAATCAGAGAAGTATGCAGGCGCTAAGCCCAAATGAAGAAAGCTGGTAGAAGAGAGGCACTGAGAAGCCTGTGCGTTAGAACTGAAAACAAAGTGTGTGGGATCCATGCTTGTAACAGAGTGAAGGGATATGTGTTAAGGCAAATTCAAGTGGAAAGAAGAGGGAGCATTTCAAAGCAGATGCGTAATAGCAGGCTGAGTACAGTAGTAATTAGCCAGAGCTGAGGCAGAGCAGCAGTTAGGCGAGCATTGCAATTACAAGTGGGAGGCCCAGATATGAAAATGAATTTTGAGCTTCCAGAATCAGGGAGATTTGAGTCCATTATGAACAGAGCATTTTTAGTCTCCAGGGGAAAAGAAAGCTGAGCCAGGCCAGCCATTCTGAATTACCCAAGCAAGCATTATTCCCCTAGTTAGTGCTCGCAGCTGAGGAGACCTGGAGTTCTCGTCAAGCCCTGCCGTTGTCTTTATGATACTGCTTAGTTTAGATGCCTGCATACCCCTTTGGGGACCAAGAGGCTGAATTAATTAACATTTAATGTACCTTGAGATCTTGAACTGGAAGAATAGAAAATATTAATGTTGCAAGTGTCCTAAGCTAAGCCCGAGGAGGTGAGTGTTTCCTAGCGCACAGAACCAATGCACATGGGCGCACACTCATGTGTGCAAATGTGTGTAGGCAGTTTGGGTTTTGTTTTCACGTAACCAAGCTTTCTGTTTCAGCTTCACACCTGCAGACTGGCCTAGTAGTACTTCCTAATAGGCTGGGAGGTATATAGATATTACACTGCAAAGTGTCGCGGTAGTAAATATCTTCAGTCTCTAAGGTAGGTAGATAAATAACAGATTGAAAACTGCATTGCACCAAAAGTGGCCAACTGCATCTGAGCTAGTAAAGAAATGTTATGGAGGTAAAGGGGAAGGTAAAGGAAATGGGAGAGGAAATGGGATACGAAGTGTGATCAAAGAACTAATTGAAGGTGAGGTAAATGTGTCAAATAGTAATAATAGAATCCTAACAAAACGCCTTCTGACATTTGTTCTAACCTATAGTTCACTTTCTCTCCCACCTCCATTCTGTGTCTCGTAGGTTTTGTTAGCTATGACAATCCAGTCTCTGCACAAGCTGCTATCCAGGCTATGAACGGCTTTCAGATTGGCATGAAACGCTTGAAGGTTCAGCTGAAACGCTCCAAAAATGACAGCAAACCTTACTGATCTTAACCCCAGATGCTTACTGCTCTTATTTTAGCTTTCTTAGGGTAAGTCCCATGAGCAAACCTGTCCTCTGCAGGGGGGTTAAGAAAGAACATAGAGCCAACCTTCACCAAGAGACAGTTATTTTTACAGTTACCACTTCCATTTCCCCACTTGTCCTTATTACACTTGGCTCCCAGTTACTTGCCAAGTAATTACTGAGTTGTGTTACTGTATTTTGTTTTGCAGCATAATTTATCTCCTTTTTGAAACAAAAATAAACATCTTGAAATTCAAAGCAACACACACACACACACGATGTGCAATTTAACTCTGTGAACCCTGGTGCCATTAGCACACAATAAAAGTTGTTTTCTATGGATGGATTGTATTTTACCAGGGTGGCACCAGCAGTTTATAGGTTAAACAAAATGGCCTCATGCCAGTTGAAGCACTTATTTTGCAACAAAAATTGAAACAAGTCTTTCCACTACATCAACTTTTTTTTTAATTTATTTTTAATAGATTTGATTTTTTTTTGGTTCAAATCAACGTCTTGTATATTAGTCTGATTTTACACTGGTCGTCTTTATATTTCACTTTTTTTTAAGTTCTTGTTTTTTTGGAAAGGATTAATGTAAAAAAGATTTAGAGATCTGTTTCTAAAGCTACAGGGTTTAAAATAAAAAAAATAAAATGAGTGACAATACTTGATGTTTCTTGAGAGATAAATTTAATAATAATAAAAAAAGAAAGCCACAGGCCTGTAAATTTTATTTGTAAAAAGCATTTCTATTTTTATACAAAATTTTTACTGCCTCAGAAATAATGGAATTTATTTATTGCCTATTGTTAACTTATTGGATACCTAAAGAGCAGCTCTCTATGCTAGCTAGATCCTTTGAAGTAGTCTCTAGAGTAATTGTGCCAAGAATGGGCACTTTTTCACTGTCGAACCCTACACCCTTTACAGTTCATGCTTTTATCCTCTTGTTTGTATTTGTCTGGTTATTTTGTTCGTAGTTTCCATTACCTAGTTTAAAGTTCAGTTGTCTGGCCTTCCTCCTTCCCCGCCCCCCATCCCTTTCTGTTACATTTGTAGAAACTGGTTCTTTCCTCTCTTTCCTCCCCAAAGAGGAATCCATTCTCTCTGACTTCTTTCAGATGGATCCTTTTGGGGTTCCATTGTGCTCTTGTTGACAAGTATTGTAAGTTAATGCAAATTATGTGAACGGCTCATAGACTCTACTGATAAAAGATTTGCATTAGTTTTCTCCTGCACCCATAAAAGTGATTTTGTTTGTGCTGCATAGATTCTGTGTAACTTTTTTTCCTCTTCCTTGTTTTTTCCCTAGACATCTCCATGCCCGTTAGCCCATCGTTTGCCTAGCATGTCCCTGTGGCGTCTCAAAAAAAAAAAAAAGTTTCATCGTCCCGTCATTGTTTCTGATGTCTTTCTGACCTCACATCATATTTGGTTCTCCTACTGACCTTTGATCTAGTTTGACCTTTGAAATTTGCATGTGACCTCATCTAGCTATGAATTCTGGGAAGTCAATGTGAAAAAACATTGCTGCATTCATGCAAGACTGAAATTTATTATTAGATAAATTAATGATAGGATTTAAAAACAACCTGTGGCAAAATGTTTTTTCTTTCTTTCCTTTTTTAGTTTTCTTTTTTCTTTGGGTTTTTTTGTTTGGGTTTTTTGGTTTGGTTTGGTTTTTTGTTTTTTGGTTGTTGGTTTTTTTTTTTTTCATTTCGTAAAAAAAAAATAAAAAAAAAAACAGACTTGAAAGTATTATACAGGGATTGGCATTCTGCCTGGTCACTGGTGACAATAGCAATATGTGTCCAGAGGCACAGAATGTTGGTTTCTAACAGACTACTTCCAAAACAGTTTGAGAAATAAAACTGTCTGATTTTAAGTCTCTAGAGGTCTGTAATAGTTTTTACATTTTTCAGGCAGTGTAAAGTTTTTTGATAAGGCCATTTTAGGTGGCTCACTTTCTCATTAAAGTATATATATAGAACCACTTTTTGTAGATTAGTATAAGAAAATATTTACCCTGTTTTAGGGCAAATGCTACCTACTTGTGTCACCTTTTGCTGAACTGACTCACAGTTAGACAATCCATGGTTTAATGCACATGAAATTACCTATATTTTATACTGTTTCAATGTACAGAAGAAAGGTTACTGTAAAATGTGTTACGTTGGTGCTTCTGTGAATTAAGTTGTGGTTTCATCATGAGTCTTATGGTCTTAAGTGTTCTATGTTTATAAAAGACGAGTTTAAAATTGGTTTACTTGAACAACAAGAACAAAAACAAGATTCAAAAAAAAAAACAAAAAAAAGTTGTTTGCTTAAAAAAAAAAAAAAGAATTTCATGTGAAAAATGAAAAAATATTCCAGAATAAGTTTGTGTTGGCTTGTGACGCATTGATGTCATTTTTTTATTGTGAACAATTTAGATGTGTTTGTGTTCAGCAAAATGTGATCGGTTTTTCTTTTAAAGAAAAAAAAAATCAGTGAAACTATAGTGCCAAATTCCAAAGGTACTTTCTTCCTAGAGCTTCAGTGTGTTTCTTGTGTGAAGTAATTTGATAACATGGGTATTTTATTATGTGTTTTGTATAAATCCCTAATATTTAAAGAAAAAAGAGGTTAAAAAGTTTGTTAACTTGCTATCCTGTGGTCTTGTTGCCTGAAATTGTTATTGTTTGTTATTTCTCTTTGATGTTTTTTGTAAAACATTGTATAAGTGCCCATGTTTCACTTTTTTAACCACTCTGCACACATCAATGCTGTGAAAGCAAACCTCACTATGTATTTTCTTCATATTGTATGGAAACCTCTAAGGTGAGAAAGTTTTGAACTTTTAACCCTTTCCACCCAGAGCTGTCTTGAGTGTTAATACCTTTTATACATTCACCATTTTGCTGTTTATTTTTATATATATATCTATATCTATAAATATATATATACTTAGTTTTTTGTGGTTTATTTAATACATGGTTGAAATCAGAACAATGCACAGGGCAGATCTGAAGGACAAAAATATTTTACTGCTGTCTAAATTTCTTCTGTATCTATAACTAAAATTATTTAAAACCGTAATTAACTTGTGGGTTTTCCTTTTTAGATTTTGGGGATTTTGTCTTTCTTAAAGAGCTTTTAATATGCTGCTGGAATATGCTATTCAGTATTAATAAAACAAAAGAAAAAGAAAACAATTCTTTAATTATCTATTGTGTGAGCCACTCCCAGACAGGAGTGGTAAATCCACCATTTGAAAACCTTGAGGAGAAAAAAAAATATTTTTGTAATTTAAATAAATGAACTTTTGCTTAAATCAGATGCACTAGATCTTCCTGGGTGAAAATTCAGTGTGCACTGCAGTTAAACTACTTTTTATGGATAAAGTTTACATACACTGTAATGTTTGGTGTTATCTGCCATTATTTGTGACGGCAATATATTGGCTTACTCCTGCAGACACTTGTACAGAGAGGAGTAACTTTACTCATACACGTAGTCCATGGGAATATATATGTGACTGATGTGGGTGTTTGCTGGAGGAAGCTCTGTGTAAGGAACCAGAAAAGAGATGCTGGTAGCCCTTTTCACTGCCTTGTAAGTCTGATTAGATTGCATTTCTACCGCACAAGTAGTGATCAACAATCAAATTCGGTTCTTTGCTACCGGTGTAGAGAATTCATTGCCAATCCAATGTGTGTGAGCAGCAGTACCTGCGACTGATGATAAAGTGCCATACCTTCTTCCACTTTCTATTTCTAGCTGATTATATTCGAAGCCGCCTAAAATTAAAAACAAAGCCCTATATGAACAACATCAGCTGGTGCACTCTTGTCTCTCATCCCCAACTTAAATGCTTCTTTATGTAGAGCCCTGGGATGGAAAGGACTAGCCTCTAGTGATGCAAAAAAGTTTCCTTCTTATAGCACATGCACTTATAAATAAATGATCTATACTTTTCTCACATGTTTTTACTACTGCTGGGGCCTTCCTACACCCTTTGAGGGCTATTTTGTACTACTTGCAGCAATTTTGCATATTCAAAGTATCATCTCACGTACGTTATATTATATATATGTGCATCTATATATATAATATGAGATCATCATTTGGATTGTTTAGACTGTTTCACTAATTTTTCTCATTGTTCCCACCGTATAAATTTCCAAAGCTTTTTTAGATGCCCTAGTGTGTCCTGCGGGTTTACCAGTCTGGTTAGTGGGAGTGCTGATGCCTTTGGTCCTCAGGCAGTGTAACTCGGCATCAGGCTGCCCCGAATTACGCTACACAGGACCTTGGTTTAGCTGTGGGAAAGGAGGAATGTTTCTGTACTTCCAGGCAACTGAGATGGGTCATTGCTGAGAAAACTGTCTATCTTGAGGAAAAAAAAAATTAAAACCAAAATGAAAATCAAGTAAAAAACCAAAAAATCCAAACATACACCTCCTTGGAGACAAATTATCTACCAGTTCTCTTTCAAAATACTGAAAGGAAAAAGCTGCAAGGGTGCAAGGGCCTAATAAGAGAGGAAGAAAAACAAGGGAAATTGCTTTACAAAATTCTAATCAAAAGACTAGACTAGTTGTTTTTTCAAACAAATTAGCTAATTGCAATGAAATGGCAGTCCTCAAAGGAGTAACAAGTTCATCTTTCTTTCACCATAGGGGTTACAGTTCCTTGGCTTGTGCTACTCTGGAATCATTTTACTGTTTCTGTTTTTATTATCTTAAGTGCTAATTAACAAAAGGAAAAAAAATATCCTGTAGTTTCATTACCTTTTTGGATAATGTCATACAAAAAAAAAAAAAAAAAAAAAACCAAAAAAAACCCGAACCTATGTATTTGTGTTTTTTTTGTGCTGTGAGAATTGTTGTTTGTAGATTAATAATACTATCATTTTGTTTAGAATTACAAACTAGTTTTTAAGTATTGTCTGAGAAAAGCCAAAGTTAATGCAATCTAGTGGAAACTGTAAGACCATTTGAGTATTGTTTCTGTTTTATTGATGCATTTGGATTTTGTTGTTTGATGGAATTTGAGCCAAAAAAAAAAAAAAAAAAGAACAAAAAAAGGCAAAAAAAAAAAGCAGGCTTTCCTATTTCTACAACTTGATTGTACTTACGCATTTTGTACCAGTGGAACTTTTTATACTGGAGATTAAAAAAAACAAATGGAAATTTTTGTGGCTTACTCTCGTGGGCCCCCTCGATCATGACTGATTTTCAAGTTTGATTTCTGGACGGTAGAAAGAGAGTTGGTTTTGTTTAGAGAATTCAAAACTTTGGCTTGATTTCTTTTTTTCCCTTTGCTTATATCTAGTGTTTAGAATTTTGTCTTAACAAAAGCGGTAAGTTTCACTTTTTATTCTGTATCGTGCAGTTACACAATAAGGTAATTAGAATTAGGAGTACTCGGTCACTTTGCGTGGATAAATGTATTAGTTAAAACGTTAGGGGTTTGCTTTTTTGCTGTTTAGATCAGAGTTTTTTCTGATTCTTCTGTCCTCATTGTGAACATAACCGTGTAGTTGAAACAGTCAGACTTATTTTTGTAACGTATGTTATTGTGTGATGCAGTTTTTTGCTTCTGTCTCCAATATTAAACCATTTTCCTAATACTTGTCTCTCTACTTTGTGTGTTGTATTGTTGGTGGTCATTCTGTGTTGGTAATACATCTACACACCTCACTGTTTCACGTGCCTGTTTTTTTTTTTCTCTATTTGTTGGTTGTGTACAAAAGATACAGTCGATTCCACCTAAGTGAATATCTGATTGGGGGGCAAAAGAGGATTTGTACATTTTAGACATGATACGGTTTCTTTGATTTTGAGTTGGGTTTTTTTTCCTCTCTTCCTCCCCCTAGTCATGCCTTATCACTTGGATGATCTATCTGAGCAGGAAGCATTTTAAATTAGTTTCCTGCAAAGTCATATAGAAAGTAGCTTTTGTTAGCCTTCTAAATGCAAAAGCTTCTGAACACAAACACACAGAAGCCACCTGAAAAGGTTGGGTTTGGGTTTGAGGTTTTTTTCTGTGACATTTCAGTCAGTCTGGAAAACTTGGATTATGGAGATCAATTCTTCCTAGTATTTAAAAAAAAAAAAAAAAAAAAAAAAAAAGATAATACTGTGCCGCTACTTTGCAGAAGCATATGAAACAGTCAAGAAAAGGAGGGTATAGCCTTGGGATTTCTTCCAAACTGCACAATAATCTGATGGCATATGGTGTTAGTCAAACTCTCCTTAGAAACTAATCACGTCTTAACTAGGGCTGTGAGAGCCTGCACAGGCCTACCAGGTGATTGAGCTTGCTTTGTGCAGTTGTACCTAAAATAATTTTAAAAATAAAATAAAATCCGAGTGAGCGCAGGAAGACTTTCTATTAAAGCCACTGGAAGTGAATAAATAAATAAATAAATAAATAAATAACTGATGGAAAAAAGATCCCCTGTTGTTCAAACAGGTGATATTTTTGCTGTGGGCTTACAAAGCAGATCATTCTCAGCATTGGCTAATAGTATTACACAAATCTCAAAAGGGACACAAGAAATACCATAGTGCTTTTTTTCTCATTATTTTTTACAGTTGGCTTTTAGCTTTTTTTTTATTCTTTCATTTCCTATAATTTTTTTCTTCCTCACAAGGAATCTCTCTGCTCTCCCCCAACCGGTGTCGACCACAATGAAATAAAAGCTGCGAAAGAAAAATCTATGTTGTTCTGGTTTACAAAAAGTCTCTCTTCTCTCCTGATGGCAGATACAAACCTTACAATTTGGAGGGGGGAGGGGGAACCAAAACCAACCAAACCAAACCCAAGGAGGAGAGAGAAGCACTGGTGAGTGCTCTCTGGAATTCAAGCCATACGCCCCCATCCCTTTCCTTTGTCCCACTTTCTGTGATGCTCAGGAATCGAAGACCACTTAAAAGTGCTCTTATGAGACCCAAACGACACTCCTCCCTCTTGTCTCCTCTCCCCTGGTCTTTCTGGCACTCTGGCTTTGGCTCACACACACAGCCCCCCTCAAGTAACGTCCTACGAGGTCATGGTGCACTGCGTGTTTCCGTGTGGTGACAGCAGCGATGTTGGCTCCTGCGTTTGGAAGAGTTTTGAAATTTTCTGGTGGCTTGTGAGTTGGCCTGTTTGTTATTGCTCGATATATATATATTTTTTAAGTATTTTTTAAGGCTTTTTTTTTTTTTTTGCTTTTTTTGGTTTTGTTTTGGGGTTGTTTTTTTTTTTCTTTTTTCACTTTCCGTTTCCATGGAAGGCAAGGAAGTGATGAGTCTAGAGTCCCAGATAAGCTCACGTCACCTTGCAGGGTCTGTTGGTCAGGGGTCCAAGCAACTCTTAAGTTTAATCTAAAAACCACAAAATCCTGTAGTGGACAGCCCAGGCTGGAAAGCAGAAACTGATGGTCAGACTATGTCCTGGGTCTTTGGTACCTCTAGAGCTTATGATCCCGATTTGGATAATTTTGACACCAGTGGATTCAGTTAAGTAAGTCTTGACTTGCATGAATGATGAATCAGAATTGCTCTTGGGGCTTTTTAGGTTGCTGTGGCTGCTTTGTTTTTTTTCTTTTTTTTTATTCCCCTCCCAAACTTGGTCTTAGGAAAGAAACTAGAGCTTTGTGAAGGGTCTTTTCTTCCAAAAATACAACTGAAAAAAAAGAAAAAAGAAAAAAGAAAAAAGACTTATACTCCAGTTGGATTTCTTTTAAATACTCAGGGCTGAAAGATACAGGTTTTTCTTTTTTTTTTCTTTCTCTCTTTTTTTATTTATTTTATTTCAACAATGGGGAAAAATGAGTTCCTTAAAGCAATGCAGCTGAACAGTTTGTCCTGCTTAAATGCATGCTTTTAATTTCAATTATGTAAGGCACCTTGCAGTGTTAGCAAAATGTCTCTTTGTTAGCTATATGTGTATCGCCATGGGAAATTACCAAACTGTCACAAGACTTGCTGATTAAAGAATAGCCTGCCAGAGTGTGTGTGCCTTTGCCCAGTGTGACTCTTAGGTATTAGGCTAAGGAAAACAGTTTAACAACATGTAGTGTGAATCATTCCTGATAAGTGAATAAAGCATTGTGACCAAGCAATCAGATTATTCACTTATCAGGAATCGACTGTACTGATAGTTTGCCTGATTGTTTTTGTTCCTCATCTCTGTTGTAGTTTCACTACTTTGCTGTGTTCTGTTTTTTCTCTCATGCTCTTAGCAAAATCACTGGGAATATCCCTTCGTGTGATCATGAAACGTGCTACTGAGTAACAAATATAAAAAAATTGAAATATAAAAATGATATCTTAACAAAATCTATGCACTTGCTATCAGGAACACAATACTGGATGTGTCTTATATATATTGAACTATAATAGTATTCAATTTCTTAAATAAAGCTTAAGAAAGGATTCTGTTGTCTGTAAAATTTTATGAGCATTAAATGGAAAAAAAAAAAGCCAACATGTTTCTAGGGTTGGGCGCTTTTTGTTATATGAAATCTTACTGGGTACATGGTCTTTAACCATGCCCGGGCAAATGTTATATAATTCACTTGCTATTTCATTAATAATGGAAAAGTTGAAAATCAGGCTTACTAAAGTCTGTGGGGAGAAAAAGTCTTACCATTCAGTGACTTGCAGGAAAAGATACTGAAATGCATAAATTTCTATCTTCTGTGCTTGCAAAAGCAAATGTGCTTGCTTTGGCACCAAAACTAAGAAATAGCCGAAATGTGTGAATCAGAAAATGTAAAGAAAAGATATTATATTACTTCCACAAACAAGACTATACTTCTTCTTGGTATGTGACTTTTTTTCCTCCTGATTCTAGATAGGTTTAGAATCAAAAACTGAAATCCCGTATGCTCAAAGTCACAGACTCAACACTGGAGGTCAAGGCATGTTTTTTGAGGAAGATGTGTGGCTTACTATACATTAACTGTATCCGAGCCTTCTCTTAGGAATACATTTTCACATCAAAACTCGTGAATGGGAATTGAATAGCTAAAACTGTTGAGCATGCTGAAAAATTTATTCCTTCACTGGCTGTACATTTGCCACAAAATTGTAAGTTTCGAACAACCAGATTTTTATGGAAATGCCCGTACTTCTTGTATTTAGCAGACTTTCGATAATGTCAGCCTTTGGCAGAAAGGTCCAGGAGAGTGGTGGGGGTTGCTTTCTTTTTTCCTTTTGAACTACATTACTGCCTCACTTTTCATATACCACTATATTATCTAAAAAAGAACCGAAAAAAATTAAATTGTGGGAATCTATCCGCTGCTTCTATCATTCTCCTCTATTCATACATATTTAGCAACTGTTATTGATCTCAACTTGCAATGGCCAGGTTTGTTAGACTTTTAAGCCCCAAAGACTGCTCCACCAGAGAAGCCATGGAGAGGAATGACCTTGGTGGGCAGCAGGATGGTCATCCTGTCCCTCCCACGTCTCCACAGAGCTCAGGTGGAGACCCAGCCCTGGTTATCAGAAGCTGCTGATGTAACACTAATATTAAGTAATATCAATGATTAGCTCATATTTGTATTCACTCTGATTTTCCTCATTAGCAGACTTTCTTTTTTTTTTCCATTAAAGGGAGCTGGGAAGTTGCAGTCATTTTCTGAATCATTCGCCCCTGTTGATAACCTAATTGTTTTACATGAATGCTAATATTTCCCTCTCACACATTTATATCTATCAGCTAAATCAGCAGTAAAATAAACTCTTCTGGGATACATTCCTATATCAATTAGCAAGGATTTATGCTCCAAAGCACCATTAACATTAATGGAAGTGTGCTCTTTAGCATAAACAATTGGCGATAGGTCTGGTGGACTTTATTTCATAAACAAAGAAGCATTTAGATCTTAGAGACTTGGTTCCTGGGGACGGTACTTCGGGGAGTGATGTCCCAGCCTCCCTGAGCTGCTCTAGGGACATCTCGCTCACAGGACTTGCATAAATTGTCAAGTTCTCAGCAAAAGCATTGGTTTGGAAAGCAGGCAAAACTTCTGGTACAAAGTTTTGCTGGCATTTTCCCTCCCGGAAACCTCTCTGAGAACACACCATGTAAAATTTTCAGCATTATCTCCAGTCCCTCCAGCTGCTGGCTTGCAAAACTTCACTCTTGGCTCACCTACGTTGTGTGGTGCAATGGCGTGATGGCTACAGAGGTGTTGGAGGGAGGGATTTTGGAAAGCATCAGAAGGAAGACCAGAGATTTAGTCCTATGGGAAAGAAAGTAGTGGGTTTATCAGCTCCCTGAACTGTACGTTTTTCAGCTCCATGCCTTTGAGTAGAGGGTTAGAGGCAACCAGTAAATTACCAGGTCTCACCTTTCACATGTAGGACAACACAGTTTCCCCCTAACCCCACACTTGATTGAGTTAACAAATATGCAACCAAAAGGTTTCAAACTTCATCCGAAGCTATTGCAAGGTGGGGTGAGAGGCCACCACTTCCCAGAGGCACGTGATCTGCTGAGTCCCTGCCCACGCTTCTGCAGGTGTTTCCTCTGTTGGTTCTGGCTCTGCTCAGTTCTGCTACATTAAAAAGCCCTTTTGTATCTACCATTTTCCCCCCAAAGGAACTCGTAAGCAGGTCTTAAGTTGCTTTTCATTCCTTCCTTTCATAAAATAAATATATCATGCTCTGGAAGCATCTACATACAATAGTGTTTTTTAAATCCCTGAATAATTTGTGTGTTTTATTTCTGCAACCTTCTTTTGGTTTAATATTTGTTTTTTTCTCCTGATATCCTTTCTAAATTTGGGGTACCAGAGCCAGATGCATTATTTCAACACCCAGTCTAATAGTGCAGCTTGCAGAAATTAAATGTTCCGTTCCTACTCTACTCATGTGAATGACACAGTCAGGGAATGTGTCAGTCCTTGCAAAGAATAATGTGCAAAAGCCACAAAACCACATATTGGCAGAATTATTGTGGGTTGTTTCTCTAGGATGCCTAAATCCCTCTCGGATGTCTTGTGCTCCAGGTTCCTGCATGTGTGGTCTGCTTGCCTGTTCTTAGACTTGAAAGCTTGCTTACAACTGTACTAAGAGCACTTTTGTATAACTGCTAGTCCTCTTCATTATTTTCCAGTGTTATCAGCAGGTTTAATATTTACTTCCAAGTCATTAGTGAAAATATTCAATAGCTTGCAGACCTATTACTGATCCCTGCAGAATCCCTCTAAAAAAATACTGTCCTACCGTGATTCCCCTTTGACAGCTTCTTTGTTGACATGTCAGCCAGTTCTCAATCCATTTTATGTGCCTTGTATTGATAGAGTAGAATGCTAATTTTTCAATCAGGCTCTACTGTGCTGTCCAATATACAAAAGTCAGGAAATATCCCATCTTTGCAATTACTTTTATCAGCCAAAACCTACAATCACATCAAAGAATGAAATAGAATTTGACAACCTTTCCTACCTAAAACCCATGTTGATAGGCATTAACTGTTTGCCTCTTCTTTAATGTTTTCTATGCCTTTATACCCATATCAGTATTTTCGTTATTTTGCCAAAGTAATTTCAAACTAGCCTACCACGAACTGGGTCATTCTACTTGACTTTTATGAATGTGAGTATGAGAATGGCACGCTCCCCATTGTCTGGGATGCTGCTGGTGTGCTTAAAGAGTCCTGAAGGTTCATGTCAATGAAACAGAGCTCTCTGTCCCATTCTCAGCCCCAGGCAACTGGGGCTACCTGCTTGGAAATTCTGTATCTCTAATAACAATGGTAGCTAAGTAGACTGTTACAGAGTTGGACCAGAAACCATTTTGTCCTTCTGACATGTAGGTATGTGAAAGAAGAGATATTTTGACATTTTCTTTTTTTGTGCAGCATAGCTAGCAGTTTTCCTATCTCTGGAAGCCTAAGTTCAATGCTAAAATGAACATACTTAAAGAAATTCTTGCATTTGTCCTGCCCTTCTCACACAGGTAGAGTTGACCATGTAGTGGGGAACCGTGGGGTAATGCATATTTATATGTCAATAGGAAGCATGGCTGAAAGTAAAATACTTTTTCATTCAGTCACCCTCCTCCAAATAGATACAGCTGCTTTTCATTGATGCACATGTGAGTTAAAGCCCTGTGGCCTTGAAGCAGACAGTGGAGAAGAGTCAGTACCACCTAGGGAGTGGGGGATGCCTGGATGCACAGGACCGATTAGAGGAGAGGTCATTTTGAAATCAGAAGAAACCTTACTCAAACTGATGTGGCACTTAGTACAGAAAAAAATGGATAAGCAGCAGCAGTAATGGAGAAAGGTGATGTGCTGTTTTATGCAACAGCACAGGCACCGATGCTCTTTCAAACCACAGTGATACCATATACGTCCCTGATCATGTCTTTTGGGTATAGACCATAAAGGTGCTGAGATACCAATGTATCTGCTCAGAAAACTCAGCCTCAGCCCAGCACTCCTCAAAGCAGACACGTGCTGCTGCTTAACCCTGTAGACATCTCTACTAGTCAGGGTAACATAAATGCATCCTCAAGACAATTATTCCCACGTGAAGTGGAATGCCTGACACCAGGGAGTGATGGAGCTGCCTGGAGATGTTGCTGACTTCCCACTGGCTATAAGAGGAGAACAGGAGCAGAATTCACTCTTCTTAGTAGAGACACCAAGTATTGCCCCCAGTGCCCAAGGATACCCTGCTTAACTATTAGCTGCAGCCAATGCAACAGAAGAGCACAGGTGTCCTTTAGGTCCTTTGTCATTTCTGCCAGCCCCCTGTAGGTGTCTCAGACTACTCTAGGTATCTCAGATGGCACTAGGCACCTCTGTCTAGGCAATTCAGCCAAGCCTTGGATGGCTAGCTTAGCCAGCTCAGAGACACGGGAGCACCAGAGTCTTAGCTCCCATGTTGGGCAACAGTAAACTGGTCAGCAGAGTTATTCCACTGGCCCTGAAGTAGGCGAGTATGGCTGAATATGTTTGCCAGACACAGGCATCTAGTGCTGTTTGAGTTGCTCTAGAATATCTGAAACATCCACGATGGGCCTGCAGACATGGTGCAGGATGAATAGGACATTTGTGACCTCCAATGTGGGATATCCTAGGCCATTTCAAAGGCTTTAAATAGCGTAAGTGTATGAGCCTGGTGCACCCAGATACCCAGGTAAGGATCCCTAAGCCTAGAAGGATGATTCTGTGAGCTGAATCCCCCTTCACAGCCTTTATTCACTTTCCTAAACCTGGGCCATGTTGGATGCTCCAGGGCAACTCCAATAGCATTGATGTCTGAATTAATTAAAAAAAAAAAAAAAAAAAAGAGCTCTAAGCGTCTAATTTGTAGACAGTTGAAGATGAAATGCAGTGAATCCTATTGTTAACAAATGAGCCCCAGGTGATGTCCCACAGGCCATAAGTGGGAACTGTGCCAAAAAAAACCCCACCAGCTGCAGTGGGACTGCTTTTTAAGGGATATATATATATATATATATATATGCAGAATATCCCTATGACAGAAAAGCCAGACCTCCAAGGAGCTGTATTTTTGCGATCTACAGAGCACCTCTGGCATTAGTTTCATCCTATCCAACTTTTGGCACTAAGGATCCCTAGGAAACGATCACTCACCTTTCTTGTGGCTGTGGCCAAAGTATCACAAAATGTGTGTCACACTGACCTTGGTCTCTCATCCTGGTGTAATCATGCCACACGCCGGAGTGCACACACCTACCGACCCTGGATCCTCCTGCTGGAAACACTAATAAAATAAAAACCAGGAAACTTCACAGTCTCTTTAGGTAATTTGTTGCACTGCTCAACTGCCCTTACGATGAAGATATCTTTCCCAATATCCAACCTAAACTTCTCTTGCTGTAAATTATACCCCTTGCCTCTCACACCCTCCCATATGCCACTGCAAAAAGCCCTGTTAAAACTTCTTTATAAGTTCCGCATAGATACGAGGGGAGGGTGCTGCTGCTAGGTGCCCCAAAGCTGTCTCTGCTCCAGGCTGAACAAGCCCAGGTCCCTCAGCCTCTGCTGGTAGGTGACTGCTCCAACCTGCCCAACCATGCTGGTGGCCTCCGCTGAACTGCCTACAGTTCATCTGCTACTTTTCTGTCCTGGAGGAACCAAAAATTGGACGCAGCATCTAGATGTGGTAAAACATGTGTCGTTGGAGGAGGGGGGCAATAATCACTTCCCCAGCTCTGCTACTTTTCATGCGGATTAGGGTGTTGGCTTGCTTTGCTGCCAGGACACACCGCTGGCTTGTGGTCACCCCAGTCGTCGTCCCCAGCCTGTCCATCCCCAGCCTTTATCACTGCAGGTGCCTCTTCCTTCCCCAGGGCAGCTCTCTGCATTTGTCCTTCTTGAAGTTCACAAAGTTCCTGCTGGCCCTTGCCTCCAGCCTGTTGAGGTCACTCTGAATGGCAGCCCTGCCCTTGGTCACCCCCATCAACTTGGTGTCATCTGCAAACTTGGCAGGGTGGGATATAAAGCAGTGTGAAATAGGGATGTTGCACTTGCCTTGGGTTGCACTTGCCCTTCCACGGGTGCCTGAACCTAATGCAAGTTGAGGCTGAGGAGGTAGATAGCGCATCATGCTACCTGTCTCACCCACTCCTCTCTCCTCTTACTGTCATGCCCACATGAAAATAAATTAAAACCCAAGAAAACTCCAGAAGGTGCTAATAAAGGAAACAGAGGTTGTTTTCTAGCAGGTACATTGCAACTAGTCACACAGCTCCCTGCGCACACCCTGGGAGGCAGCATTACCACTCACCACCATGCTGTGGACCGTGTTCTTGGGCAACATTTTCACAGGTCCAAACAGCTTGTGTGTGACCACAGTAGTGGGAAAGCCAAATCTACAGCTGCAGCTCCTCCTGGATGGCCAGGGTCCTTGCAGGTGACAGGAATCCATCCAGCCTCCCATTTCACTGTTAACCACGTCTGCTGCCAGCAGCTGAAGATATTCTTCTTTTCCAGAGGCATGAGCACAACTTGTGGCACCAGGTTTGGGGTCTCCTGCTTGCCTGTCTTCATCCCAGGTTTTTTTTTGCCATACACCCATCTCCCCACACCCTCAGCAGACCTCAGTTTTCCAGCGATCTTGTGTGTAGGGTAAGGGAAAGTAATAACACAACCACTTAGTTACAGATGGAGAACATGCCGACTAGAAAGGCATGAAGACCTTGACCAGCATATGTGCAGGGATAGGAAAGGGTCATGAAGGAACCTTTCTCCTCCCGTTCCCACATCCCATATTCCTCTCTCAAACCATGGCCATATAAGCCTAGAGGATGAGATGAGGTTGCATAAGCAGAGCTGCTTTAAGTTAGGTATGGGGTTTTTTTGCCCCAAACACCATCTGCCAAGCCAGTGGAACTCATGATCATCTTCAATGGGCCTTACACAGCCAAGTACTACCACAAGCTTCCACATGGGATGCCTGTCCTCGTTTTGGCTGGGATAATTTTCTTCTTTAGTAGCTGGTACAGTGCTGTGTTTCAGATTTAGGATGAGAATAATGTTGATAATGCACTGACATGCGAGTTATTGCTAAGTAGTGCTTACTCTAAATGAAGGACTTTTCAAGTTTCCCATGCTCTGCCAGTGAGCAGGTGCACAAGAAGCCAGGAGGAAGCAGAAAGTTGACCCAAACTAGTGAAAAGGATATTCCATACCATAGAATATCATGCTCAGTATATAAACTGATGGGGAGTGGCCAGGGGCTACTGATCACGGCTCAGGGACTGGCTGAGCAACAGTCAGTAGTGAGCAACTGTACTGTGCATCACTTGGGTTTTGTGGTTTGGTTTTGGTTTGTTGTTTTTTGGTTTTTTTTTTCCCCTTGGGTTTTATTCCTCTCTCTCCCTCTATTATTGTTGTTATATTATTTTTACTTTATTTCAATTACTAAACAGTCTGTATCTCAAGCCATGGGTTTTGCCTTTTCCCAGTTCTCCCCATCCCATGGAGGTGGAGTGAATGGAGGGAGGGAGTGGCTGAGTGGTACTTAGTGGCTGGCTGGGGTTAAACCATGGCAATGCCCCACATCCTTGTCCTTGTCCCCTTCCAAGCACTTTCTTCATGACTGGGGTTGATTGCTTACTAGACAGCTGTCATTTGTGCCAAAATGTATTCCCCAATGAAAAGAAAACCCTAGTACTGTCCTATCCTGGCCCATGTGCCTCCCTTTTAGTGTTTGCGTTACCTCACAAGAGAGTTATAGCTGCATCCAACTTCTCAACGTACAGCAACGGGGGTATGGGGTGGACTGGGCAGTGTAAGCATTTTCACAATGGCTGCAATTGTACCCACACTTACAGCCTGACTGTTTGTATCTTCAACATCTTGGGAAAATGGCTTGTCACTGGGCCAGAATGCAATTTCTACGCCGTAAATCACCTCCTTGTGCCTGATGCAGTAGCAGATGCCAGCCATAAATTTATTCTCGGTGGAACAGAGCTCTTGAATGAGAGGTCATGTTCCCAGGTGTGAATAAAAAAAAATATTGTACAACTCATGGAAACAACACCAACCGGCTGGACTGTAGCTTTGCATGGAAGGCAAACAGACTTAACAAGAGGCATTCACAGTGCCCCCATCTCCTCCAGCCTCATTTTCTTCAGCTTATCTAGCGTTACTGTTTTCTGTTAACAGCTGGTCATCTCCCTGCATGCTGACTATGCTGACTACCCTCTCTTCTTTAGCAAAGCACAGAAAGGTTTCTTACCTACAGTCCCCAGGGCTGTGGCGTTCAACCCAGGGGACTGGTGCCAAATTGCCTACTTAGACATAAGAGCTTTTGTGTAGCCAGCCCTTGGGCTC
This sequence comes from Falco naumanni, assembly GCF_017639655.2. Lineage (NCBI taxonomy): Eukaryota > Metazoa > Chordata > Aves > Falconiformes > Falconidae > Falco > Falco naumanni. Next base: position 66,386,123 of record NC_054058.1, read on the forward strand.
AGTTAACCAAAGTTCTTGGTTGTTTGAACATCCCTATGTTCTCTTGTTTGAATTTCCAAAAATTTGTCTGGAATGCTCCAAATTGTCACCAATTTGGTGACAACGCTTCCAAAAGCGTTCCAGACTATGCTCAACCTATTATGCATCTGAAAAGACTGCTTGTTCTCTGCTGAAAGAGAGTGAGGAAGGGATCCTGGTGCAGAGACCTGGCTTTAGCATCCTGGCTGGGTGCTCAGCTCGTGGCAGCTGGACGTGGTGCACTGGGACATACCTTCTGCCAGTGAGGAGCCCTTGCGCTCTAGAAACACGTCTGGCCTTGCCTAGAAATTTGTGATCTTCAGCTTTCAAGGTCTAAGGAAACCAAGTAGACAGGAAAAAAACAAAACAAAATGAAACAAAACCCAAACCAAACAAAGAAAAATCCCAATCCCTCCCCTGACCATTCAAAATGTCTTTTGTGCAGCAATAGGCACCCATGTCCTTGGGAAAGCAAGCTGATGAGGAACATTACAAACAGTGCTGGAAGCTTTTGAGTCCTGCTGCTGCATATATGCAGAACTGCCTTCCCCTGAGCAGCCTTCACCTGCCAAAGGCTTGCAGGGCATCTAAATGGCTGCAGGGCTTATGTTCGTGGTACGCTCACCACTGCTCTCATTTTACGTTCAGTTGCCCAGCCGTGCCTGGGGGACTGCCTGCATACCGCTGCTATTTTGGACTGACAGGCATCAAAGGATACCTTCTTCTGAACAGAGCACTTCAAGACCCCATGAGGAACGGTGTTTTGCCTTCCCAAATTAATATGCAAAAGTAAGCAGCGTGAATCAGCCACGGGATGCTGCAGTGCTTCTGTATCCCTTTTACTCCTACCAGCAGCTTGGATTTTATGCTTGGAGCATCATCCTTTCCCCATTCCTCACCTCTCAACTGGTCCTCTCTCATCCAGTTCCCATTCCTTTTCTTCCTATGAGTAATTCTTGTTCTCTGCTCTGTATTCAACAAGTGCTCAAAATGAATGAAGAAGACGATTAATTATTTAGGCTTGTACAAGGGAATCTAACTAGGTGCAGCGGGAAGGAATTAAGCAAGTGAGACATAAAGGCTGAAGATCAGGAAAATATTTCCTAAAAGTGAAATGTAATCGAGAGCCAGCCTGCCTCTGGGGCAGCATGGGAAGTTTCTTCTCCCATGGGATTTAAGATTGGAAAGAGCAGGAAATGGTCTTTAAGGAGTAATCCTTCTGGGACAAGGTTAGCTAGCCCAAAAGATTGGATTTCTCTCTCCCTTCTAGGCACAGCGGTGGGACACGGTGTGTGAGAAAGCACTGAAATGAGAACATAAAGAGATTTATTCATGCTGCAAACTTAAAATGCAGTGGGCAAAATTCCCTTCAGTGCAAACAACTCTTTTTATAACCTGTTTGAAGATTTTTTTTATAATATGTCCTTATTACTCAAGTAATTAATTTTCAACAATGAATGTGAGAGGACACTGCATTAGCATAGCAGGTAAATTTGGGGCTGAAGCAAAAGTGCACTAGCCCTTAAAATGAGAGCTATTTGTGAAGGCTACATGTAAGATTTCTAATAGTACTCTCAGCAATATCAGGGTTTTCTGCTTTCATTTGCTGTGCTGTCTCCTTTCATTACAGAATGTCCTAGCACGAACCTATCTGCCACGCTCTTGAATCCTTTTATCTCTCATTAACTCTCCTTCCCCTGCCCCCACCTCACCCCACCCCCCACCCCCATTGATCACTCTCTTCTCATGCAAAGACTTGATATGTTTAACCTTCATAATCTTCCTACTTTGCAGTTGTGGGTCTGTAATTACAAGCTGTTTGAGGGCTCATCTAACAATAAATCAAGTTGCGCTAATTGAACAAATACTTGTTCAAAAACCTTCTCCCCAAAGTGATCATTTTTTTCCAAAAATGTTTATGGCTTAGAAATAGCGCGCAAGCTTGTTGCTTATGTGAATTCTCAGGATTATTTTGGCAACCAACAAAGCCCGTTCTGGCTACAGACACAGCGGTACCTTCAGCCAGGCAAGGCTGCACGCTGTGGGCAACCCAAGGAAACTGTGAGTGACCAAATGTTGTCTTGGGTGAAACTCATCATTAGTGGAGAATTTTGTCTTGTAAAACTGTGACATTTTAGTACTACAAACATGCATTCAGGCCTGACTGAGGGCATTGCAACTGAGCTAGCTCACTGAAACGGCTAAAATTTTGGTGCCTTTTAATAGCTTCATTAGCTGTGTTCAACGCTTAAACTACATCTACAGGACACAATGCTATCTCTGGAGCAATTCCCACTCTTAGTGCTGTATTAGTTACCCGGAGTCCTTGAAGCTACTGGAGCATCGTGTTCCTCTTGACCTAATTGGAAAGGCAGAGTGCAAGATCATCTTACGCAGCAAACTCAGCATGCCTGAGCCGCCTGTGTGCTTCGCATGTAGCACACCTGCTCTGTGGGTGGTGGCTCCTACGCACGTGGGTCTTATATGTTCATAGAGACCGAGGCATGAGCCAGCGTGGGTGCAAGCATGAGACATTTGTCCAAGTAGAGGCAAGTATATAGTCCTCTGGTAATGAGGACTCACAGGTCTTGAAGTTTTTTGGTGCCTGATGGCTATGTGAGTTGATGGGAGGTACCTGCTAGCACTGAACCTCCGATCTACATTGGCTGGCAGAGCAGTCCTAATAATTAATGCTTTATAACTTGCTGGTAACACCTAAACAATTTATCTTTGTTTTCCCTCAGCTATCACATCACATGGGACTCCTGGCAATGCATGTTCTTCTCTGTTCTCTAATTTACTACTGTTGAGGTGAAGGCTGCCTGGTACCCCCAGGCAGAGGTTGTGTCTTCAGATCTTCAGTTCTCCAAAGAGCTGACAGTGATTTCAGATTCCCACAAACATAGGCTGAGGAAGAAAAAAAAATAATATTTTTTTTTACAGTACAGGATCCTGATGCTTCAGAGCTGTTCACAGGAAAAGCCCCAAGGGGAGGGGGGGCAGGGAATGCAGAAGTAACACAAGGGGGAGGTTTCTCATCACTTTTTGTTCCTCCCAGAGGATATTAGCTGCACATTGATGCCAAACAATGTTGTGCATGTTTTTCAGTTTGGCGCAATACCTCCTGCCTTGCTCTTTATCTGATCTTCTGGATAAATCAGTCGACTCATCTTCCAGATCCTCAGCTGGAATTTCTCAGTGTACCAGTAAGCAAAACAAAGCTTCTGCGTGTCCCAGTGGTTTCAGGTTCCTTCCCTCTCATTTAATTAGTTGTTGTAGTAGTTAACGGCTACCAAATCTGCTCTCTATTTTTCCCTGTGGGTTATGAAAGTCTTGTTTACAAATGATCTCAGGAGGCATCAGGTAGAAAAGGTGGGCTTTGCCACTGTGACTCTCAACATTTTATTTATACTTCTGCTGAGTCTTCATTTCTGGGCTAAATGCTGCAGCCAACTGACATTGATGGAGAATAACCAAGTCACAGCTTTTCCTGCACACTGCCATTTTTTGAGGAACTATTTGAGGCTATTAAGACACATGACCCAAGTTAACTTTACCAGCTGTTGGGTCCAGGTCTCCCATCACTAACAAGCTCCTCTCTGACATTGCATTGTGCACCACAGGCTGTTGAATACAGGGGAAGTTGTGGCCAACCTGGTCTTGAACAAACAGCTGTAAGCTTCAGCAGCCACCCACGGAGTCTCACAGGTTTCTGAATGGCATCTTCCTTCACAAAGGGTCAAGAAACAACGGTGGGCAAATCTGCAAAGACTTCTTATTGGCAGCTGGCAAGCAAACTTGAGGAGAAATTATTACATCTTGGATTAAAGAGAAGCATTGGCAAGACCTTGGAAAGCTGAGATTTTGTCCATATAACATTTCAGTGAGCAAAGTTGTGCCAAGGGAAAGAAGAAGGGGAAGGTTAGCAGTAAAAAGCAGCAGCTTTGAATTGCATTAAATAAAACCAAATGGATTCTGCAAAAAATATTTAAATGTCTTACAGTGAAGAACCTGAAGTGAGTCTTTCCCATCTGGTTTGGTCTTTTGGTTTTTTTGGGTTTCTTTTTTTTTTTTTTCCACATTTCTAAATAAGCATATGATTATTTTTTAATGTTTTCTCCATAGGGTGTTAAAGTGTTACTAAGTGTTACTTAGGCTGGTTCCTAAGCCTCTATTTTTTAAGACCCCACCATGATTGCTTTGCTGCAAAGATATGCCAAGGCTTGCGTTTGTAGTGCTCAAAGACTGCAAGTTCTCATTATCACTATGGCAACTATTAATCATTCGTTTGTTGTAACATGATAAATACATGCCCTTAACTAGAAATCATGTTATAAATCACTGGAGTACCCTCAGAGCTGCTCTGTGTAGCGCTAAATCACCCAAAGGAAAGCACAAGCACAGCAGCATGTGAAAGTATTGCAGCAGCCCCTGTGATTTGGGTCATCAGAGGAAGAAGGTAAGCAAGTTCTCAGGTTTTTGTTTGATTTCTCAAAACAGTAAATGCTCAAGGTGTAAAGCATTGACTCTGAAATGTGGAAACTCAGAAGTCATGCATGTCGCTTCCATGTGTTGGGAGATGGCATGGTGACCCACCAGATTACCTGCAGGGAACTGGATCCACCATGCAAGGTTGAAATCTCAGGTCTGGAAGACAGTAGAGGAGCATCTCCAAGGTTTTCCATTCTCCAGTGCAAAGCTGGTAAGATCTTTTTCTTGGGCACAGAGCTATACTGACATGGCTGTAGTGTGTAATCTTGGAGCTAACATGAAGGTGTCTACCTCCATTGTGCCGCACAGCATGAGTACATCCCTCATATGGTTACAAACCAAAAGCCAGCATAAGACATCCTCTGCTCTCCTCCCTTTTTTTCTAGACCCTGTAGGCTCTTTCTAGTCACCAGTATCAGTCAGAAGAAATGCCTGAGGACATCTGCAAAGACATTTTAGCAGCCACATTAGCACTAAGCAAGATTTAAAAGTAGCCCTCAGCCATACTGCTACACCTCTGGCCACAGCGAAGCCCCCTCATTTGACCTCCCCTCAGCAAGAGCAGTTGCGGAAGACTGCCTCACACCCAGACTGACCAAGGGGAGCAGCCTGTGGAGCAGATGGGCCAGTGTGAACACAGGTCAGCAACTTGGATAGGTTTCCTGTGTGATGTCTTGTGGCCTTCAAACATTACTGGGGCGAGGGGCCACCCATTCATATTTCACAAGCTGTTCCTGTTTTATCTTTACAGACGATGCAGAGTTCAGTGCCCCAGACCAGGGGTTGAGCAGATGTCTGAGGGTGCAGACCTTGGTAGGAACATGTTGTAGAAGTGGTTTGGTCCTATCTCCAGAGCCTACATCAAATTACCATGTCAACTGTGCCCCAGAACCTCTCCAAGTGACTTAGCTGACTTACTCCAGCAGCAGCACCTGCAGCCAACTAGCGTGCTCATAGCATGGGGCAAGGACCATAACGGTAACAGGCCAAGCAGTGTCACTGACAGCTGGAGACTCCCAACTGCCCTGAAAAACCTTAGCCCTGATCCTGACAGGCCACAGTGAAAAGTAAAAGTCACCACCCAACATCACTTAGTCTTTGGACTACTGTTTTTTCCTGGATCAATGTGAATTCTATAAAGTGAGAACATGCTTAAGGCCATCATTTATACAGGTACTGGCACTGACATCTGCTGGCAGCTCCAAAAGGCTCTGCACTATTAGTGATATCCCAGAACATCTCCTTTGCTCCACAAGCAGGTCAAGGGAATTGATTATTTGCTTTCATTTGGTACTTGTGAGACCACATCTAGAGTACTGTGGCCAGTTTTGGGCCACCAAAAGAGGGGTCAGCCAACTGGAGTGAGTCCAGTTTGGTTATAGTCCAAGATGATGAGGGAGCCAGAGCACATGATGCATGTGGTGACTGAGACAGTCAGTTTTTTCATCCTGGAGAAGAGACAGCTTCAGGGGAAGAGGAGTGAAGTGGGATCTTATTGCTGTCTTCAACAGCCTAAAGAAGATGGAGTCAGATGTTTCTCAGGAGCATACAACAGAAAGACAAAAAGCTATATGGATGGGAAGAAGACAAGAATTTGCTGGAAGGGCAATTCCAATCAGATATAAGGAAGGAAAAGTTCACCATGAAAGGACTTAAAGCGCTAGAACAGAGGTCCTAAGAAGAGGTGGGATCCCCATCCTTGGAGACATACAAAATTCAACTATGCATGGCCCTGAGCAATCTGATCTAACACTGAAGTTGGCCCTGCCCTGAGCAGCCGGTAGGACTGGGAGCTCCTGAGGTCCCTTCCAGTCAGAATTGTGCTGTGGTGCTGTGATCTTTTATTTAGGTGATTCCTACCTAGCTAATCCCCAGCAGCACATCACTGCAGAATACATGCTACTTAATCCACCGCTCTTTGATCTTTAGGACTAGAGCCAGTGAGGGGATCACTAGATGAACCCAGCTCTGGAAAGATCTTGTCTCCAGAGATTTATGACAGCTAATTACATTCCTTGCTCAGCCTACATGGCATTTTATTTTCTTTTATCCTGCCCCCCCCTCCCCAATCCCTGTGCCCAGTGTAGCAGTTCTCCTCTGTGTTGTACAGAATCTGAAAGACAGAATTCAAATCTGTGTTAGCACCACCAGGATAGGCTTTAGAATTAGCTTGCTGCTGTACATCTTGTATTCAGATTAATCAGGGAAATAATCACACACCATGTTCATAAATAGATGGATCCTGTGCTCCCAACAGAGGCTAAACTTGCAAAAAAAAAAAAAAAATAAAAATCAAAGGACGGTTTGCATCTGAGAACAGCAGGCTTAGTGGATGGAGAAGGAAAATCTCACGGTATTTCTATTCAAGTCCAGCCTCAGCATAAGGTGATCACATTATGTATTTAAAAATAAAAAACTCCCATTTTTCTGAAGGGAGCTTTATCACAAGGATTATCTACAAAGGCTACACAGAAAGATGTCACAGCAAGAAATAGTGTGCCAGACTGGATAGGAGTAGCAGTAAAGGGGCTCCGTGATGCCCAGCACAGTTGAGATACTGAGATAACGGCCTCTTTGTTCCATAAATGTTTTTCTGTAGCGCTCATTGCTGAACTAGCAGAGCACTTTCAAGTCATGCACTAGGCAATATGACTAACATCTGTCATGTTTTTTCCTTTTATCCTGTCCCCAGGGGCAGAAGCTTGTGCAGTCATGGGGAGGTGAAGTTAATTACATCATATACATACATTTGTACACACACATATGCACCCCCACACATGCACATATACATACCGATGAAACCTCTTCCTGGCACAGATTGCTTTATTTTCCTTCTTGTCAGTAAGGCGAAGAGCTAGAAGATGTGCTTTCCACAACAGTAGGGGTGGAGATTTGCCACACATTCAAAAGCAGAGATGCATTTCTTTGAAGTTCTGAAATTCAAAGGTAGCACACCCAAAACTGCATCCTACAAGTAAAAGAGAAACATTATCTTAAAACAACATAACCGAAGTAACCCCTTCTCCAAAGCCTCCAGCCCAGAATACCCTTCTCTCTTCTCAAAACAAACAACTTTTGGCTGCAAAAAACAACGTGAGCCGTGGCAAGGCAAGAGCTGTAACAGTGTTCTTTTCCAAAGCAAACACTCAATGTTTTTAGTACAGCAAAAAATAATAATAGGATACAGAGCGTACATGATGTAAACACCTTTAATGCAATTCTAATTTTATTGTTGCTTCAAGATCACGGATTGTTATGGCAACTAAAGAGAGAAGGGGGGGGGGGGGGGGGGAACCTGATCGCAGCATTAATTTGATACCAGATTCATTTGTTCCACATTTGTGCTTCAATGCATGCATAATAAACAATCCCAGTTTAAAGAAAAATAATAATATTGAGGCTATAATAATGGCATAATGTAGTATCCACTTAACTCCTAAGTCTGGTTAAAAAATAAAAAATAAAAAAATAAATCCCTTACGAGTCTATTTCAGTTCCAGCTGCAATACAATCACATTACAATCAATAACACTTGTAAAGCAGGAAGGCCAGTTTTCAGAAAAACAGTCTATCAAAGCACTACAACCTGCTAAACTGACAGCTGCAGCAGTGGCCCGACATCCTGGCTATAAACCCTGGGCAGGCAGCAGCAGTAGATCCCACTCCATTCCCTCAGATGGGATGGAGGTATTGCAGTTCCAAACGTGGGGATTCTTCAGTGCTGATGTGCCTCCTCCCAAGGAAGGACAGCGCAACCCCTGCGTGGGGACAGAGCATCTCTTGCGCTTTCTGAACCTGAGCCGTAATGACTGAGCTAGGATTTGGTGGCTGAGCTCAGACTGAGTGGAAGAAAACCCATTGCAGGTAGGCAGCTCCCCAAGGTGGTTTAGAGCACCTCCCACAGGTATCATGGACCCAGCTCTAAACTCTGCGTTGGCCATTAAAGCCTGGAACTTCAGCACACACATGCTGTGTCGGATCCCCATCTACAAGGACTTGGCCAGAGCTCCGTCTGTGATGGAAGAAAACTCTTTTACTGGCTGCAAATCTTTTGACTGGTCTCCAGGTGGACTGGCAAGCCTTCTCCTAATGAGTTTTGGGTACTATGAGCTTTAACCACAGCTACTGGTGAATATTTCAGTATCCAAGGTCATTTTGTTAACTGACACACAAATTACATGTTTAAGGAGGTAGAGGGCATCTAAGTACTTTTCGGGTTCTGTAGCAGTTTGTTGGTTTGATTGAACTAGTTGTGGAGGAAGCCTACGTAGGGCCCCAGCCAGGCACCGTCTGCCCAAGACCATGGAGTCATTGCCTACAGCCTCACGCAGCAACAGACAGAGATGGATGATACATCTTTTGTTTCAGGAAATACTCTCAGCCCGGGAAGATGAGGGTTAGGGGGGCAATAACAGAGACGATAAGCCCAGGCAAGTGATATCCTGATGGCTCAGATCTTCACTCAGGCTCAAATGCGGAACCACTATGGGTGCTGGGCTTTTTGTTCCGCACAGATAAGTGCCTGTGTTACCCACCATACATATAAAGCTGGTATAGGTAGGAAGTGGAACACGTACTTTTATGTGTAAAGACACACTCTTATCAACAGGTCAAAATTCCTCCTTTCATCCTTCCTGAGAACAAAAACTAACTGCAAAACCCCAAATTTTTCCACTAACCAGATTACCCATTCTGCCCAGAAGATCAATAAGCATAAAGTGGAAAAAGATTGAAGCTACTTAAATGAGGACTCTTAAGGGAGCCATATCCATCTCTGATAAAGGGGAAAAATATAAGCATCGCCAGAGAAATGGAAGATACAAGCCATTGCCCTCCAAGGAATGTGATGTCTGCAGCTTACCCAAAGATAATTCTGGAAGCTTTGGGGCATGAAGTGTGGTTTCACTTTGAAAAGGACCCATTAATAGTGTCATGGGTTTCTGGGATTACTGTGTCTCAAAGGTTTATTGTATGTTCATTTGCTCTGTTTACTAGCAAAACGTTTCTCCTCCAGATTCTCATCTTCACAGGCTGTAAATGTAGCTTAGGATCTGAAAGTCAAGATGAGCTCTTCTAGGCTCATCCATCAAGAGTAATAAAGTGTCTCCTGGAAGTTACACATGGGTAAGCAAGAGCAAAGTCTGACAGCGGTGGGATTGCAAAACGTGTCCTACAATTAGAAAGTAACGATCAATTCTTTCAGATGATGCAGAAGATAGAAAAGACTCCAGTTTCTGAGTTCTGCTAGTACACCAGGGCTGATGGCAGTAAAAACTGCATGCTCTTTCCCAGCCAGAAAATGTAACCCTCAACACACAAAAAGCATCCAGGCTTATACAGCTGAGAATACGCCTTTTCTCTGTCCACCATTTTCAGAGCAGAGGTAGGTTTGACTCCTTTCTTTGAAGAGGTGCAAGCAGTAAGGCAGGATGTGGCCTGAGGGTCAGAAGCATGAACACCCTGTTAATGTGGAGTAAATTAAAACATGAATAATGGTTTCACACGATCAGCTAATCAACGTAGAAACAAGAAATTAGTTTGTTCTGTTTCCAGACAATAGCCTCATTCAAATGTGAGTCTGTAGCGCAGCATGCAGAAACACCACGTTGCGCCTGGGAGCCAGGTAAAACTCTATTTTAGCTCAGTTCTTCCAAATGTACCTGTATTATTCTTTCAGTAACAAACAGAAAAGGAACAGGTCAAAGGATTCCCAGAGTCAGAAGTGCTTATATGTACAAATCATTAATGGCCAAACCCAGTCAGCAGAAACAGTGTTACGTATCTACCAGTTTCTACTTCAGTGTTATTGAATTACTGCCAGCATCATTGCTTTGTGTTTTTTAAAGCTTATTTCTGGCTATTCATATATAACAAGGAACACCAAATGTCATAAACTAACCACATGCTGTGTCCACCATCTTTGGCACTTCTGCATAAGATGCAGCAGTAAATTCTTAATTAGCCAGAGCTACAGACAGATCTTTTTATTTCCTGTACTGAACTGTCATCAGTCACGCCAAAGCACATAGGCAAAGGCTTTTAAAGTTCTTGGTGATCATGGGTGACTAACCCGCAATCATTGAAAAGGCTTCCAACTTTACAGGACAGGCCACCTCTACCAAGCTGACCACACAAAACCTGCACTCAGGTTTTGCATCCTGGCACAAACATAATCTTTTAAGTCCTTCTGACCTGCCAGTGTAATCTTTATGAATTGATGTGTCATGCAGAGTTGTAGGAATTCGTTTGCATGGTTGAACCAGCTGTGAAGGGAAGTTGAAACCTGACAAAACCTCAAATAGGAAACAGGGTGGAAACGATAGGCTTCCTACAGAGGAGACCAAATTAGATAAACAATGATCCTTTCTGGGATTGCAGGCCAGGAGCTGCCTTTATTTTTCATAAACAAACATGCAATCAGTGTTTTGCTCATCCAGGTACTTGGATAATGGCTTTTTTTTTTTGGCTTTTTTTTTGATCACAGACCACCATCCAAGGCTAACAAGGACAGGTTATTTGCGCAGAAATTGAAATATTTGTCCTTCATAGTTCATTTCTCATTTGACATTTTTTTATTCCTGATTGTTCTGCTTTAAAAGATAGAAGCATCCAGCCATGGAGAAGCAATAATACCCATCAACAGAGGAAGTTGATGACACAGCACAAATGTAGTACTTTGCGCTTGATGCCTGGCACTCAGCAATACAACAGAAGCTGAATCCAAAAAGTTGTGGTTTTTTGCACAAACCCATTTAGCACATTCTTCAGAATAACAAATTTAAAAGAATAACGTTCTTCAGAATAACATTTAAGTGAAGATCAGCCCATAAGCAAGAGATAAGCAATAAAAAAAAAAAAAAAGAAAGAAAAAAAGACCCACCTGCTCCCATTGAGATTTTGCAAGTACTGAAACCAGGTCGTGAATTTTGGCTGCGTGGTCTTGAAAGGAAGCATTGAGCCTCCAGATACTATCCTCACTATTCTTCTGCGAAAAAGATGACTCAGATCAGGAGTTTCCATGCTGCCTATAGCTTCTTGTCTTCTTTGGGACAGTCTGAGAATGCCTTCTGTAATAAAAAGGTCAATGTCCTGGTCAGGTAAGTAATTAACAGGCAAGACATGTCCCTTTCCCAGGGACACTGCAGCATAAAGGAACTCTTGATGTGAGTTATAAAGGGTATAATTTCTGTAATGCCATTTCCCATTATCCCATTGCTGATCTTTTTCCCTACCACCTGTTGCTGTTCTGGAGTTGGAAAACTACACGCTCCAAGAGAAATAATCCCGAGTAAGGATTCTTAGGCAACTTAGGTAAACTCAGATTTCCCCTGTCTATTCATTCTTTTCAGGATGGAAATGAAACTTCTAAAAAGTCTTTTCCAGCCAGAAAACAGTGTCATCAGGGATTTGCAACTCCCTTCACCATGGCGTTTTGCAGTACTGTTTCCCAGAGCTGAAAATGTGAATTCAGAGGGGCATTTTTGGTTTTGGATTTGGTCCAGAATGCAACCTTTGATGTCTTCTCGATGGTGTGTCTTGGATGACACTGACTTGAGCTGAGAGCCATCGAGTAAATACAATGAGCCAACACAGCCTGAATCTGCTCTTCTTTTTCATCCATGAGATCCCAGTCCCAAGCAGCATAAAATAATTATAACTTGCAATTCTGAAGTCAATCTTTACAGAGATTTTGAGTTTTTCTTGTTTAACTTTGTAACATTTAGAGTATTTTGCTCTTTCAAGTGCTTTTCTGCCTATGATCTCTCAGCAACTTATAGTGATTAATGGAAGCTCCAGTATACTCTCATATGATAGAGGAGACACAGGATTACAGCAGTTTCTTCTTCAAGAAATGAAAATTACACTCTCTAAGCCACTAGAATAAAGTAACTGATGATGAACGTTGACTTTAATGGCTACAGGGGATGTCTCACTCCACTACTAAAATTCAGCCACTTGTAGGATGAAAATGCAACTGCCACTCAGCCTTCTGCAGCCTGGCGAAAAGCAGTTCAGAGATGGCTGTTTCAGGGTCACAATGCAACAGAAATGGTGGCAAAATGTTGTTGACATCTAACAAAAGCAGTTTCCCTAGCCTGAAAATCATTTTAATCTTTAAAAAAATGTAAGAAGAAATTTTAAAAGGACTGATCTTTCAGTTAGGAACGGTTCAGAGCAAAATGTTTCCACCAAGTTGAAATTAAATACCGAAGGAGATTATTTATTGGGAAATGTCATCATTTGATCCATTTTAGAAAACACTTTGGGGCTTGCAGTGTTTTCAGTGCAGTGGAAATGCTGCTTGTAACACTAAGAGCACAGAGATGAGCCCCCGGACACTCTGCAGACGGATGGGAAGAGACATCCCATGTCCCAAAGAACCTGGAGTCCAAAGAGATGGGTCAGGCAAAGAGTAAAAGCAGTTGGCAAAGGCCAACAGCTAAGCCAGGCCTCCCAAATCCCACTCAGGTCTCTTATTGAATCCCACCTTCAGATGGTATTTCCACGTTTTCACTTGTGAAGGACTCTTGGCAGGTTTTGCTGCACTACCTTGCATGGCCAGACATGATGGTAGGGCTTTAATTCCTGATGTTTCACTCTTTTTTATGATTATAATTGGCTCAAGCTTAGAATGAAAATAAATGAGCAAATGGTTTGTACTTGATGTGTTTGGCATTTGTTACCTCACGCAAAAGGTAGCTCAGGTGAGTTTCCTGGCAAATACAACCTGTTTTCTTTAAAGACATAAAAGCTGTTATGCAAATATGGAGCTGGAGGACCCATTTCTCCACCAAGTACATGGTTCTACAGGCTGTCCTGATATCATCCAATTCATGCCCTGAAAAAAACAGAGCCTGTGGCCACGGTTAATGTTGCAGAGATTAAAGCCATCCTTTGCTAGGCAGCTTTCAAACCAGCATGGCAGAACTCATGCTACCTGAAAATGGTTGTGCAAAAACACCTTGTAGTGACCCAGGCAATACCCCACCACCCCTTGGACTCATTGCCCAGGAAAAAGGCATCTTATCTGTGAGAAGTGTGCATGGCAGGATCAGTTTTAAATATGTTAAAAACCCTCTTAACATAACTGAACATCACAACTTCAGCCCTCCAGCCATTCTAAGGTCTCTGAATGTCCTCCTCTGGGCCTGCAAGCGGGCAGTATGCTACCCCTCCCCCAGCCCTGAGCCTCTCTGTGTGCAGGAGGGAACCCTGTGAAGAAAAAGCACATCACTCTTAAGTGATGAAAAGGTCTTCTCCCACCCTTCCTTTAGTTCTTAAGTAGATACACAAAACACACCTGCCCTGCAGAGTCGACAAGTGGTCGTTTGCCAGGACACGTCCTCCTCTGCACACAGGACCCCTTGCTGCTCACGGTGGTGGTGGGGTGCCCAGGGTGGCCCCTGTCCTTGGGGACTCCTCTGTGCCATCCAGGCTCCCTGCCACATCACCTGGCAATGAAGCTGTCAGTTGTCGAGTGCATGTGCAGAAGACATGCTAGAAGGCATCGATTTTATCCTCTGGTGAAGTCTCACGTACAAAATCTCCTGCAACAGAGAACTAGTCAGAGGTAAGAGACTCCTTAACACGAGGCAAAAATAACGTTCCCATCTTCTCCTTCAGCTAAGCCCGTGATGGGCTTATGGGCAAAAATGCAAGTGACTATTAGAAGAAATTTGCCATGACTTGCAGTAGACTTCCCACCATTGTGAAGATGCCCATGTACTCTGCCCTGTGGCAGAGGTGGGCTCAGCCCACACGTCAGTGGGACTGGGAGGGGAGGGAAGAGAGGTGCTTAGTCAAAGTCTAATTGTGGTTTTAGATGTCGATATTTTGATACTGAGTTGGCTATACGGTGCAAAGACTGGCCCTTAGGAGTCTTGGAGGAGAGGCCATCCCCACTGATGGAGGCCAAGAGATGTTGGTTTCTCCTTGTAGCTGTATCAGAGTCAAGATGAAGAGGCAGGGTGAACAGTCAAGATGAGTTTCGCCTCTACATGCACACATGGTGAAAACAAACCAGCATGTCCTTGCCCTCGACCCAGCCTGCCTCCTTGCACCTGTGGGCACCCAGAGTGACCTTCAGTGCCTGCCCACCCATCCTCAACCATAAAGGATGTAAGGACGGGGCACGATTAGTTAGTAAAGACATTAGACGTGCTTGTCTGGTGAGAGCAGAGTCAGGGTTTAGCAATCCAGGGCTAACCAGGGCCAGTGAAACATCTCATGAGAACAGCAGAGAAGGTGGTGGGGACTGAAAATAATGAATATGCCAACAAGAAGGCTGGTGGGTGGGAAATGAACCAATGGAGAAGGTTATCTGAAGAACGGACGACCAATCAATCAATCAAAAAGCAAGGAACTGCTGGGTAAAACAAAGGCAGGAGCAATCAGGCAGCAGAAGCGGCAGGGAAGTCGGTACGAGATGGTAGCTGATAAGCAGGGCAGGTAGCAGGTCCCACTGGGCAGAGGGAGGCAACTCCACAGCACCAGTCTGTCATTCCCCATGGTACTTATTCCCCTCCTCTTGGATCAAGTAATTGTCTTTTCATCCAGAAACTCCTTTTGCCTTTCCTACTGGCAACCTTGTCATTTATTATATGACCCATCCCTCCTGAAAGCCATCGTTCCCATCGCTCATCACTCACAGCCTCCTCAGCCCATCCTGCATCCAAACAGTCATGTCCCATCCCCATCCAAAGCCAACCCAGTGCTTCTGTAACTCAGCATGCTCCTGCGTTTTAAACCACCCTGCAACTGCACCACAACCCGTCACATCACTAACAAGCTCTTGATGTAAACATGCCACTGAGTAAGGGGCACATTTCTGCAGCTCCTATACGTTCAGGGAGGCTCAGGCTCTGGGCAAAAGCAGCTCCTTGTAAAGACAAGTTGTTTTAGCTGAATGTGCATTTATTCAGAGTAACCACACCATTTTCATTGGGTGCAGAAGTAGTGAGAACTGAAGCACAGACGGAAGACCTGAATTTCTGTGCCTGCCGAGGGAAGAAACAAGGAAAGGCTAAAGGCAGTTTTTGTCCATATAGCCCAGGACAGGCCTGTGGTGGTCTCCAGAAGGTTGCCTGGGACTCCTCAAATGCTCCCTGGGCACCACCAACCCAAGCCAGTTTGGTGCAGCCGGTGTGTGCATGGGACCTGCATGGCCTTTGTAGCTTATCTTGGGTCAGAGGGGAGGAGGTGGGTACAGCACAAGAGCTTCAACGTCCCCAGCCATTGCAACAGCAGACAAGGAACAGCTAGCAAAAAAATGAAAATAAAAATAAATAATGACCTGTGACATTTGGGATAACGTGTTTCCTGACAGATGAAAAATGTCACCAACCAACTCTCTGTACATCAGTGACAGGGGAGCCGACAGCTGCTCTAAGTCACAACCAACCTTTGCTGAACTCATGCTGGACCCACAGAAATTACACCCCCGGCCCTAGATCCCTGTCCGCCACCCTCCCGCATTTCCCACCACGAGCCCATGAGCTTGGGGGGGGATGGGACATAGTTTGCTCCTGAAAAGAGCAGCAACAGGTAAAAACAACTCTTTGCAGCTTTGAGCAGAATCCACTAAATAGTTTGGAATCAGGAAAAAAAAAAAACAACAAAAGGCAGCAAGATAGCCTCCCCCAAAGCTCACAATATTTCCTTTTCCGAGATTTCCCAATTTTCAGACGTCATACAAAATTTTAAGACTGCAAATAAAACCAGTCCCATCGGGATGATAAAAAAAGCTTCCACGTGATCTTTAACTATTTTTGAGCAGGAACTGAACTGGTCTAGTTAGGAAAGCTTGTTTGATCTTGCTCAGGACAGACCTAGAAAGAACGTCATTTAGAATTATTGCTTGGTTTGGCTCCAGTACTGACAACTGAGGCTCTTTTTCAGTGTGATTCACAACAGTTTTGTAAGAATTTTTGGATAACAAGAAGGAAGAGAGATGCAAAACTTTTTCTCCTGCTACAGCTAGCTCTTCAGGAGAGTAACCAAGGCAAAAGTAGTACAGAGAAAGAAAACTTGAAACAAAATGAATTTTTTTAAAAGTTGCAGAAATAGTTGTTGGGATTGTTTTTAATGAAAGATGTCACGGCTGCTTTTCCAAAACGTGTTCCTGAAAATGCCTTAAAAAACACGTTTGCAGCTCTAAACACAGCTTTTTAGTCCCTAGAAACTCTTTTCCCAACTATCATTTTCAAAATTCAAAAAGATGGAGAAGGAAACCACCCTGCTCAGCCATTTCAAGAGGAATAATTATTTTTTTCTGCAGAATTTCATATCTGGGACTTTTCCACAAAGCTCCATGTTTCAGACATTCAGCTTGTAGCTCCTGGCTGCTCTGCGAGCCACAAGGTGCTGCCTAGGACAAGCCATTCCCATTTCTCGGTCATGTGAAGATGCAACATCATGAGCCCCTTTTGGCACTTTGCTCCAGCACCCAGAGAAGGGAAAACCTGATAATGGACAATAATCCACAGGCCCAGCACAGAGAAGGAGACAGGACATGCACTGGGACCAGGGAAGAAACAGCACAGTGTTTCAGCTGATGGCTTTCCTTGGATCAGGAATATTTTTAATGCTCAACACTTGAAAACTGCAATATTTTTTTTTCATCTGAAGAGGCAAAACCCTCAACCTTTCTCCCTTGCCTCAGTGAAATTTTTCTGGAAATGAACATAAAAAGTCCAGTAAACATGTTGAAAATTCTCTGTGTGACTTTTTGTTTTTTTGCTGGGGGGGATGTGGTTGAAAGGGAAGTTTAAAAAATAAACTTACCTACTGTCTTTTCAGCTTATGGGTGTCAAGATTACAAAAATCTGAACATCAATGTCACAATCATAACCAAATCCAGAGCAAACATCATTTTTCATATGAACTAACCACATTATTATGCACATTTTAAAAATGACAGGCTATAGCTATTTAAAGTAAATTATAATGAGAGTTGGGATGGAAATGTTAGGAAAATGCATAGGCAAGCATACAACTTAAGCTTGTAAACTGTATGTGTCGAGTAGAGACTATAAACTATATATTTTAGGTTAACTGAGAGTGAAATGTTCCCTGGAGCAGCTAAGCATTATGAGTTCAATTAGCCATTCACACGTTGAGTCCCTAAATAGATGTCAAATTCCATGTGTATGTGTATGCACATATTATATATAATTATAAAAAATTAACATTTAATTTCATTAAACATTTAATTTCATTAAATAATATGAAATAATACAAATATATCAGTGTGTGCATATATATACACATATCTGTGATTATTTTTTTAAAATATATATGTGTGTGAACACGTACTCACACACACACATCTATATGTGTGGGTGGAAGCCTGCATCTTGTGCACATATGACTGATTATATTTTGACATAACAGATTTGCAAAATCGAGTGGCAAAGACCCAAAAAAATGAACACTGCTGCAAGGACAAATTAGCATATTTTGAGATCCCTGCAGAGGAAATCAAACATTTATACATTTTAGCCTACAATGTCCTGCAACAAAGAGATCGCTCCAGTTGCCTGCAGCCATATTTTTAAATATGAGAAACTAATTAGCAACATCATCAGCATATCTTTATCAAAAATTCTTTATCTTTCCTAGGTTGAAGAATGCTGTGCACAGGGAAAACGTTGACTATAACAACATAATAAGAGATCCTCTGTGGGTTCTTAGTATAGTAATAACAGTGATAACAACAACAACAATAACAGATAAGAGAAGTCTCCCTTTTCCCGTAGTGGTTGGTGACAGATGTCAGAGACCTGATATCAGTTCCTCTTCCTTTGGCCTGGAATAGAAAGATCTTAATTTAACCCCATCCCAGTTTACTTAAAATGTGTGCTGCCTACCTCAGGGTGGGGTATGGAGGCAGCGAGGGCAGAGCGGACCAGCCTTGGTGGAATCGAGAAGAGGTAAGACAAGGTCCCTGGAGCAAACCACCCTCAGGGTTGCACGCTGGGGAGAAGGTAGTTGGAAGCTGGGGAATGAAGCTACACCCAGGCACATGGTACAGATGGCCCAGGGGCAACCAGAAAGTCGAAAAGTCAAATCATTTGCGTAGATGCACCTTCAGGCTGGGGGGGGGGGGGGGGGGGGGGGCAGGCAGGGAATAAAAAAAAGAAAAAAAGAAAAAAAAATAGTAGTTTGCCCTTTCTGTTCACTGTGGTGAAGATGGAGGAGACTCCCATGGTCTGTCCATCAACAGCCCTCACTCTCAGGAAAGTTCATCAGATACCTCTAAAGTGCAGGGACAGCAAGAGTTGCTTTGTGTAAATTTCCAAAATCTTTGGTGAAAAGACCTGTCACTATTCAGGTCAGAGAAGTGCAAGCAGGGTGAACACACTCAGAAGAGCAGTTGATTTTAGGTGTTTGCTGCTTGGGTGTTGTCAACTGCCACGATTTTACCAAGAAACTCATAGTAGGTGGTGCTTTTCCTAATAGCTGGCATTCCTTGAGTTGCATGCATGTGTTTCATGTGTCACTGAAAGCTTGAAAATATCAGTCCTGTAGGTACCTCTACCAAAAAAGAAGGCAAAAGCAGCTTTGGTTTTCTTTTTAATCTTCAGTTTTAAGTCATTGTTAGGATTTACAGCAATGAAAAATTTTGCTGGACCTGGTGCCCAATGATGGAGGTTTCCACTGTGGGTTTTAAGGTTTTACATGAGAAACTTACCCCTAAACAGTCCATACCATGAGTTGCAGAAGCGAATGTATTCACTGCTGAAGGGCCAAATTATCCCTGCTGGGACATGGTCCAGGGCAGCGTAGATGGTTGAACCTGAGGCTCCAACAACTGGACCGAGAAACGTCACAGAAGCCTGAAGAATAGTAAAAACATAGAAATATCTCCCAAGGGAATGTGCGTCACTCACTGCCTCTGTCAAGGAAATCGCAGAAAAACTTCAGCTGACATTTATACCCCAGGAGCAACACTACCATGGATGACAAACCCATCACACTGGGGAACAGTGATTGCCGCACCCCCTCAAACAGCATCCTCACCGCTCCAGGCAAAGCAATTTGTACGAGATAAACCACCCCCAGCCCATGTAAATTGCCATGCTTCCTGCAAAAATACTCCTTCCTGAAATCCCCAAATCAGGAACAGCTCCCAGCACTCCCAGGAAGGGGAATAACATGCCCTTGCCCTTCAGCCCCCGAGCTGATAGCCTTCAGGAGAGGGGAACCAAAGCCCCTGAGTTTTTCCACAGAAGACAGCCAATAATTATTGAACAGTCACCTCTGAAATCAGTGAAATGAATGTGGGGTGGGGTGGGTGGGGTGTGTGTGTGGGTACAAAACCCCTTTCTCACTTTGGGAACCACCAGTTACACCGAGTCCTCGAACAGCGCTGCCTGCAGCGTGGCCAGGGACAGTTCAGGGACTCAAGAAAACACAGATTTCTTTGCCAACCCCAGTGGATTTTGACTTCACTGCAGCCCAACAGGTGGCTGAAAGCTGAGTCTGGAAACATGTCTAGTTGCGCGCCAAGGTAAAGGGGCTGCAGGGAGAGCAGGGCTATAAAAGTCACTGGAAACGCATGTAGCATCTGTTTTACCTAAAACGTTTTCACTGTAGATACAATGAAAGTATCCTCCGAGCCCCACGCATTTGGAGATTTTTGTTTGAAAAACAAATGAGGTGGTGGGTCAATGTCAGAGCTCAGCTCTGAGGCACAGGATTTAAATAACATTGTGTGATATGGGTTCCTGGACACCCACCAGAGCCCACAAATCAGGTCAGCTCTGCTGAAAGTTGAGCTTGGGGCATGGGGCTGGCAGGTATGACACGGGACCTAAGGAAGACCTCTGCTCTTATGGACTGACACCTGCATTTGGTCAAACAAATGAAGCCCTAAGTGCCTGGTCTGCTGTGCTGGTCTCTAGATTGACTTCATCTCCACTGAGAACAGGAGTTTAAAGACTTAAGCATACATATGGAGAGGTACTGTAGGTGACACTTCAGGCTGAATTCCACCCCAAGTGCTAGAACTAAAAGGACAACTCATCTTTTGTTACCCACCTGCTTTGCATTGCAGATGTACATTTTGCCTATCCCCAAAGATGGGAGAGCAGCCGTAGGGTGTAGACAGACTTCAGCTGGGACGGCCACCGGCCAGCAATCCAACAGATTCCCAAACCAGCTCAGCAACTCCTGAAGTCTCCCAGAGACTGTAGCCAAAGTTGGGACAAAGCTGTGGACTTGCTGATCCAGGACTTTTGGTGAGACCAAAGGATTCCTCTGTTGTGTATAACGGGCCCTGTCAACTGCACAAGTGGTTTGCAGTGGCTTTTTCCTAGTGCAATACAGAACCCGAGTGATTTACTCCCCACTGTCACTGCCCTGCTCACCACAGAGCTCTGGCCTCACGAGCAGCCGAGGGCTCCCCAGTCACCAGCTCAAGGGTTCAGACACAGCCATTTGCAGATCCTCCCAGTTGGGTGTTTGCCAACAGGGCTGTTGAGCACTTGCACAAAAACAGAGAAGCTATAGTTCTTTCTGGTGAGTCCAACTCGTGCTCTCTATGTGTTGTGGGCATCTGTAGATAATGCTTAAGAAAACATCTGTGAAAGAGCAGAAGGGCTGAGAGGTGCAACATTGCTGAGCTCCATGGGGTAGCGGCAAGGCCTCTGCTGAAACATCACCCAAAATCTTCAGCACTCCCAGGAAGGCTGGACCAGTTAGAGAGAGGTGAGACACATATTTTTAAAAGACAGACAAATTTTCAGAGGCCTAGAGAATACAGTGTGTTGGGAAAGCTTGAAACCTGAAGAAGCAAGAACTACCAAGAGACAAGGCGACAGCCTTCTGGCACGTGAAAAGCATGCTGCAAAAAGGCAAGGGACAATCTGTTTTCCATGTCCAGGGCGTATAGGACAAGAATTAATGGGATTAAAGTTAAGAAGAGAGAGATTCAGTTTAGATATGACAAAAAACTTTCCAGTGGTTGGGATAACAGAACAGGAATAAATTTTTCTGACAAGGTAGACTCTACACCATTAAAAGCAGATTTTAAACAGATTCTTAAAACAAGTAAAGAAAAAAGCAGCTCTTATGCTGCCAGCATAGCTGGTACTGTCTCATTCCTTCCAGCACTGTAATTCTGTAAGGCAGTGTTCTACCTGTTACAAGCTGTACACACTCTTCTGAAAGCTCGCTTTTACACGCGTTGCAGAGACAAAAAAGTGGATGTTTATGTAAGGGAAGACTGCATAAGGAATACTGAGGGGGTTATGGTGCTATAACTTGTAGGTTTTAGAACAATAGTCTGCATTAGTAACTATTTACGGTGTCACGTTATTTACATCGCTTTACACATTGTAATAGTGACTTGCTAGCAAGCTGCCTGGTTCTTTTTCAAGCTGTGAGCTACTAACATTTATTTATCAAAATACTGTCTGTAAGAATGATGCCTAGGTCTGGAAAAAATTTCTTGCAAGTCCCAAGTGGACAAAATTCTGCTCTGAGATTCAGCAAAAAATTTGTAACCGCTTCTGCGTACCCTGTTTCAGCACATAGTTGGTAGGAGTTTACGGTGGCCTTGGGAACGTGGGATCCTTCAGCAACCTGCTCACCTACTCTGGCACAGTTCTTCACCTTGATAAATCTCACTTCTTTTATACGTAGATTCATGCACACACATATGTATAGACATATTTAAAGTCAACCCCAGCAAGTGGAAACAAAGAATATTATTTGAGATGGGCCTAACAGATTGGATTTAAAAAAATAAATTAAACCAGCAACAAACAGCTCTTGAGTACCCATGTGCCAAGTTTAATCCCCTCGTTAATTAAAAATGGCCACATTATAACCTCTTTCAAAAATTAGGTTTACAGTGGAAATGCCAACTGAACAGACCCTTCACTGTAATGGCCCTGCTGGTGCCTCCAGAACACAATTGCAGAACGGCAAAACATATTGGCACCTCCTGTACATGCAATTGAAATATTCGCTCGGTGCCGTCTCTTCCTGTTAATTGCTGTGCGGAAAGTGGTCCCCGTACAACCTCTTTATCTATCTGCTTCAGAAGCACTGCCTACTGCCACGCGCACTCGAGGGGTACGCTTGGCCAGGCTGCGGGGCTCGAGTGCCAAGCTCAGTGAAGCCGCCGAGTCCGTTCTACCCTCCCCGAAAGCGACAGCTGGATCCCCGCTTGGCTCCCAGGCTAGCGTCTTGGCTTGCTTTGCTCTTGGCTGGTGTGGGGCTGTGCAACAGCTTGCACGCCTCGCTGGGCGGGATGCTCGCTGCCACCGTGGCTGCTGGGCTGGCTTAGCAGCCTCTCTTTGCTTGTCAGGAGATGAGTGCTCCCAAGGTCCCCACTTTAACTACGAGCTTTTCCCTTTGGAATACCAGCATTGCAATGCTAAAAACCTCACCTGCTTTGGAAAGTAGTTTGCTTTTCTGTGCATGGCATCCTCTCCTGCCCATTTTCTCAATTTTTTTTGGCTTTAAATAGAGAGCTTTATGCAGCAGGGTTGCTTTTAATGAAGAGTTCCTTCAATACCTTGTAGGATGCAACCGCACCCTGATATCAGCTATTAAACCCCATCAGGCTCAGGGTAAACGCGTAAGGCTGTAAAATGGCTTCTGCCTTTGCAGACAGATTCCTCATACGCATTCCGGACCAGGGGCCAGATCTCCACTGGAGCTGTGCCAGTCCACACCAGCTGTCAGCGCAGCCACAGAAGATCAAGTATTTCTGTTCCACCCCATCTCATCATCACAACTGTCAGTTCAGGCCCCACCACAGAATATTTATTAGCAGTGACAACAGGAAAGAATAGAAATATCAACTCTTTGCTTGACTTTTGCAAAGTCAGTAGGTAAAAAAATCTACAATTCGTCCTCATCGAGTGGTTAAACATGTTGGGAAAGATATGGGGAAAAATCATCACTGGGGCTTAGGGGCAGGTTTGCTTGTTGTTTAACAAAGGATTGGCAAAAGACTTACACTGCATGAAACTTGACATCTCTCTCAAATTCATATACAGATTTGGGAAACGGAGCAATTGGCGAAAGCACCAAAGTACTGGAGTGTCTGTGGGTCTGACCATGCGAAAGTTACAAACCGAAGCGCTAAAGGTTGCTCAGTACTGACAGGCAGTATAAGTCTTTGCATTTACATACCAGCTGTCATCAAGGCTTAACCAAAGTGTTTCCAATTTCTTTTTATTGCATTTTGTATTGTGGTTATGTGTTGGAAATTGAGGCATGGAGCCTGCAAGTCAGGATGAAAAAAAAGGTCGAAGACAAATTAAATGAGATGCCAGTGGAATTCAGGTGCTTAAACACACAGAAAGCAATATTTAAAATTCCCTGCTCTGCTGCTGCCTAAACTTAGAGATACCTAAGCACCCAAAGGATAATTCTTCATTAATTGAAAATTCCTTTATTCCCCTCCTCTACAAAGTGCCAAATCATTCACAATCCTCACTGGGGGGCCCTCAGTCCAAGCCCCCACTGAACGGGGCCTCCTCCATCACAGCCAAGCCTTGCCATGCACCCGCACCTCCCCTTCCCTTCAAAATGGGGCCAGCCCCAGGGCAAAAGATGAAGGACTCCTTCTGTCCCTGGCTCTGGACCATGTCTGGTTGGAGAAGCTTCCCAGAACTTCCCATGTTTGGGACAAAAAGGGAGTTAAGGTTGATCTGCACAGTCTGCCCTTGGCCCAGCAACCACCCAACTGACTCATGGCATCATCCTGCTCCCACCTGAAGGACGGTTGGTTCTGGCTCTCATTTGGAGTCCTGAAACCCCAACCAGCAAATGATGAGTAGAGGTCCTTGGGTTTCCTGCTGGGGGGACAAATTTCCAGGTGACCCATGAGGACTCCAGCCCGGGGCACTCTGCCTACAGCTGGAAAGGTGCGCTGCGCCAGGGGCTCGTGTCAACTGACTTCCTACCCAGGCTTCTATCAAGAACTCCCTTGACTAGGAAGACACCAGTACAGAGAACAAAACCATCTCCTGCTGAACTGATTATATTTACTGCAAAACACAGGAGCAAATGAAATCTCTAATTGAGGAGAAAGCTTTTAATCCCACTCTATGATGCTCACCAGATTGACAAGTGCAGAAATACAAATGGAAGAGTAATTATACAAGACTCATGTCACTGTTCAGATTTTTTTTTTTCAAATGCAAGAAAGAGAAAGAGACCAAAAAGGCCTGGCTTTCCACATCTTTTAGTGCAGATTGATTAGAAGCCGAAGTTCAAGATGTACCAAACTACACAAAAAATCTTTTCCTCTTAGCTGTGGCACAATCATAGCATTATGGATTGATACAAGACAAAGGAAAATACAGAAGTAAGAAAGCAGCAATTTGGGGCAAAAGTCGTATTTTCATTGTTACAGTTCCTATAGCTGTTCGTGGAGGAAGGGGGAAATGAGTATGCCACTTGATCCCAATCATTTTAAAGTTACGGGAGAAATCTCTAAAAATATCCATTACATTTTTTAATTCAGTCAGTAAACAGAAGTGATAGAGAGGACCAAACACTGAAGAGCCTGGCAGCTTCTAGCCACTAAGTATTAGGAAAAAAATACGTCAGGGCATTGGGTCAGACTTGAGCTCAGCATGAATGCATTTCTTTGAGGGCCCTTCAGGACACGGTACTTTTTAATTGGACTGGTACTTCCAGTTTGAGACCTGAGTATCTGTCACACAAGGCATTTTTTACAAATACAGCATAGACAGGATTCGTCTTGCCTAATTCAAAACATCCACACTGGAGACGTCTGTGCCTTACTGAGCCTCCCGTTCTTTGTAACTGCAAAGAGAAACAGGCACTTTTACAGCATGCTCAGCTGACCTATTTTAGATATCAGCTTTAGGGCAAGATGAATCATGCCTTGAATGTGCCAGTTTCCCTGCGGTGCCAAAGCAAGACTAGACAACCAGTTTATTTGCTCAGATGAATCCCATGTGGCTGGGGCTGATAGACTTGTGCTACCATCTGGCTGAATGTGAATTGTCTCTGGTCCCAAGTCTTACATCACCCTATGGAGAGTCCTCCGAATTGGAGATACTGTCTTGAGTAGTTATGCACTAATTCCATGATACACCAGCAGAGCTGTCTTGCACCCAGACAACTAAAAAATGAGGTGGGGGAAATCAGCTCTACTTATATCTACTCATTCACATACCCTCAACACAGTAAAGAAACCATCGCTGCTTCGGTGTTGCTGTGAGAAGGGCCACGGGAAGCAGAAGAAACAGTAGATGCAGAAGCAACTTGCCCAAAGTCATACTGGAAGCACAAGGAATGTAGGACTGGAAGCCAGTTCCTTCAGCCCCCTTGCTGCCCAGTTCAGTATTCATCAGTGGGAAGTCTGACCACTTCTAAACACTTCCATTACCTTTGGAAAGCCATCACCCTCCTTGGGAAATCTGGCCCTTTGTGCTTTAAGAGCAGACCAGCTATGAGATGTATTCAGGAGCCTCCAGACCTCTTGTCCTTCTTGGAACAATTGCAGCAGCAGTGCGTGGTCTGCAGTAAGGGAGTGTAGCTCTGCCTTGGTGGGTCCTTGGAGATGAGTGGGAAAAGCAGCAACTGTCCCCAGATACCATCAGTGCTGCCTTAACGGTACAGTGCTGACAATTACCATGGTCTGCTAATGAATCTGGATGGCTTCCTTTGAGAAACAAATCACCTTAAACTTAAGCTGTCCCCAGAGATGTCATGAAGTCTCAATCAAACAATGGCAGATTCAGCCTAATTCCAACAATGCTGGTATGGATCTGTAGTGGGAATCATTTGCATTTTCAGGTTTTGTTTCTTGGTGGATGCATATTAATGCCCCAGATAGCAGTATCAAGAAAATAATTTACATTCTAGTCCTTCCTCCTTTGGTGAGGACTTTTTCTGAAAGACAGCTTTACAGGTAAAGATTCAGATTGTACAGGGACACTGAATATTGAACAGGAGCTTTCCTTCCAAATTTTGTTTCCAGCAAGGCTTAAGAAAGATAACAAGAGTTTTATATGTCTGATTAAAAAGCCAACACTCCGAACTGTGTGTATGTAGGGTTTTGGCATGATTTCTGTTATGGTCACGATCAGCTGCTTGCCCATTCCAGCTGCTAAAGCACAGTAGACAAGACTTGAATTCCAAATATTATTCTCATCACCATGGTATCCCCAAAGGTAATTAAAGAAGTTTGAGGCTCTGACTCCAAAGGCCAGGTCCATAAATAATTTCAGCTCTCACAATCAGGTGACATTGTGTTTTGTTCTGACACTTTTGTACCACAGGGAGTGAATCCAGAAGCTGCCTTGCCTCCACCAGACAGGGAGAGATCAGGGCACTCCAGAGAGGGAATGGAAAATACCTCCACAACCCACCCCCACCGCCAGAGCAGAAAGTCATGTCAGGCCAAGCTCAGAGAAGATGCTGCACACAGGGACACATCTGCAATCTCACCTTTCTTGGAGGCTCCTCACCCAGGCTTTCAGGGAAGCCGTTCCATCTCCTCAGGGTCTTTGGACAGAACGGTCCTTCTCTGCTGAATGTCAATGTTAAAACCTATGTTAAACACAAACACAACCCACACACAAACAAGAGAAGGTGGCTTTTTGGTCACTCCCTCTTTCACCTCCCAAATTCCCAGAGCTTTAACTGAGATGGCACAAAGCAAAGACCCTTTGCTATGCTGAACATTTGGGTCAATATTCCCATGAACATCTCAAATTCCCACATAATTTCTAGACAGCAGCTCAAACAAAATGAAGCCCCTCTTCCAGGTGATGGCAGAGGAAGACCTGAACCCCTTAAGGATGAGAGATGTGAACCACACTTGTATACGCTTCCATATTTTCAGAGAGGGAAATCCCACTACTTACTTTAGGCAGCCTAATCTTGCCACTGCCCACTAGGTTTGCTCTGAGATAACTCAAAGGATTTACCTTGTCTTTAATCCTCCATCCCATGATAAAAAAAAAATAACCAGGACATCACACTGCAGCTTTTCGTGCTTTTACTCAACGTACAAAAGCATGATTGGTGAGACTGAAGAGCAGCAAATCTGTAGGTATAGAGGACACAAGCAATGCAAGGAGACACATAATCAAAGAAAGAACCTCAGGAACTGGGTGGTGGTTAGAGACAGGTATTGTGTGCTGTCATATTATATTCTACTTGCTTCAGCCTCGCATTTCACTTTAAACTACTCGGTCCCTTCTGGACACCAACCTTCTTGCCTTGCATGCAAGCATGGCTAACATCTAGCTCCATTAGTTTTCTTTTGGGGGCAGGGACAGAAGAGCAATTAATAGAGATTTTTCAAAGTCATTACAAGAAGAAACAGCAGAAGCTTGTCTTGAGATAGGAACAGGAAGCTCTGGGGCCTGACCTGTTTTTCAGGTCCTGCAATAGCTCATAGATGACTGTAAGACCAGTCCCTTGGAAAGTTACCATCTCCTGCATAAGTAGTAAATGATTGGCTTTGCCCAAGGAGCAACAGTGTTCACCCTAGATCTTCATCCTGCAAAAAATATCAATAAACAGCTTTTCACATGTAATTCTATGTACTTTTAAAGCTGGCACAGAGGCACAGGAATGGTATTATTCAATTGCATGTTTACTCCCTTCTAGATCCTGTAGTTCCAAGTTTTTTGTCTGCTCCAAGGCTGAGTTCCTGGTGACCCATCTCAGGTGTTTTGTCAGTTCTAAACATAGTCAATTAATTGCCATCTGAGGAAGATTTTGTCAAGCCAGCTTCTCAGTCGTGAACATCTCTTTTGAAATTACAACACTAAATGATGCCATTTGCCATATTGTAAAAGCTATGAATGAAAAAGAGAATAAGACACTAGGAAGAAGAGACAGCTACTTTTCCTTCAAGTTCTCTTCCATCCCTGCCACCTTCCATCAAACAGAAAGCCGTTTCCAAGAGCCTCTTGAAATGAAGACTCTAATAGTCAATCACAAAAAGATTAGCCTTTGACTGTACTTCATTCTGTGCACAGTAATACAATCAGCATAGGAAATATTATTCAGTAACAGGTTAGGGAGAGGATGGAAGACCAGGTGGTGCTGGAGACCTAAATTATAAAGGCTTATTTTCCATGAAGCATGACTTTTATTTGCTTCTAACTTTAGGGAGTAGCAATGCTGGAGATGAAATACACAGCATGAGATGCTCAGCCATATACTTGAGGGCAGGTGTGTTGCTGAGTCACTGCTTACAGCACTCCCATCATGCTGAGCTTGGGCTGACCTGTGAAAAGGATACAGGAAAACTGGGATTACTTTTGAGAAGTTAATTCAGAACTAAAGCAGCCTGCACATACCATGCCCAAGGTGCCACTGAATGCATGAGGAACTGCAGGAGACCTGGACAGAGTGTGGACACTCAAACACAGAAGTGCAACCCACAAAACATTTATCACCTGCGGCTCCTGAAGGGCCATAAACACACTATTTTTGCCACTGTAATTACCCAGCTATCTGGAGTTTTGTTCCTGCACTCAGAAATGCTGTCATCTCAGCAGGACTGTGTAGATTAGCATCTATGTCATGTACGTGCCCATTGGGATCCGCAAATTAGGTCTTTCTGTGCTTAAGCTCCCTGAGCAGTCTTAGCTTTTTCTTAGGCATGAAGCACAGGGGAGGGCGTTTTGCACAGATTTTCTCTCATGACCTAGAGGCTCAGGCATCTCTTTCAGAGTGGGAGATAGGACATGCCACCTGCCCTCCCAAAACTGCCTCAGCACGGGAGGAAGGACGAAGACATAGAGAGAAAGAGTGCAAGATTGTGCAGCCCACCGATAAAAGCTCCAACCCTGACCAGAGGACTTGGGCTTCCCAGGTTCTTTACAGGAACCACATCTGCATTTTGCATGACTTTCAGTAAGCCACACACTGATCCTGCACCTTTGCTGCCTCAGCAGTAGAAGAGACATCTGATTTCCCACAACATAAGCTGCCCTCATAAGAGAAATACATTATATTTTTGTGACATGCACTGTCACATGCTCTCTCAAAGCTAGGATAAACCGGAGTTCATGGCTTTGGAAAACAGAACTGATGACGAGCATCATTAAATCTCCAAGCAACTTTTTCCCCCCCGAGACGTCCTTCCTGAAACCACAGAGGACATTTGAGGTATACACGTGTCACCGTTACTTACATCAGTAATCTAGCAGACAAGACCGTGGGATTGACATGATGGCCACAGGGCCTGAATTTAGGTCACATACGAAATGAATTAAAAGCTTCTCCTTATCTCAGTGCAACATCTCTCCCTCACCCACACCCTTGTCTGGCACAAAGACAAGGAAAACTAACCCGCTGCTTGTCAAGCAATTTCTAAGCACAACAGCTCCTAAATCAAGGTACCAGACCACATTAAATTGCTCTAGCCACAACAGCAAGGCTCTGAATTGTGTTTGTCCCTGTGTAGTTGCTGCTACAGATCTCAATGACAAAGATCTGCCTGAGAGCTTATCTGGGGAAAAAAAACAAACACAAAAACAAACCAACCAACAACAACAACAAAAACAACAAAAAAGCCCCAAACCCACAACAAACAAAACCCATATACAAGCAAAATTTGGACTAAACCTAGGTCATTGGTTTGCATCAGATCAAACGCCCTTTGGTGCCTCTGCCTGGCTCATGCTCCCCACCTTCACCTCCTCTTCTACAGAGAGAACCCTGCAGCACAGATGGCTTTAGAACAATAGACTGCAAGCAGAGACCACCACCCAGGAGCGCCAGTTGAGCCCTCCCCTAGGAAAAGCGCTCCCTCATTCCCCTTTTTCAGTGATTTATGGTCTTATAAAGCAGACACCCCACGCTGCCCAGATTTGCATGCGCTCATTACTGAAGCCCAGACAGAAACCTGCAACCAACACCAAGGCACACATCCCCACCTGAAACCAAGGCATGTTTGAGTCTTCTTCTCGGGGCTGAAAGCCAGCAGACAAAAGGGTTTTCTGGTGTTTGGGGAGTACTTTTACAGAACAGGGTGGACGAAACCTGAGCCTGAGAGCTAAAGGAGCCCAAATCCTTCAGTACTCAGTTCTTAGGTGCCTGAAGAGACAGACAGCAAACCTTGCAAGAGGAGACTGGGGTGCTGACAGAAGAGGTCTGGAGCTTTAATGAGCAACATCTCTTGTGTCTGATTCTGCCTGGGCACCTAAGAACTGATTCTCTATACTTAATATGTAAATAAATACAGTACCACGAAAGCCAACAACCTCCTGGGGTTTCTCTCCTGACTCAGCTTTGCAAAACCACATTTTTGGCCAATTGTTCTGATGAAGACCGACAGCAACACACTTTGCTGTGCACCTCAGAAAAAAAAAAAGTGTGACCCCTTTGTGAAACCTCCTGCTTTTCACAGGGCTGGTGGAGTCCCAGCTCCCCCTCTCTGAGGGCTGGCAAGCTCACATGAATGAGGCAGGGCAGAAATTAAGCAGAGGTTAAAATTACTGTGCAACAGTACACGTATACTCTGGTGTGTAAGGAGAATGAGATTAAATCAGGGGGCGGGGGGCAGAGGGAAAGGGGAGCTCCTGTTTGGGTTTGTATCTTGTATTTTTTATTTTATTTTGTTCTCGAAGAACTTTTACAAAGGTTGCCAACAGAGGCAGTAGCACGCAGGGGCGTGTGTACAGAGGTATACAGTAGTAGACCATATAGAACATGGGGAGACTGGAGGATGTGGTATTCTACCTAAAGACATCTGCTTTCAAAAGTGAGAGGCTGCATGTTAGAAACAAGCGGGCAGTGAAGAGTCTGTGTTGGTGTGTGCCTGTATGGAGGTAGGAAGAGGTGCTGGACACCCAGAGACACCAAGGGCGGCAGGCCAAGATCAAGTAGGAGGAAGGAAAGATTGCCAGGGAGGTGAGCTGCTGAGACCTCCAGTCCCCAGCTTTACTTCTGCAAGAATGTAAAGCCAGGTCATGGTGGTCAGGGCAGGCATGCAGACGACACTTAAATGAAGCATTTCTCCTCTCCCCAGCATTTTAGAGTCTATTAGACCATGGATTACGACAGCCAATTTAGGCATGCCTTCCATTGCACTTTAGTCTGTTCCATAATTGCTGCAAGATAAAATTTGGCTTTAAACTCATCATTTTTCATCCCAGGGACAAAGCCTGTTTTCATCTAGTGTGCCAGGACATTCTATGAGATTAAAATTATGTTTCTTGCAAGATTGTCAAAATCCTGCCTTCAAGGATCTCTTTCTAATTGTTTTCGGAGGCTGCCAGCCTTGCAGGGCATAGTGCTGACTTCAGAAGATGTGGGGTGGAAAAGTCTTTTAAAAAAAGATCTTTAAAAATCAGAGGAAGAGAGGCGGCTATTTAATTCCATACAGAAACACACTTCTTCCTGCCAAGCAGCAGTGGGAGCACAGGCCTTGGAGTTCACGGTTCAAGAGTGCAATCATTTGACATGCAGTCATTGCCAGGAGGGAGAAGGAGGGGAGGCCAACCCAGGCAGAGGCTCCGTGACCGACCTTCCAAGAGAAAATCCCTATTTGCAGAGCTATCCTTCAGGGACCTGGCTCCACAGATGTTCATTGCATTCACCTTCACCTGGGCAATCAGAAAATAGCAATAACTAAGGTATCAAGGTTGAAAAATTTGGCCTTAAGCTTAGAAGGTTGGGGAAAGGAAAAAAGGGGCTATTCCCCACCCAACAACTGCTCAAAGAGCCCTCATCATGAATGGCACTTGGATTCTGGAAGAAGGTTTAAAACTTTCATTTTTCGGTCTCAATATTTAATTAGGACACTTAAAAATGCCGAGGAGCAAAATGACAACAACAACAAAACACAAACACACCCCACCCCAGGATTAGTCTGATGCTTGGCATTGAAAAAGCCACCAAATGACAGACTGTACTGCAGTAATTCATGTTTGTGACATTACACTGATTGGGTTTTAATGCTCTCACCAATAAATTACCACCAGTCAAACAAAGCACTCCGAGGAGGCAGACGGACAGAAAGGAATATTCAAGGTTCTTGATTATTTATCAGTTGGCTGAAACATTCAGAGAGCAAAGAGAGCGTTATATATCCTACCCAATGAATCACCTCACAGCAAATGATTTCATGTTCACATAAAATGAAGTTTCCACTAAGGGCTGGAGGGAAAGGATGCGCAAACAGCTTGACTTGGCCAAGGTAGCATTAAGAGGCCAAAAGTTGTTGAAGCCAATAATAAACTGATGATTTCAGCCAAGCCTTGTGTGATACAAAGAGGCTTCAGCAACGCAGGCAGCAAACTCACAGCCCCAAAAGCCACACCAAGGATGCTTTGTTAGAGGGAACCTATCAGAATAAATGCATTTCCAATTTCAGTGCTACCATCTTTAATTAAAATCAAGGATATTTAAACCACCTAATTTATTCTTCCCTCCTTGCCCTGTACTTTTTTCAGGGTGCTTTGTGCAGCCACCTCAGCAGCTTAAAGAGTTTGCCTTTCATGAGCTCACATTTTTTGGCTCTCCCATGCTGTGCAAGTGTTGCACCACGAAAAGACCGTGCTGGAGAACAGCTGAACAGAGCTTTGTCTCAAATGACATTTTAAACCATTCAGGAAACACCGATTCCAACTAGGTTTTCCCAGTAGTTTTTAAAATAAAATAAAATAAATGTTTCTGCCACAAATCGCTTGTGCTCATCCGTTAGTAGATAATAAGTCCAAAGTGTGATGATTACCTTGTAAGTGCAGCGTGATTGGAAGCACCAGGTTGGTAGCAAAAGACAGCAACAGGAGGCAACATACACAACTAATGTTTCTAAGAAACCAATCTGAAAGGCTTGTAAGCTGTTACAGTATGTATTTTTTTCCCCTCTATTACCAAATTCACTTTGCCTTACAAATTAATTCTGAAGAGCACTGTAGACTTGATGCTGGCTTTTTTGCAAAGCCATTCTGAAAACCATTTCATACAAGGCGAAAAAGACACTTAACCAAAATTATAAGGTCCTGCATGCGATAGCACCTTTCACGTTGATCCAGCCTCTCAAGGTTGGATTCGGTCTGTTCTCGAACACAAAGTATGCAATAATTTCTGCATGAGCCATGGGAGATAAGGACCCCTGCAGTTCTAAATTGCCATCGTGCTGGACTGCATGCAAGTGATAATTTAGCAGTAGCATTTTGGGATAGAAAATCACTGTGTATTTTACTCTCTTGTAACCTTCTCTTCATCCTGAACTGTCTTTCGTATGAAAATTTGAAAGATTTTCCCTAGACTGTTTATCTTTTATTAAAGTTAGACAAAGCCTGAATCACCCTGTAAGTTTGGTAAATATTTTGCTACAGATTCCTTTTTAAATAAACATTTTATTCAAGATCCCAGTGCACAGTGCTAAAGCAGGATATGCTGCTGCAATTCATCACATTTCTACCCAAATATCACACTACATCTGTGATGTTGCTGCGTCACCTAATGTTAGTAAGTGCGATTTATAGGCAAGAAATGGTGAGAGAAAGAACGTGCTGAAATAACTTGCCCATAGCAATATGCAGAGAAAGCCAGTGCCAGGGCTGGGACTCAGAGCTCGATTGATTTCTGATATCCAGCCCCCTACATATTTCACTAGGTCACGGTGGCAAGATTTAAATATGGGACTAATTGGATGTTCATATAGGAACTGCTGTGTTTTTGGTCCAGCTTGATGCAAAGTTGGAGAGGGAGAAGGGTACAGAGAAGAAACTGGGGTCTCTGAAGGAAAATCCAGGAGGAAAAAAAAAAAAAAAAAAAAAAAGGTGGAAGAGAAAGCTGTTCTGTCTCTGTCCCGTTACCTCCATAGCAGGTTAATTCTGGATGACAATTTAAATGTCAAACACAGTCTATTTCACTAGGGAAAATAAATGATCTCCTCAAACCCCTGGTGACGCAGGCGAGAACAGAGAGCACCTTAGGCTCCTGGGGGCTGCTGTGAAGCAGCGTGCTGAGCGCCCTGAGAGCTGCAGAACTGCCTTCAGCGGCGGGGCTGCCTCCGGAGGGCTGTGACCACACACCCGGGGGTCATCCTTGAGTTACCATGAATAATTATAAGCAAGAATACATGATAACGAATATAAACGTTAGGGTGAATATCTCCGATGGAGAAGACTCACAAATCTGTGAAAAAAACAAAACCAAGCAGTCCAGGGGAATTACAGCTTCCTCCTTTCCTGGCTTGTCCACGACATTCCGCGCAATAGCTTTCCTTCTATTTATTGGGCAGATGGTTTTAAGCCCTACCTGCTTTTGCTTTCCTCTAGCTCCTGAAGGGAGCGGCGCTGCTGTTATGCTTGCTGGGAAGATGCTGGCCATGAGCAGCGTGCCTTACTAAGCAGCCTGTGGCACATCACACAGCTCCACCGAGCCACTCCGGTTTTGCCGTGCGTGTAAGCAGGCGTACTACAAATATTCACATTCCTCCCCACTGGAAAGCCAGAACCAGCTTTAGACTCCTGGGGATCTCTGTCATTTTGCCAGTAGAGGAGAGGACTTGCATTGCTAGCTACCCTGACAGTATGGCTTGTCCCTGAGGATGGATCCTGAAGCAACTGCCCAGGTTATTGTCCCTTACCTTGGCAGTATTAAAGCATGCTCTTCCTAGGACTTTCTCCTGCCAGATAGCAAATGCCAGGAGCTTGGGGTAGTATGAAGCTTCAAATGTTTTGTAGTCTCCAAAGCAAGCAGTTCTTCCTCAACCACGTGGTATTCTTCAACCTCCGATCAGTTTATACAGGACATCTGGCATCCCTGGGACACTTGGAAGATGTCCTTCAGGAACGTTTCAACACCGTAAGATCTGCAGCAACACCTGCTTTTCCTCCTATGCCATAAATGCCACACATTCTCCATCTGCTCCCCTCTTTGGGACCTCTGGGAACTGGGCTGTCTACCAGGTACTTCCGAAGGAGTGTGGTGGGGAAAAGGTGGTGTGTGAATGGAGGTCAAGTCAATGCAACCACCTGCTCTCCAAAGTGGGTTGCTATTGATTCCTAATGGTTTAATTTCCCAGTAACTAAATTATCACCCAGTCTTTCTAAAACAGCATCTAGACAAGCTCTTTCAAAAAACCCCAAAACCCCCAAATTACCTTTTTATGGACAGCCCCATGGAAATATTTGCTTGTCAGAGTTCATTCAGGAGCAGGGACAAACCACAGTTGTTCCCATCAGCAAAGGTGAAGGCTGCTCAGGTCTGTGAACCCTATTCCAGTTCTGCAGTCCCCATTCAGAATGGGATTATTGAGCTTGGTAATATTTAAGGTTAGGGTTAAAAATTAAAATCCTCTGTCTGTCTGTCCCCTCCCTCCCCCCTCCCCAAAAAAACCCCAAACCAAACCCAACAGGAAAAACTGAACCAACCAAACCAACCCAACCACCACTCCAGTAACTGACCAAAAGAAAGAAAAAACAGTCCCTTGGGGGTGGGGTGGGGGGAAAAGTTTTTAGTGTTTGCTTTTGTGGCCACAGAATTATTTTTTTTCTTTCTTTCAATTCATCCCACCAAATATATCCAGCAAAATTATTTCTGGAAAACTTCTGACCAAAACCTGGTTTTGTGGGGTTTAAAACCCACAAACTGTTTAGAATTACCACCCAGTGCTACCAGGAGAGACACGTAACCTGAAAGCAAGGGAATGCTTTGTGTCCTTTTCTATGTCACCGCTCCAGGTGTTTTGCCTGTGCTCAGCCAGGCTGCACTGATCCTGTGTTGGCAACAGGGCTGGAAACTCTGGAGACACCAGTGGGGACATCCAGTTCTTCCAGATCCCTCATGTTCAGAAAGATGCTTTCTGGAGGAGGGATCTGTTTATGGAAATGTAAATCCCTTGGCTGGGCTCTGAAATGACTTCAAGTAGTTAAGCAGCTACTGACCAAAGTCATTACAAATCTTGCTCATCTTCACAGGGTCATTTGGAGA
Organism: Falco naumanni; assembly: GCF_017639655.2. Classification (NCBI taxonomy): domain Eukaryota; kingdom Metazoa; phylum Chordata; class Aves; order Falconiformes; family Falconidae; genus Falco; species Falco naumanni. Next base: position 66,422,546 of record NC_054058.1, read on the forward strand.
TGAGTAGATACAACTCGCCTTTGGGCTGTCACCAAAGCAATATTAATAATTATGAAAAATAACGTACGCTTTGGACGACGTAGCAAATCTACAATGCCATGTCTGGAATTAGCCTTTCCTTGGTGACAAATTCTAAATAACAAACATTCATAATACAAGTCTATGAACTATGGACTGTAAAAGATAATAAATCCTTCGGCCATATGAGGAGGAAAGGAAAAGCTTCCCAGTACAAATATTGTTTATTCTGCCTGTACATTAAAATGGCAAGCTGAGACAGCTCTGGTTAGCAAATACAATGAAACCTTTTACAGAAAGGCAAAATCCCAGTACATAATGCAGGGCATTTTTGTGACAATACAGAAAGGTCAAACACTCACACAACCCACTTGGTGGAAACGCTTAGAGGATTGTTCCCAGAACCAGGAAAAGAAGAAAGAACAAGTGCCTACATCCAAGCACAGGGCTGGAACTGCGTATGGGTGACCGTGACAGTGAAAAGAGGTGAGTAAGCACCTTCAGCCCTGCTCAGCTAGAGGGATGAATGCCGGGGAGGGTCTAGAGCAGAGGTCCTCAAACTACGGCCCACGGGCCAGATACGGCCCCCCACGGTCCTCAATCCGGCCCCCGGTATTTACAGAACCCCCCCGACCCCCCCGCCAGGGTTTGGGTGGGGAAACCAAGCAGCCGCAGATGACTGCCTGCCACTTCATCCACATGCCGGCCCCCTGTTTAAAAAGTTTGAGGACCCCTGGTCTAGAGACACCAGCAGGTGACACACCGATGACTGTAGCATGCACTGAAACACTGGTGAGGATTAAAGGTCCTCACACATGCCATCACCCCTGGTACAGAAGCACACGATGCTTTCATGAGCGGTTGCTGCTAGCACTGTTGTCTACAAGCAGCTTCACAGCTCTGGAGGAGGGTGTCAATAAGCCCAGCAATTATTATGTAAAATGGTTCAGATAAATGCTAGCTGAGCCTTACATCCACCTAGTGTTTTAAAAACATTTACACCTGTAATAAGCAAATAATAGATAACTTTTTGTAATATCTAGGCAAAGAAATAGATACTTTTTTCTAGTATCTCATATATAAGCCTTCCTAGCACTACTTTGCCAGCCAGAATCATCATCTACCCAAATTCACAAAACTGGGTAGGTAGGAAATATTTTTAGTACTGTTTGCCTCTCAAAATCATCATCAAGTTTTAATTCAGCTCCTCGTGGGCAAGTGTCCCCCTCTAGGGCTAGGTCCTCTGAGACATTCAGACTCCCAGGTGTTTCAGTACTCGGTGTTGTAAGTAGTCGAGGACTATCATCTGTAACACACAACCCAGCGCTGTGAGACAACAGGGCACATTATTTGCTAAAAATTGGACTGTAATGTAGAGAAAGGAAAGGTAATCTATCACCAGCAAACACTGCTGGACATAGAAATGTTAAGTTTCATGGCAAGTGAAATCAAGGCACAGTTTGATTAGATTAAATTCCCCTGAGTAAATAATTTATCAATAAATGAGTATGGGCCTCGGTGCTGGGAATTGTGACTTGGTGCGATTCACTGTGTGGTAGCAGCCATGTGGTCAACACAAGCTTGTTGAGAATTTTTAAAAGGCAAATTTTTCAAAGCATAAGGAAATCATTGGCACACCTAACTGGGAACATTACACTGGGAGTGGGAGATACAGAACAGCAAATTGTTCAAGGTCTTCCACCTGACAGCAAAAAAACCACCCAAAACAACCCAAAACCAACCCAGCAGACATGTAAAATTCATACCCTGCAAAAATTTCATCTAGTTAAAAGGAATAAATACTTCAGTAAAGAAAAATTATAGAAGGCAGAGCAGGAAATGGCAAAGAGTTTCAATCAGATTGAAAATATAGGCAAGTAATAATGGAGACTTACAGAATTCAACAAAAACTTTATAAACTTCAAGAATTAAGCATAATAAAGAAGGCAACTTGAAACAAAGAAATCCCAAGTGTCAGGTACAGCTCTGTTTGATGTTAGCGTTCAAATTACAAACACTGATATAAAAAGGCAACTTTACACAACTGTGTTAGTGGGAGACAGGAGTCAGTGGGGCTTTTTCCAGCAGATTCCCCCAAGGACTGACTCTGGGTTCAATATTATTTAATATTTTGTCAGTGTTCTACATGTTCATAAAAAAAATATCTCTGTGGATCACAAATAGATGGGATGGTAACAAATGATCAGAATTTAGTTTTCTAAAATACACTGGTTCGGATGTTTGGTTTGGTATTTTTTAAGGATCAAAATATAAGCAAATCAACTCAAACATAACAAAATGCAAGGAAATCCTTCTGGGAACCAGGAAGAGTGACTTTGGAATTTTGTCAACAAAGAATTAGAGCCCAAAGCATTAGGAATTCTATTCCATCATAGGGCTCTCCATTCAACTGATCTTTTCTCAGGGAACAAGAGTTTAGTTTCACAGGTGCTTTGTATTAACACACTTACCGACCCAAAGGATTTGAGTTTGGGATTAAAAAAATAAAGTACTAAAGACCTGTGATATGTAGCACAAACTCACCAGTCTAACAGCCATTCATTACATTTCCAAGCAAAGAAGTTTGCAGATATATGACAGCAAATGTCCAAGGTCAAGGACAAGTAAGGGCTTGACTGCATCAAAAGCAGTCCAGGAGCCTGCATGGAGCTGCTCCCCAGGAGCTCTGCACAGGCACTCTCAAGGCATACAAACACTTTACTCTCTTCTAAAACATTTACACACTGGTATGAAAAGCACGTGCACATCCCTCAATTTTGCAAATCACAGAACTAACAATGAACTCATGAAGTTCACAGCAAAAACATATCACTCATTTGTCCTTCTGTTTTAAAGAAGGAGTAAACCACCATATACTTACCTGCACGTGGAGAGCAGCTCTTTGGAAGGTAATGCATTTGCAAATCTGCTCTCCACTCTGGGACTTTATTCTCAATACAATATTTAAGTGCTTCAGCTGTAAGTTTTAAGATGAGTCAACTTGAAGCAGAGAAACGGGAGATGTCTAAGTTCCCTTGATTTGTTTCCATGTTTATAGTCAACTAACGGATATATCCTTGAAAGTTTTTATTACCCATATACCCCCACATCTCATATCGCTGAGAAAAAACCCTCGCAACTAAGGCAGGTCAGTAATTTCTACGTATGCATGTATAATGGACACACACAGCCAGATCCTGCCTGTCTAGTGGCGAGTGATGACCTTACTCGGCAACTTAAGTCACAAACACAGATTGTACCTTGGTACCTTGTACAACAACTGTCCACGACTATGTTTAATTATCAATAAAAAAATTCCTTCAGTCTCAGAGGCCAGAGACTTGTTCAGACTTTGTGTTCAGAGATGTTGCTGAGTGCTTTTTTAATTATTGTTATTTCTCTGAAAGAAGCCTGAGTGAAGAAGTGTCACTTTCATAGGAGGTCTGGGTCCTCCATCTTCCAAAAGCCTTTGTTGGCATCTTCGTCCTTGATTTCAATGCTCCTTTATAACTCAGACCTCTGAACCAAAGCTGTAAAGAACTTTCAGAGATATAATAAGTTTCTTGAAGTTTGTTAGAATTAATACAATTCATTTCCCTTCTGCTACATTTTTGCATTGTACTGCCACTTCAAACACAGAGCCCACTTAGCTGCTTCTGGAAGACTTCAGATGTCAAGGCTACGAGGTTTTTGAGCCTCTTGGAGCAGTTACAATAAAAAACTAATTTCAAATACATGCTTTTAAACAACATCTTTATAGAAAAAAGCCTCCTATAAAAGTAAAAAAAATGTTTTTCAAGGTGAATTAATAAATGTGTTGCAGAGCGACAGGTTCACCTATCTTGAAGAGACGAAAACATTTGGTATCACGCACAGAAACTCAGAGAGAACCAACACTGAGTTCAGTACTTCTGAACAGACATAAAAGCATCATCTCACATCTGTGTATGCGAAAAAACCTCAGAATGAAATTAAAGATTAAAGAAATGTAATTTGAAAGAAAAATGGAAATCAGACGCGGGAAGAGTTGTTTGTACAGTGCCAAGCCTGCATGAAATGCATTACTAACAGGTATGAAGACCTCCTCAAAGCTTTTCATCTCAGGCACCAAACATGCAAAAACTGATGGGTTTTTCACTTTGCTTATGAAAAATCCTCTCACACAAGTATTCCAGTTCTGCTGAGCTCAGTGGGCTCGTGCATTCTGCGTTTAGTCTTGGAGGACTGAACTTCTGCCATGGAAGGCTTTTCTTTCCAGGACAGAAAGACCTCCAGCCCCAAGCAAGCACAAACTAAACAGTAGGAAAGCTTGGGAGGTATCAGGCAAGAGCAGCCATCCAAATCTGCACCAACCTTTGCTGTGCCTCTGTGGCTGGTGGCTTCTTAGCTGGCACCATTAAGAGCAGTGTGATCAGGATGGGCAGGGTGCAGTGTGACAGAGGACCATGGTTCCTGGACCACCTGTGACCAAGCATACACAAGACAGTGCCTGACAAGCGGAGGGTGGGCTGGCAGCAGAAGGGGCCGAGAGCAAAATCGTGGCAAGGAAAGACTAAGCGGGGTTGCAGAGAGACTGAAAAACTGCTGAGAGGGGCAGGGAGCAGACATCCCACGGCAACAACACTCTGTGGATGAGTGGGGCTGCTCAGAGCGAGCAATAACCCAGAAACACACGGCTGGGTTGACTTCAGTCCTGGAGGAAAAGACCTGCACAGGAAGAGACTTAATGGGCAAGGGCAGGGAGCACTTAAATATTGAAGAATGCTCTTCATTGCTTTGAATTCCAATTAAGATAATTAAGTATTCTACCTGACATTCTAATAAAGCTTTTTGAATTCAAAAAGCCATTCTCATTTTCTTTTGTAAGCTCGCTGCAGTGAGAGTTCAGGTATAGCCACCTCAGAGCACCACCAGCATCCTATAGGTCTAATTCAGCTCTGAGCTCGTAGAAAGACAAAACAGCTAGTGACTGAAACACAATGCCTCAAGCCAAAAATAAGTCTGAAAGGTCAGACCTATCACAAAATGATCGGGTAAATAAGAATTTGAGAAATTCTCTTTGGCAGAACAAAGTGCAGTTACAAAGATACCTTAGGAATTAAATACTGCAAAGCACAGGAGACACCTTACATCTTGTTAGGCTCACAAGCAGCCTTTTTCCAAGCAAAGGCAAAAAAGCAGACGGAATTTTTCCCTAAGAGTTCCCATCATTAACAAATGGAGCTAAAAACAAAAGGGCTGCAGGTTTTTCTTATAAATAACTCCAGAAAAGAAGCATCAGACAGAAGATGCAGGGTGGGCAGGTTTTCTGAAGTGGCTCAGCTATGGGCTAATGGTAAAACTGGGCATCCGCTAAACACGAAGTATCTGAAGATAGGATTTCTTCCATGCCTTTGTAAGCAATTTGGACATTGGCTCCTCAAATTCTACGAAGAACAGTGGGTGCTAAATCACCTGAAAAGTTGGACACAAGCTCTTTGACCCACTTCAGTCATTTAAAATAATTAGACCCAGCTCCCTCACAGGATACCGTCACGGAGAGTGCTCTTCCAGTGCTGCATAAACATCGAGTGTTTGCCGTATGGCTGGAAACAACTCCAATGCCATGGCACTTGACTGCTACTGTATTGCTTAAAGAGAAAAGAAATGCAAGACAGGAGGAGTTCAGGCAGCTCACCTTCCTTATTTTGAATAAAAAAAAAAAAACCTTAAAAATTATTTATAGCCCCCCTCCAGCAACCTCTGCAGCTTGTGGTTTAGGCTTGTAGGTGGAAAGACAGTCTACGGGTTTACCTCTGGAGATATCTACTGCGGTGGCAGACTTGTCAACTAAGATTTCACTGAACCTCCTCCAGCAAATGGTGCACAAGTGGATTAATCCTTCTGCAAATGGTACTTGGATGAGATACCACAGGTAACTTAAAAACCAAGCAAGTCCAGTCCAACTACCTTATCAGTAGCTGCCAAGTCATTTCAAAGGTATAGCTGACTATCTTTGGATGGGTAGTTAAGTGATTTTCCTTTATTAATCCCACCTGATGACAATTAGAAGTCATGGAAGTTTGGCTTCCCTCCTACAAGCCCCATTAGTCCAGCTGGAAAGGAAATTTGAGATCTCTGTTTGGGTCACTCTGAATGTCAGAACATGACTCACTTCTAAAAGGGCAGGTAGACAGGGGAGTCTGTCCTCAGAATTAATAATAAAGTAATTATCAGGGTTGCACAAAACGTTATTCTGGAACTTGAAGGCCTCTGTAAGAAACCACTTAAATCAACAGGGAAAAACACCACCCAACCAACCCTACTGAGTATAACAAAAGGGTTATAATAAAAGTGATCTGCTTATGTGCACAAAATCACAAGTCTGAAAGCATTTCAAAGCCTTTCAGACATAACATTTACAATGATAAATGTGTGCACAGTGTGACACCCCACCCATTCACTGAAATCATGCCTTTTTTTTTTTTTTAATAATGGCACTTAAAGAGCAAAACTATTTTCTTCCCTGCCCGAAGTTTTGCCATCAGAACTTTTCTCTGTGGGGAGCAGACAGAGCTTCAGAACTTCCAGCACGTCAAGTCTGCAGATGTTTAAGCCAAGGAGAATTTATGGTCTTCCCCTCTCTGTTACCGTTTGCAATAATTTGGACAGAGCAGAGAGGTGCAGGAGAAGATGGTGCTGCAAAAATTGAGTATGCCCTTAAGCTTTGTCACAAAACAAATAAGCAAACAAACAAAAAACCCCACCCCACAACCAGCACCCAGGAGGAGCTGTGAACACTTAGAGGAGGCAAGGGGATCATTTCTTTCACTGCGAGATTAGGCATGCTTAACAGAAATTGAGCATATCAGTAAAACAGCTGCTGCAGGCAGGATGTATGCTGCCGACCTGGCTGCACAACTGCATGGCAAAAAGAAAACCCGAGGTTAACGCTACATTTTTACACACTATGTAGCAAAATCCTAATTTACAACATCAAAACCACTGAGGTATAGGTCTGCACAATGGACGAACTCCAGCAGCTATAAATGACTTTCTATAGCTAGGAGACTATTCTTTCTGTAGCCACTGTATGTGATGAAATATTTAAAAAGAGCACTGCCCTCAGCCACCCAATAAAGACTGGCTTGGTCCTTTGTGCTGGCCAGCAAAAAGATCACAAACCATGGACATATCTCCCACTCAAGCAAGGTATCGCCGAGGGAAAATACTTAGCACGCCACTTGTCATGCCAGTCCTTCCAATTAACTGGGTAATATATTATAAGTGCCTATACGACTTCTCACAATACAGGTGTTTCACACTCTAAAGAACAGCACAACAACCAGACAGACCTTTATAAAGTTATCGGCATTGGCTTTTATGCTCGCATGTGCCATTCTGTTTTATAGCCTCCAAATCATGTAATTTTATCCTTTTCCAGTGATTTCTCCAAAGCAAAGTGACAGTGCTCCAACTTGAAGACAGACTTTGGGATGGACCGGAGAATGCAATGAATTGATATGGAACAGGTAGCCCACGACAAGGTGACATAAAAATTGGAAAGGAAACCATTTACTGGAGTAGCAAACAGGTGGACATCTCTACTGGAACTGAAATAACTGTGAAGGAAAAAATCTGACACAGTAAAACCTGGGGAACAGAAGGGGACAGAGCTGTGAAGGGTATCAGGAGATACAGACATAAAGTTTGAACAAATGAAGGATGTCTGATGCCCAGAGCATTAGTTGACATCAAATAAAGGTCTTTAACACAGCCACTTTCTTTAGACAGTGAAAGGTTGATTGGCAAGTTGCCTCTAAGGAAGAATGAGGCCAAGATGACTGTCTTAAAACCACTTTAAAAAATACAGCGATACCCAGTTTGTTCTAGGTTACCTTTACAGACCTTGTGTCCAGTAATTGGAAACCTGTTGACTTGCAGAACGGACCCAACTCCTCCTCCGCGACACAGCTCAGCCAGGGTATTGCTTGACTTTCAGAGGAAAAAAGCCCGGGGCTGGCCAGACACAGGCTTTGTACTGCACTCCCAACTCCAGCCCGAAATATTAAGGCACTTGAACATTACCACTTTTGAAAAAACAGCCCTTTTGCTTTTAAGCTTTGTGAGTTTCAGTATAAAAACACACATTACTCACGGATTCCAGTAGAGTCCTCAGCCAGTAAAGCTTTTCTGCTTACACGTATTGCAAACCCCCAGTTTTGACAACTGAGCGCCAACTTGCCAGAAAACGCCACCCAGCCTACCTGATGGTAGTACCGAAAATCACTTCCTACCTCTGGTGTCACCCTCAGTGACACACAACCACTCCATCAACTGAGTTCTCTGGGGAAAAACTCTGGGAATAGGCAGACCTAAAAAGGTGGTGCAGATCAGACAAAATAATCTAACAGAGCTTTTTTTTATAAAATAAGAGATTGTGATTTATTTTTTTTTTGTAAGGGACAATACTGCAAATGATTCTAGAAGATACTGTGGAACTTACAAACACAATCCTCAAAGTGGATGGTTTGTGCCAGAAACCAGCTCTCGGCCCCCTATGGAAGGAGTACAGACACCCCAGCTCAAAGCATAGGCTCCAATTCTCTGCCTCATCTCATTTCAAGCAGAAAATCTAACAAAAGCAACATATTATCGGGAAACAAGGGGGTATTTACCTAACCAAATCAAGCATGTTGTAGCTACATCTGACCTACTGCCAGTCTGAGCTGGCACATTTCTGTGGCACACACAGCATTTTGCAAAAAATGCTTGACTGGCCCTGCGTGTAATACAGCTTTTGTTGCTTGGTACTGAGTAGAAGGAACCTATGACTTTGGATGGTAGAGACTGTACAAGTGCCTCCACACTACAGCATCCTTCACCAATTGCAAAATTAAATTGGTTTTTGTCAGAAAAAACAAAATCTTACCAAAGAATTTCTGACTGACTATGACATTCAGAGTATAAATGGTTTGGTGGTTGGTTTTTTTGTGTTTGGTTGTTTTTTTTTTTTGTTTTGTTTTTTTTTTTTTTTAATTTGCACATTGTCTGGAGAGATGAACAGCTGAAAAGGCAAACAGTAACCTCTGATACTAGCTGCTTCATCATGATCCAAATGAACAGCAGAAACAGCGGCAAAAAAGCATCACAACATCTCTGAAAAACACTAGTTGGAACATCATCAGAGTAAGCGAGGAGACAAAAGGATCAAGCACAGCTCACCTTGAGAAGGCCAACAACAAAATCAATAAAATAAACATATTTTTTTTAAAAAAAAAAAGGCAAGAAAGAAAAGCCAGGACAAGATACGTTCACTTTCAAACTATTCAGAACGTGTAGTTTTGGATCTTCTCAAAGCAACATTGATTTCCTACTAACATATTAACTCCACAAGCACAAAGAAAGGCAGTCAGTGTTAGCAGAGAGACTCAGACCTCTCGGGAGAGGGACCTCCACATTCCCTGCTGCGGTAAGAAGTCCTCCTGGCACAAAGCAGCCAGAATATGGCTGCTTTCCCCATAAATCTGGTGTCTTTCCCCAGCACACCAGATTTAGCAACCATTTAAAGGCTATCCTGAAATGACTGCAATTGTATCTCCAATTTCAATTGCTGGCCTAGTCATTTCCTCATTGCAACTCTGCCATTAAAAGCATTTGGATTGTTTTAATATTGCCCAACAGAAAAAAACAAAACCAAAACCAACCCCCATGCAGCAAACTATGCAGTAGCTTCATGCCATCTAAAGAGGAGCCTAGACTATACTTGGTTAAGTAACTGTTAAACTGTAACTATGCTACGTTTACAGAGCTTTACAAAAATGCAGCATTTAAAGGACTACAAAAAAAAAATAAATTATATTTTCCTCTCACTGAAGTATTGAAAGCAGAATGTACTCTGCTGGAAATGAAACGGTGGGCGTTTGATGGCGTATTTTAAATAGTATTCCTCTTTGTGCATGCAGTGTAATGCCACCCAAGGGGGAGATTAAAAAAAAGTCTGTAATTTGCAAGTCCATTTCAAAGTCATACTGAGGATGATGCAAAATTCAGGATAGGATTCTTGAGAGAAATCTCCCTGGAAAATGTGTATGTACCTCAGGGAAGCTTTGGATTTGCTTCCCCACACTGGAAGGCTGTTCTGTTTTTCGGCATTTCAGTGTTGCTTACTCTTTGCATCTAATTTTGGAATTCTAGAGTTGTTTATTACAAAGGTGTATCCTTGAGTGACAACACTGTATTTCTCTTCTGCAACCTCCAAGATTTCTAAAAATCCCTTACTATTAGTCTTGAAACTTTTATTGGTAGTGAGGATATAGCAGTCACTCTTTACCATAAGGGATTAATCCTGCCGTCAGCTATTATGGAGGTAACCGATATTTACATGTGTGAAAAACAGGATCGCCCACGCTGGTCTGATCATTCTCAAACAACCGCAAACAACATCATGCTTTAAGGCTTTAGGTAGTCATCAGCAGGGATTAAGAGGGAATGCTCTCCTTAACAGACTTCTGGCTAAATGGGTTTTCTCTTTCCTAAGTGTCACCTCCCCTGAAGGGTTACAGGCTGGATCTGGGAAGAAGAAAAGGGCAAGATTATTTTTCTGAGTTCGGATTCTCTTCCTTAGGTGTCCGTGTGAGTGGATGCTTAGATTCAAACTCATCACCAAATGTGATGTCAGGAAAGAATCTCCCCCTGGGTCAGATGAGGAAGGAGCAGGGATGGCTTCTATCTTTGCTTGAAGTGCATAACATGGCTTGATTATAGAGATAAGCAACTTGATCATGCAATCACATACCACTCATCAAAAAGGTTAGAGTGCCAGTGATACTGCAATCCTTCCCCTCTTTTTCCCACAACCACAATTTGTACTGCAGAACACTGAAGTGCTTCAATCCAACAGTGAAATCTTTAGATTTAATCTAGCATGGCATCAGAGTGCGAGAAAAGCAACCACAGAAGAACACAGCACATACCTAAGTGATTTCCTTTTTCTCTCAAATTCTCATTAGCTTGATTTCACTTGATTTCTGCCATACAGAAGTTAGATGTCTTCCCTTAGTCGTCTGCATTAGTGGAGAGAGTGTTGCATTAATCACTCTCCAAATCCTGACCTTGAATCTTTCTCACTAACCACAAGGAGAGCCATGACAACTAACTTGGACGAGAAACCTACAGTTCATATAGCTCAAAGCAAGCAAATTTTGGAAAAATATGAAACCATAGGAAGAAAAATGTCTCAAGTATTTTATGTTGATACTTACTGCTTGAATGTTTTCAGACCAAAGAAAACAGTGACAGAAAAGCTCTTATGAAGATATTTAATCCATTACACCAAGATGATTCCCTCTACCAGCAAGAAACTGGCACAGCTGTGTCTCACTTTGCATCGAGGGGGTTTTTGTTACTGGTATGAATGACAGATTTGAATCTGGCAGTACTTTCAGTCTGGTTTGTCCAGCTAAATGAAGATAAAAGTGTATTTTGCACTACAAACAGATGACATGGCACTTTTTTTTTTTAAAAAAAAAAAAAGCTCTATACCATCCTCTAAACATGTAAGACACAGCAGCTAGACTATTATTTTACACTTTGATCAATGCAACTCTGCAAGTCTGCCATGCCAATAATTATCCTCTTTTGAATTGGTGTTTGGTGAGATTATTAGAACAAAACCAGGAAATTATAACCACAGTTTATACTCCTAGCTTTCGCAAAATATAGGTTAAGGTTTTGCAATGTAGGAAACTATAATCAATAATCTTGCTGCTTCTTTAGTAATCCAAAAGCACTATCTAGATTGTAGCTGTATTGCTTAGTCTAAAAATTAACATGTACAAATTAAATAGAACATATGTCAAATAGATGTATAGACACAGTATTCATATATGAAAAGTAATTATTTGTGTTAAGAACAAAAGTCCAGTTTTGAGCTACTCAAGAATAAAGACAAACAATATAAGCTTAATTATTATTATTTTAACATGTTAAAAATACAGTCACATCAAAATAGGATACACAGTTATAAAACTGTTGCAGATGACATAAGAAAATAGTGTGTATATATTTTATATATAAAAATCTACAGTATTTACTAATGCTGATACGTATTTTGGAGCCTTGTATTGCTTGCACAAATGAATTGTACAGCTTTGTTATGAATTACAGAACCACCATTAAACACTGAGATTATTACACTTAGCCACAATATTATATACATATATTTCTAAGCTGCTGTAAGCAATCAGAACTAAGGTAAGCCCAACTCATATTTGCCTTCACAAGTTCAGTTTAGGGTTTCAGTGTAGTGTTTTGCTACTATTCGCTGCAGTTGGCAATTTTTAAAATATAAAATTGCCGAGTTCATTAAAAATTACACCAGACATTATATACACAAAAAAGTTTTTTGAAATATACTAAGTAAATGTTATTTCCATTTGTAAAAATTGTTTTATTTCTGTACCTTAAAACTTAAAGAGCCAACCTGCAGCAATAATAGGCACTAAAGCTCATTATTCAAAAGAAAAAAAATAAAATAAAATTCAATTTCTATTTTTCTCAGTTAACAAATCTTACAAGAAAAAAAACAACCCCAAGACACCTTCCAAACTAACCAAAACTGGTGTTGATACCAATGTTTGGTACAAGTGTTAGAAAAATGTCTCTGTTAAGCACTCCAAGGACCTCTTCTGGCAAGATGCTCACCTGCCTCAGCCCCACTGGTTTCACTGAGGTCAGCGCCTTCAGCACTTCCCACACGGCACCCAGCAGCTCGCAGGACCACATCCTGCCTCTGCCACTTAACCTGCATTTTCCTTCCACCCCCAATTCACAGTCAAGGAAAGGAAAACATGAAATAGAAAAGGCTGCAAACACTAATTAAAAATACTTGCATTACTGGGAGTTTAACCTTCCTATTAACAGTCGGGATCATTGTAGTGTAAAGCACCACACTGTCTCTCAGCAGCCTGGTAGCACAGCAGCGCATGCCCAATCACAGACACGAACCTACCAGCTCTTTTGGGGTAAAAAAGGGCAAAAAAAAAAAATAAAAAAAATTGACATGACAAAGCTTAAGAGAAGGGACACTGCATTACTCACACACCTCAGGGAATTGAGCTCTGACCAAATCTCGGACTCCTGCGTGTACTTCACAGGAGTGTGGAGGAGCTGGTCATTCTCTGATACCTGTGAGATTTGGCCCTGCAACCAGTTTCATTTGACACCACAGCATGGCAAAAAGCAAAGAGTGCAGCACCATTTCTGTATCTGGCATTACTCTTGCTGTGCTCCAATATTTTGCATATAGGACAACATTCTGAAGGTAGATTTGGGTGAGAAGGTAAAAATTACTCACTTTCAATGCACCTAAAAAACTAAACACTGCCCTGAATTTGAAGCACCATTTGTTAGCCAGACTGGAGAGACATTTTTGGCTTTCTGCTTCTGCCTGCCTGCTCCTTCTTGCTGAGGAAAATGACAAACAGTAGTCAAAGGAGAGGAAATGAACTGTCACGTAAGATTAAATTAATAATCCCAAAGCATCTCTCCTGCCCAGAACAGATACTGGGATGCTGAGGCAGCTGTATAAAAATGACAGAAAATCCCATTCAAAATGAATGGTTTCTCAAATAAATTACAAAGAAAAATTAACATGAAATAAAAGTACTTCACAAGCTTTGCACAAAGTTAAATGCATTTACATTTGAACTCTCTAACTCTTTTCCATACGCGTTTGTGTAGTATAAGTGCACACCTGGCGCTGCGCACATGCATCTACAGTGCATTAACAATGTCAGTCAAAATAAAACTTGTAAATGTGTTACAGGTTTTAGGCAGACAGATTGTAACCCAAATTATTTAAATGTAAGGAACAATGACAGTATTAACCACACGGCGCGTATGATCTTATTGCTTTTTTATGTGCATCAGATCACTTTCAACAGCTTCAATGCAAGCCTAAGAACTCAACTACCCTTCAATGAAAGCCTGAAACATCCTTCGTAGTAGTGTTGTTCTTTTTGAGACTCGTGTGAACTGTCTGCATTTCATAGAAGAACTGAGGTGGACTACTACTAACACAGCAATGTTTATCTGGTTTTGATTCTTGCCATTTTACTAAGTACAGACAGATTCTCAGAGAAGCACGGATTCATGCATAGACAATCCATCATTTCTATTTCGATAGTGCTGGGCTTGAGCTGATGGGCTTGAACATTGGTATTGCGGTGAATCATGCTCTTCAAAGTTTGGGGAAGTTCTGTATCTTATTGGACTGTCCACAGAAACAGCAGGAAGACTATGGTCTTGAAAAGGCGTTGACTGAAAATTCTGGTATTTCTGGAAATTATCCAAGTGGCCTTTGTTAACGTCTTGGCTCCAGGGCTGCCTGTAGGGTTCATGTCTGTAAATATATGCAGCATCTGGCCACTTTTTATCTTCTGGTAAATAATCCACTGGAGGGATTATGAATTTGACACCTGCAGGAGGCCTTGAGTTGCTGGTGTAAGCATCGACAGGGGCTACTTCTACCTGACCAGGGGTTGGTGAAAGAGGATTTTGGCGACTGGCAGGATAGGAATTCATTTGTAGTTTATCTGGAGAATAATCTACTGAAATAAAAGAACCATACAGCCTACCAGAAGGGCTGGTTCGATTCCCATGGTAATGCAGAGGTACAGAACTTGTATTGCCTATACTGGAAACATGCTTTGGAGAATTTCCACGGTACGTAGGTGGATTACTATAACATGGCAGTGGGTGTTTTACATTCAGTCCATGAGGTGGTCCATCAGCTTGTGATGGGTATTTTGGAGACCTGGGTTGTGAAGTACATGTGTAACTACTGGGTATTTTTAATGGAGTCGGTATTTTTTCAGTTTGCTTTCTTGGACTATTGGAATATGTTACATGCCTAGGGCTCTGTGGACGAGCTCTCTCAAGCATATCTTCAACAAGATTCTCATTCTCAACTTCCGGAACATTGTCATACTGTGATGCATTAGACCCTCGCTTACCTTCATCAGCATCCAAAACCCTCATCTTTTGCTTTACATTCAAAGGCTGCGTTTCTCCAGGACTTGGTGGTGGGCCTGAAACTGAATGGTTTATTTGCCTTCCTTTCACCTCTGCAGTAAGTTTCATGGTCTTTTCAATTATTCTGATGTCAGACGGTTTATTCCACTTAGGTATAAATTCCCTTCTTGTATTTGAAGTAGCGTTAGAATTTTGATTAGCAGCTGCGTTATTATATTGTCTTGAGCTGTCTTGCTCTGTTGGCTGAGGCTTTCTTCTAGTATCTACCTCGTTCTTCGGCATACTACTTTGTGCCTCTACTGGTCGAGCCTTCTGCTGTTTTAAGGAAGGTTTCTTTTCCAGTGAATTAATTCTTTTTCGGTTATTTGGTGAACTTTCTGGTTCTTCCCCTGGGATTGGTCTCCTCTCTGTCCTTCTTGTTGTTTCTGTACCCGTGCTGTTCTGTCCATTAAGCATTGGAGTGGAGTTAAGCGTAGCAGGCTGAGGCCCTAATGGAATCTGCCCCAGTGGCTTCTTTGGAAATTCATCTTCTTTACCTAAAACAAGAATAGTAATAACACAAATTCACCTTTGTACAGAAGTCTTGTTAGATCTGTTGGTCATGCAAGCAAAAGCACCTATTAACTCTACTACCTGGGCCTCTCTCTGGGTCACCATTCTGCTAAACACCTCAAAGGTTTTTGTGTATACTGACACAGAACAATGATTTTGTTTAGGCTCTCACCTCAACCAGTTACTCTCCTCTTCCTTTCTACAATTGATACAATCTTTCCAAACATTTGCTCATTCACGACACTGGTGCAAAAGAAATCATTTCCCTGGATGACATTTTGGGTACAGTAACCACTCTGTATTTAACCCTCCTCACATCGTCCCCGTCACATTAAGTAAACTACTTTGTCCACTTGAAAAATCCTTCCCAATATCCCTCTTCCGATCTATTGTCTTCCATCCATTCTTCCATTCACTGATCTTTTAATGTTCACCTCTGGTAAGCTATACTATCAGCTCCTCACTCACATGCACAAACTTCCTAGCAGACATCTTTGAACTTCCACTTCTTTATTTGGGTGGAACTCCTCATTAACATCTGTGCAGTTAAGTCCTTGTTCCTCTTCAATCCCTGCCTAGAAATTTCATCTTCAGTATCAAAAAGCTACAGTATGACTAAAGGACTCTATGCAGAATCATATTTTTTTCAGTTCAGTTTTTTTATCAGTTATAGAACAACTAAGTAGCTAATACTAATACTGGCTATGTCATGATTCCAATGGAGTGTTCAAGGGATGAGCTTCCCTGAACACGAGGACATAATTTACAGAACTGGGATATGAATGGAAAGTACTCCCAGACTGGAGCTCAACACATCGCAACAGCCAGGGGAAAACACCAGTTATGTAGGCACCCTGAACAATCCACACTGCCACTACAGAAAGAACAAAGAAGTATTTCATTGCTTCATGGTGCTCATAAAATAATTTACATCAAATTTTCCACTGCAGTTTTCCTGCTTAAGTCAACGCCCTTCACATTCTCAGCCCAAGTCTTTTATTATATCCACTTGCATATAACTTATTTGTGTAATACATTACTTTCCCATTATAAGCAGAAAAGGTCACATGCTTGTCATTAAATGCGCTAATCTAAATTTAATTTATTTGATGTTCAGTATTTCCCCCAAATTAAAACAAACTTTAAAGTCAGCATGACCAAAGAAATCCTACTCATTCTGTATCTATCTATTAAGCAAAAGATCTGTTGTAAGGAGAATAAAAAAGAAATGGCTACCCTCGCTTAAGTGTTATGCAAAATTGGTTATAAAAAAAATAAAAAAATCACTGTCAGTTACTTTGTTTAAGCCCTGCTTCTTCATAAAACAAGAACTGTAGAATCCTTCTCAATCATCAAAGATCATAAACTTAGCACCTCACTCTTTCTAGCTACTTGTAATTAAAATTCATCTCTATATGGGTTCACAGGAGCGAATACATACAAATGCCTCTATCCCTGACACGAGCGCTGTGGTTAGAAGTGAGCTATGTTCATTTTTACAGTCAATAGTATGAGTTCAATCTTTGATGACTGGTGCATGATAGAGATACACAGAGGAAAGCCAGCAGCCAAGGTCAGTATTATTTATTATAACAGCATAACAAACCACCATCACGGATCAGCTGCTATATAAACTAAATGAAAACTTACAGCTTGTGCCAGCTAGGACATAGCAAGAGGACAGCAGAGAAGAATACAGTGATGCCATGTGTCATGACAAGGTAACTAAATAAAAACAAACAAACCTTAACAGAAAGCCTTTTCTTGATTTTCAAAGTTTTCATGTAAGGCCAAAGGCCAAAAGGAAACCTAACCTTTCCTTTAAAAACACGTAATTTCAGAAACCTCGGTTTACATATAACAAACAGCCTACCCACACTTTCTGCAAAAAAACCTTCCATTTTTATTTCCCCCTAGTTATTCTCCGCTCAATTATGATCATACAGTTCTTCAGATACACAAACCTATGCCCTTACACTGAAGGTACTCACTGTCTGCCTTGCTACAACCTGGCAAAGGAAGATACTCATGCTGAGCCCTCTCCTCAATCACTTGTCCCCAAAGGGGAGATTCCACATGTTGTAACAGCTTACAGGATTACACACCTGGCACACTATACTCTCTGATGGAGAACACCTACGCAAATGGTTGCAAAACAGTGCAGCAGGTTACATGGTGGGGTAGGGCCTCAGTGTGAGGCTCCAACACATAGCTCTTGGAATTACAAGTTTTGTGGTTTGTTCTCCTTCACTATGGGGCCCCACTATCCACAAATCAGGCTAAAACCTGGAGTGTGGCTGTGGAGATTTGCATTCCCCAGCAGCACACCATCAGAAGAGCAGATGAGGGGACAGAGGAATGAGTTGCATGGATGCTGTAAACTGATGATTTAACAGCTCTGCAATATACCGTCTGGCGCACCAGCCTCTTCAAAATTGTTCTTTGTGGACAGCAATTCACTTTTTGAACTTGCTTCAGTTTGGCAAAAGGCATTTGTACCAATTAATTGCATTTGCATCCTCAACCATAGTGTCAGGCAAAGCTGAGGATTTCACCTTCTAAATAAAAGTGAATTTTGCCCTTAATAAATATTCCTGAAACTGGAACTATATACTGCAATGCTTTCAATCTTACTAATTTTGAGTGTCAAAATAGCAAGAAGTCTGAATTAAGAAACAACATTCAAAGTACATACTAAAAATTAGTCATCTAAATCATACAGAACTAGGCTTTATATGCTGCTAATCCACTTATAACCTCCAGGTGATCACAGTCATTAATGGGACAGTATAAGAAAATGGCTCCTCAACAGCTCTAAATTCTTTAATTTCTGTCCTTGTATGCAAGAAATGCTTTAGAAAAATTATTTCTTTTCTTCCGTGCTTAAATTATGCAAAATATATATACACATACATAATAAAAACTGAAGACAAGGCCCTCTAGTAGCTGCAATGCTTCCTTCATTTGTACAAAGACATTAAAAGTATGAACTGATTTCCTTTCTTCCAGCTATTACTCTAAGAGCATACAGAGCAATATGAGATCCTTTGAAATATACTTGGTTGTACAATAAAGGTGAGTTTTGTGTGAGTTTGTGTTTTTTTTTTTTTTAATTTCACACACTTAAGGTTTCTTAATTACCATTAAGCTCTAATAAAACCCAAGTGAGAATACTGCAGGCATTTTTATTGAATTCTATCTGGGATGCTTTGAAGATTACTTTCTGTCATCTTTCCTTCACATGTCAGGGTAAAAAAATACACTACAACTAGGCGTATGTGGGCTGCACTGTCTAGGTGACGTATGCTATAACATGAATTACAGATGTAAAATGAGTATCAGGGAAGTTTTACCATGTCTGTTGTGAAACACTTAAAGCTTGATATTAATTCATGTACTGAGTAACAAGCAAAGCACTCCCAGACAATAGATCATTTAGAAGAAAAGCTCTGCATTCTAACAGCATGATATCATGTTTATAGGCTGGTAATACTGAAGCATAATGCTTTCAGGGAAAACAAAAATATGGAACAATGAGTACGTATCGAAAGAGAGTCAGTGGGGAAAAGAAGAAATATCACTTTAAATCTTAGCCACAGGGCTGCCACAGAACTTTGCCTAACTCCACCTCAGACAGAAACAACTGACACAGCTTGCTTAATTAACCACATCTGCATGTGAAACTTCAAGAAAGGCCACACTGCTAGAGGTGCTCAATGCAGTAATCGAAGCTAAGCAGCGCAGGCCTTGTTCTGGTTCAGAAATGCTTGAGGTCTCATCACCTCCTGCCACAAAAAGCGCTGGAGAGAAAGGACTTGTGTTACGTGGTCTATGATGCTGCAGCACAAAGACATCCTGCAAACTGGTCACCTAAAGGAAAACAGATCTCTTTTAAACTGGAAACCATAAAGTATACAGATCATACATAGGCACACACAGAGCCATCACTTCCAGTGGAACTACCAAGGACTTTCAAAACAATAAAAACTCTGAAGTTCAAAAAAAGCCCAGAAAATTAAACAAGTAGAGGATAACTTTATCTATCACCATGCACATTAATACAACAAGACACTCCTCAAATGCACAAACTAGCATGCAAACTGTGTCTATGAATGCTTTAAGCAGTCCACGATCCGTAATAATAGCAAGAAAACCATGATGCTGCATGCTGGCGAGAAAGAAATAAAGTAATAAAAACAAAAAGCTGAGGAAAAAACCCACAATATGAAAGCAAACAAAAGAAATAAAACCACAGCAAGCATCTCTGCCGTTAAGAGGTACACAGCCTGCCAGAGAAGCATGCAAAAGCACCAGTTTTTCTTACAGCACGTATCTTTTACCTACCAATTTTCCACTCCAAATCTGCCTAAAGCCTCACGTGCAGGTCTCAGCCATCATCTCTTACTACGTCAGCTAAACTCACTGTTCAAAGTCCTCAGAGCTGACATGAAGAAATTGTATTTGCATTTTTTCAAGGACATTCAACTGAATATCAGTTTGTGCTGTTGATCCAAAGTCTGAGTTAATTCACTTTCTAGACATACCTGCCTGGCTAAGGAATGGAGAAACTTTTGAATTCTGCAAGATTTATTTCTGGGACAAGTGCTTTTTCTATACAATCTATGATGTTTACACACAAAGTTTAAAAGCATTTTAAAACTAGAAATTAAGACAAAGCTGCCCAGTTCAGCTGCGATCATTTGGGCAGCAACCTCTACAATCATCGAATGCGTCTTCTGAAGCAAGCTAGGCAATCAGATTTTTCCCAGGTTGCCAGTATTCGCATGAGATGCGGAACTAACCCTCATCCTTCTCTCCCCCTTTGTTCAGAGGAACGAGTTCCTACACAGAGTTTAGTTACTGTTTTTTCCCAAAGACAAGCATAATAGTTTATATCAGAATTTACAGAGCTGGGACTATAGGATTTTCCCTTTTTCCTTTAGAAGAAACTAGTGATTTAGTTGGCTTGTATGCAGTATAGCATAAAACAAGCAAACAACAAAGAAAATAGGGAAAAAATGGGCGAGGAGGGAGAGAAATGGAAGCAGAGGGAGACAATTTGAGTAAAACAAGAACAATCAGGTGCTTGTTTGCTGCTGGTAAACATATTACTTGACATGAAAAGGAGCAAAGCAAATACGAGCAGATCTGACTGTTCCCAAAAAGATAAGACATTCAAGTCATATTAAAGAAAGTTTTAGTCTACTGCTGCTTCCTTTTAAGCCTCTTCCTGCTCTAACAAGTCTTGGTCACCACCCAGTGGAAGTCGATCTCAACTACAAGACCTTTACAGAAAATTGCTTCAGGAGGCACTAACAACCTCATGCACTGAATAGCAGACATATAATTGGAGTAAAGTGCTTTAAGTGCTCTCTCCAGTGAATAACAGGCTAGTCCTTAATTTCAGCACCAGAATACATGCACTTTGACTGTTCTAACACAATTTTCAAGGACGGTAATGGTCATAAAAACAACTCTTAAAATGACATCTTGATATTTTGTATTTACCCTCCGTCACTGATGTCCCGCCTTACTTCTTCAGTTTACAAGTCCAAAAGAATTTTGAAGAAATGTAATTGCCTGCAGTAGAAGCTCAAGCTGCTGTCTGAAAGTCAGCCCCTGCTCCTCCTCCTTTTATGCCATCATCAGCTGAGGAGTTAGTGAAATGAAATCTTGTCTGACAATTTGAAGGTAGAACAAAATACACTGGTTGCCCTTCTGAAGCTGTGTCACTTTGTAGTAGTGACAGTAAGGAAAACTTACTTTATAAACACCTGCACTTAGATAAACAATAGAGACTTTAACAAATCTGGTCATCAACCAGAGGATACAGATGGCCAGCTGTATGTCTGTAAGCTACCTTTGCAAAAAAAAAAAAAGTTTCTAAAATTAAACACTCTGCTTTACATCCCTAATTCCACATTTTTTTCCAGAAAATAAACTTCCTTGAAAAGTCAGTTTGAAATAAGAATATGAACATGAGCAACGTAACTATCTGGATCATATTTTTAAAAAGCATGCAAGTTTTAAACAGTACAGGTTTTTAAATGATGCAAAGCCAATCTCTAAAACTGCTGAAAATAATATACTAATTATATTAGTATAGTTTGATATATTATTTTCTTCATAATATTGTAAAATACTTGTATCACACAAGAAACAAGGCAGAAAAATAAGTTGATTAAAATATGAAGTGCATTGTATGAAATAGCTACTCATTTATTCTTCAAGCACAAGCGAAAAATCCAAAATTCCTCTGCAACAAAACACAACCAAAAGAGAGACAACACAAGAAACAGGAAAGTCAAGCTGACTTACATATTTCTATTGTTTTGGCTGTCAAAAGGTGCATTAACAGCAGAGAACAGACATTATTTAACAGATGATCAACCTAATATATTCTTCTCCAGCCACTGAGGAGTATTTAGACAGATATTTAAATAAAAGATACTGATAATAGATTTAATAAAATATACCTTGAAAGATAAATAGCAGATAAACACTTTAAAATTCATGACAAATGCAAGATTCAAACTTTACTAGTTTTCCCTGAATACAGAAAAGGCTGGGACAACTAGAAGAACTGAGTCAGACTTTAAAACTGCTGTTTCCACACACAAATATAGTTTAGATGATCACAAGACCAAGGGCAGATTCCAAATTTGCCAATACTGCTTTAGAATTAAGATACAAGACCTCTATCTCTGATTTAATACCTTCTCAGCTGCTGTAAATTCAATTAGACTTTCAGTGATAAAAATCCAACCCAGCACGCCTCTGCCCTCCCTTTTCAGGACATCAAAGTGCAGGTGATAAACCATCTCAAGAACAGACCTGAGAGCCTTCAGCCTTGAAGGTGGGCCTGTCTTGTTTATGAGACACTAATAATTTTCAGTCACGTATTTTTAAGTAGAATATGAAACTTTCACTGGTAAGCACTTTAATAAAGTCAGACATTATAAAACCGTATGTATTAATATACAAATATTGTTTATTATTAAACACAGCGTTATTTATGTAGTCCTACAGCAGTAACTTACAGCAAAGCTGGAAATTCTATCCGTATCTTGTGACCATTTAAAGAATTTTGCTGCTGTTTTAAATAACAGCCAAGGAAAGAATCTGCATCAAGAAAATTTGGAAATCAATGGCGTATACTGAGAAATATTCCTTTCACTATGCTCTAGACATCATCCTTGAATTAAGGATGAGACTGGCTGCTCTGCATCAGCTCTGTCTCCTTGAGACGAATGTAAGAGGGACATGCACCTGTTGGAGGATGCCCAGAGGAGGGCCACAAAGATGGTCAGAGG
Source organism: Falco naumanni (assembly GCF_017639655.2). Taxonomy (NCBI): domain Eukaryota; kingdom Metazoa; phylum Chordata; class Aves; order Falconiformes; family Falconidae; genus Falco; species Falco naumanni. The sequence continues at coordinate 66,445,444 of NC_054058.1, forward strand.
GCTGGAGCACCTCTGTGAAGACAGGCTGGGGCTGCTCAGCCTGGAGAAGAGAAGGCTATGGGGAGACCTTAAGAGCACATTCCAGTACCTGAAGGGGCCAACAAAGCTGGAGAGGGACATCTTAGCAAGGCCTGTAGTGACCAGACTAGGGGCAATGGCTTTAACCTGAAAGAGGGTACATTGAGATTAAGATAAAAGGAAGAAATTCTTCACTGTGAGGGTGGCGAGGCACTGGCACAGGCTGCCCAGAGCAGCTGTGGATGCCCCATCCCTGGAAGTGCTTGAGGCCAGGTTGGACGGGGCTGGAAGCATCTGGTCTAGTGGAAGATGTCCCTGCCTGTGGCAGGGGGGGTTGGAACTAGATGGTCCTTAAGGCCCCTTCCAACCTAAACCAGTCTGTGACATACAGGAGTCATACAGATTTAGATGAGCATGCTGTTCAGGAACCAGCTGTGGTATGGACACTCTTCATAACGTTCAGGCTATCCAGAAAATACCAACTACCTTTCCTACTAAACTCGCTTGAGGATATATGTCAGAGGAGAAATACCTTAAAGGACAGTTTCTACCATACAGCCTGCCTCTCTGAGGTCTTGATAACCAAGTGACTTGCCAATAAGAAGAGTGCTTATCCATACCGTTTACTGTTCCCGTAGAATCCCTGGAACAAGGGATGCCTACCGTGGGTTTTGAGAACAGCACTTCAGTTGCAAGCCATCCTCTGAAGGTTATAGTTGCTAAGCACAGGCTATCCAATACTGGCCAGCAGTTAGACTAGAAATTGCCACAAAGAGGAATGAAAACCCATGGTCTGCTTTATGCAAAATAGCCCTAGTCTTGGCAAAAGCATTTCAGTGACATCCAAAATTAGCACGATCCGCTCAATGCCCATGTTCTGGCTGAGCACTGTAAGGGTTTTAGCACTAAGAAAGTGTTAAAAAAGTCCCTTCCTCCCTCTGTGCTCTGAAGGGAACAAGCAGCATCCTTCATTTCATGGGAGAAGCCATGGAAGAAGCAAGCCAGAGAAAGCTACATCAGGCATAAGCAGACATACACTTTCAAGTAACACAGAAATTATTACCTCCTTTAATATCATACTGCAGCTTACCCTACTAGGGCAGGAAAATCTATATAGCCTAACAAAGGATGCCAGATGGAAAATTCCACTGAGCTTAATTAGCTCACTGCTATTCCTGGATGATTGATACTGATGCGACTGTAAGATGAAGATTCTTTTTTTTTTCTAATGTGTGTTTTTACTTTAGTTTTTACAGGTGTAATTGTTGTTCACTGAAAAAAAAAAAGTACAAGATAGGAAGTAGTGCTTTGATTTCAAGTGAGAAAACTAAAACACTCTTTTCTCACGCTACAGTAGATACATAAACAGTCACTTTTTTGTGTATTGTTGCACGACATAATGGTTTCATAAGTTTTACATGAAATTAGAAGAAAAATGGTAACAAGAGGCTGAAGGTAGTAAAGATCAGACAGACACGTGTCTTAGGTTTGTGTGACAAGGTTTTTGGTAGTGGGGGGCTACAGGGCTGGTTTCTGTGAGAAACTACTAGAAGCTTCCCCTCTGTCTGATAGAGCCAGGGCCAGCTGGCTCCAAGATGGACCTGCCACTGGCCAAGACCGAGGCCATCAGTGACAGTGGTAGCACCTCTGGGACAGCTTATTTAAGAAGGAGGAAAAAGTACGTGTGCAACAGCAATTGCAGCCAGAGAGAAGAGTGAGACTGTGTGAGAGCAGCAGCCCTGCAGCCCCCCGGGTCAGCGCAGAAGGGGCAGGGGGGGCTCCAGGCACCAGGAGCACAGATTCCCCGGCAGCCCACGGTGAAGCCCCCAGCCAGGCAGGCTGCTCCCCCAGCTCAGGGAGCCCACCGGGGAGCAGATCCCCACCTGCAGCCCATGGGGGACCCCAAGCCCGGACAGGGGGTGCCCAAAAGAGCTGTGACCCACAGGCAGCGGTGCTGGGGCAGATCCGGGCAGGGCCTGTGGCCCCATGGGGAGAAGAGCCCGTGCTGGGGACCCTGCGGGGCACCCGTGCTGGAGCAGTTCATGAAGAGCTGCAGCCCATGGGAAAAACCCATGTTGGAGGAGTTTGTGGAGGACTGTCTTCCACAGGAGGGACCGCATGCTGGAGCAGAGGAAGAGTGTGAGGAGGAAAGAGCAGCAGGAGCAATGTGTGATGAACTGACCACAACCCCCATTCCCTGTCCCACTCTGCTGCTTGTCAGGGAGAAGTCAGAGAAGTTGTGAGTGAAATTCAGTCTGGGAAGAAGGGAGGGGTGGGAAGAAGGTATTTTAAGATTTGATTTTATTCCTTATTACCCTACTCTGATGTGATTGGTATTAAATTAATTTTTCCAAGTCAAGTCTGTTTTGCTCATGACAATAACTGATGAGTGATCTCCCCATCCTTATCTCAAGCCAGGAGCCTTTCATTACGTTTTCTCTCCCCTGTCTGTTTGAGGAGGGGAGTGATAGAACAGCTTGGTGGGCACCTGGCATCCAGTCAGGGTCAACCCTCCACGACACGTGAGCAAAGCTGAATGTCTAGAGAATGCTGAGAATCTGCAGAAAAACATTATTGCCTGAAGACAGTGATTAGTAAAACCAAAATGAATATCAGAGTGGGAAAAGAAACAAACAAACAAAAATATCAAAGGCTTGTGAAATTCATATGAAGAACAAATGAGGCAGCCTCACTCAACTAGAAATAACAGCAAATAAATCAGCTAGATTTCCAAGGATTAGGTTGAAGGTATTTTATATTTATTTTGTGAAATGTTAAGTAAAGTTCCTATTTACCCCTGGCAAAAATATACCACACATAGAGGCTTTCCCAGGATACTTTGAAACAAAAAAGAAAAAAGCTCATTTCCTCATTCAGCACCAAGATACACACTTTTGGCTTTGCTTTTCCTGTTTCAATATTAAATCTCCCTTACTCGTGTTGGAAAAGAAAAAAAAAGACAAGAAAAAAAAGGCATTTTATTGTGGTTTATGTTGCTTTAGCTATCCAAAAGAACGAACCAATATGGCTCAAAACAGTTACCATCCTGTCAGCTAGTCATATCTGAAGGTACTCTGAAGTGTACAAAGTATGAAACCCAACAATTTGCTTGCCAGACTGTCTTGGCAAGAAGATACGTTCCTTACCCTTTACTGTTGGTCTCCAAAAGAAGACTCCTCATGCCTCCCACTTTCTGTTACTGCATTGCAAGGTGGATAGCTCTTATGTCACCTAAAGCATCCTTTAATTTTCTGTGAAAATCTGGTATTCTCAAACAAAATTTCACTCGAAGGCATTTTACATTCTCCCAAAAGAGAGGCCTTAAAATGGAGTTTCTGCCTTCTCCCTGCTGCACGCCCCGCCCCCCCCCAAGAACATCTCCAAAATCTCCAGTAAATTCTGTATTTCTGTAGAAACTCTCAACATGAGTTACACGCATGTGATTTTCTAGCCTGGACGACACATTAACTCCATCATGTAGCAAATATCTTCCCCAACTCTTCAGCTACTACAGTTTCAAGTGGAAACTAGAATCTATTGATTAAATTTACTTTACCGCATCCATGAAAAAATCTATCCATCTACTAAGTTTTTTGGGATCATCCCCTTACTGTTCAAACATAACCATGGAGATCTTCATGTCTAAAATCTAACAGAAAACATTCCCATGATCTATCTTCCTTTAACACAATGGATTGGAATTGATGCTAAAAGACGAAGTTACTCACTGACTTATTTGCTCACATCTAGTCACCATGACCAAGCATCAGCTGCGACAAGATGTCTGACAAAGCACAAAGCTGAAGAGTAGTGCTGAAAAGAGCACCTTGCTCTGAAGAGTAAGTGTTAAGACTAAAACCTAGCTTGTGCAAAAAGGATGGAGAGAAAGTAGGATGGAAAGGCTGTGATTAGAACGGGGAAGCAGCAGTGCATGCAGTAACATGGAGAACTGCAGACGCACAGAACACAGTCTGCAGGTGAAAAGGACTAAGACGACAGCAGATGAAAAGACAACAGCAGGAACTAGACTTTGACCTGTTGTAGGTTGGAGAAACTGTGCTGGAGATGTTACAGAAAGTCAGAAAGAGGGCTAAACACAGGAATAAGGAGCAAGAGAAATGGGAAACTCACAAGAAGCCAGGATGATGCGGAACAGATTTACAAGAAGAGTTTTTGTACTCCAGAGGGACAGATATGCTGAAGAACCTCATGAAAGTGTTATCAATTTGCAACGAGTAGTTGTGAAAGCTGTTTCAATAGCTGCATGCAGTAAGTAAGGTCTACAGACACACAAAAATGAAGTTCATTAACAAAAGAGCTTCATGAACAAATTATCACAACAATGCTACATAGGCAGCCTTTACTCTGACACTTTTCAACTTCTGAAAGCCAACCATAGCAACTTTATTAAGTTATTTTAAGGTCGTTCCTGCCATATTTTTAAGATTTTTTAAAAAACATATATTCTTCCTCACATACTATTTTACAATTAGCAAGAACAGAGAACTCTGGATGATTACAAGAAAAATTGTAATTAAAGATTGTGAAGGCAGGGATAGAAAAGATAACGGAATCTTAGTAGAGGAAGGCGTCCTATACGTATTTCATAAGTAGTGCCCCACAAAACAACCATCTCCACTCTGCAACTGAAATGCAAAACCACAAAAGCTTAGAAGAAACAAATAAAATAATTCAGTCAAGCACCCAGAGAGCCTATCACCTGCAAACAATTAAAAAATCTGGATTCGGCTAAAGTAAGAAAAAATTTGACCTGAAGCTTGTTCCACAGCTAATCAAGCTACAAAACTGTCTGGATTCTCAAAGAACGCTGTTGTTGCAAATAATTTGAAACCTTGGTATTTAACCTTCTACCTTAAAAAATTTTACAGATCCAAGTTAATAAAATTATCAGAACATGGGATGTTTTAAAGTGTGTTGCCATTAGCTTACAGCCACTAAACAGAACACACACAAAAAAAAAGCAAACTCATGAAATGAAGGGTGTTGGTTTTATACTGTAAAGTATCTTTGGGGAACAAAACCCCAAAATCTATGCAGTGATGAAGAGATAAATATTTGCACAATTTTTAACAGCATGAATTAACACTTTAAAAATGGACAAAGTGTGAATAGCTCGAACTATGTAAATCTGCATATATACATGTTTCTTACCAGCTACTGGTACATCCAGTTTTGCTCGTTTCAATTCTGATATAGAATTTTGGAGCTGGTCTATTACAAAGTCATCTTCATAGAAGAAATCCTTGGCTAAGGACTCCTGCAGAAATTCTACAAGCCCTTCCATTTGTAATTTCATCAGGTGCTCTATGTAGGAAGGAAACATTATACATTAAAATGTATTGATTATGAACATTGGAAAATATACTTAAGACATTTAAGATGCTTTTGTTTCCAAAGTGGAATGAAAAACAATTAATTAAGCAGATAACAGCATTCTACACCACAAATCTATAAAATCTATTAAAAGTTCACTTGCAAATCAGCATGGAAATGCTTCCTACTTAACATTCTCTACTTAGGACAATGTTTTCCAAGAAGGTGCATCTTCAGAAAGCTAACTACAAGTCACTCTCCTTCAACCTTATGTCGAACAGCTTCAGGTCTTTTATTTTTCAGCCTGCATCTTCAACTTGCAAACCACTGCTGTAGGTATGTACATCATCCCTCTTACTAGGAGCTTTGAAAAGCACTAAAACATTTTTAAAATTTCTTATTTATGGTATTCTCATTCACAACTGAATTAACTTCCAATGAAATTATGATGGCAGTTCACACTTCAGAACCACTGCTTCAGGCTCTTTGCTACTTCAATCAAATTCAGGTCATATTTTGAAAGTAATTTTACAGTTATCAGATTATTTTTCTTTCCCTTTTTACACAGCCGTAAGGCCATGTTTCCCATACAAACCTATTTGGCTTGCCAGGCTGTAACTGCAAACCTATGTAGCTTCTTTAAGCATATGTATGCCATCAAAAGTTTCAGAATGTACAATTTGTATACAGGAACCATAAAAAGTGTTCTTGCATTGTAATAAAAATGCTTCACAACGGCACTTTGACTGGATAGCTACACCCCCAATGTTATTAAGGGTAGGCAAGAGACTGGAAGACAAATCAGAATCTGTCTTTTGCCACCTTCTCTGCCAGTCCTCTCATTTCTTCTCTGTTGCCGTAAGGTACCTTGATGTTTTGACCAGGGAAGAAGTTGCCACATACTTGCTAAGCAAGCAAGCCCGCATTCGGACTTTTTTCTCAGGTCTTCCCATCAAAAAAGTGGTGAATAAAAAACATTTTCAAGTGGATGTCTATTTGTAAATAAAGAAGAGAAACCAAAATACTAAGCCGAATGACTTGCTTCTAAATGTTGAAGTACAATAATTACAAAAATAACGTTTTTCATTTTTCAAAGCAGTTTATGAAGTACCTAATGAACACACCCCAGTGAGACAGTGAGGTAGGATCACCACAGCTCAAGGAGGGTAAAAGCAAGCAAACTAAGACATCAGTTTTACAGGCTCCATGCAGACCTCTGAATTTATATAGAAATAAAATGACCCCACTAAGAAAGCCGAACTCCCAGAGTAAGACTTTAATAAACTTGAGCTACAAGGTATCATCTTCAGAAATGCTCAAGTATATTTAGAAGCCAACATCTATCCTTAAAAGCTTTTGGGATCCTTTGGAACTTAAGGTGCTAAGTCACTTTGGGGAAACAGGCATAGATGCTTTGGACAATTCTGCTCAAATCTCAACTTTTACTTCACCCGAAAGCAAGAGATGGAAGACAAGGGCATCCAGGCAGACAACAGAAATTCTGAATCTTAATCGTTCTTGGACCAACAGCAATGTAAAGAGAGACATACATGGGTGGTGACTCATTGCCAAGTTGTTTGCTGATAAAGAGTTTCAGGTGGGGATTCTTTGTGTGCTGTTTTTGGTTAATTTAAATCCTGTAGGGGTTAAAAAGCCATTTCCAAACTGTGGAACTACAACATTTTTCCCCCATTGCTTAATCAGCAATAAAGCTCACTTCATGTCAATGCTTAAATAACTTTCTTACAGTAATAAATATTTTTCTTTGGAAATCACATGGTATTGGATCTGGCTGAGATGGAGTTAATTCTCCCCCCAGCAGCCCTCACAGTGCCATGCTTGGTTTTGGTAGCTGGAGAGGTGCTGATAACACAGAGGTGCTTTGGCCTCTGGGCGCAGCACTCCACAGCACCAAGGCTGTCCCTCCAACATTCCTCCTGCACCGCAGGCAGCAGGCTGGGGTGGGCAGGAGGCTGGGAGGGGACACAGCCAGGACAGCTGACCCAAACTGACCAAAGGGACGTTCCATACCATATGATGGCTGCTCGGCAACAAAAACTAAGAGAAAGGAGGAGTGGGGGGCATTTGTTATTATGATGTTTATCTTCTGGAGTAACCAATATGTGTACTGAAACCCTGTTTCAAGTGGCTGGACATCACCTGCTGATGGGAAGTTGAGAATAAATCTTTTGTTTTCCTTTGCTTCCATACACAGCTTTTGCTTTATTAAACTGTGTTTATCTTGACCCATGAGGAGTTTTTTTCCATCTTACTTTTCTCCATGCCCTGTCCAGCTGAGGAGGGCTGTGATAGAGCAGCTTGGTGGGCACCTGTCATCCAACCAAGACCAACCCACCACACACCCACATTAATAAAGCAAAGATTTTGATCTTTTTGTGCATAGGAAGGAAAAACACCCATCAGAAATAGCATACAAAATTTTTTACACAAAGTCAAGCTACACAAAACAGGAACAAAACCAGCTAAATAACTGTTTAGCATTCAAATGTTTGAGAGATTTCTTACTTCTGTGCAGTTTCAGAATTGTGTAAGACATAGCAGTGAGAATCCGCTCTCCTTCAAGTATGTAGATATCCCATATCCTGAGGCTTAATGTAAAAGGAGTCTGCAATGATAGAATCAGACAACACTGAAAGAGGCTGTCCCAAGTCACAATTACAAACAGAAATAGAAAATGAAAAACATACTCACACGATCAAGAAAACACTGGAAAAACCACTTTGTTGTGTAAAAGCTAGTGGACATATCCTGGGAGTCCTGTAAAAAATGCAGAAGTTTAAAAATACAAAAATGAAGTAATGTTTTGGGTTGTCCATGAAAAAACATTTTCACCTTGAGGCCAACATACCAAATATTCACCATAAATAATTGATTTAACTACATGAAACACTGTTACCTCAATCCAACGAATACAATTTGTGCCTTTTACAGTTTTTCTTCATCAACTTCATCACCTGAAGAATCTGCATTCGGAGATGCAGAGGTTATTATACCTCCATCTTATTTGTGGGACAGAGGTAGCAGAAGATTAAATATTTTCCCAAGAAAATAAATCAATATTCTGGAGCAACCAAAGTTCAGGCACTGGGTCGATTTAGTCTTTTATTTTTCTATAGCAAGGCTGCCAATTCATGCCAAAGGTTGCAAAGATTTTGTGACAAGAATACCTACCTATAGAAACTAGCCTAAACCAATCAAATTCTTCAAACACAGGACCTCAAAACAGCACTTAACATTGATAAGGTATTACATTCCTTAATTAAGGGGCCCAATTTCCCCCAGAGCATAGATGGTCCACAGCTGGTATGCCATGCCATTTGAAGATGGCTAAAGTTTCATTGCAGTTTCATGGAGCTCTTCAAAGTTCTTTGCAATCAGAGGAAAGCCAAAGCAAAAGCTGAAAAGTTAAGAAATTCTGAATTTTAACTTTGGGATAACACCATATTCTATGCTTGCCACACTCAGCTTTTCAAAAATTTCAAATATACAAACACTGAATAAGGAATGGACCAAATCCTTCTGGTTTGTCTGCAGGCTTTACCTTCATCTTTCAGCCACATAAAATGGGCTTATCTTAGTGATACATTCACAATAAGAAATGAGGAAAAATAATTCTTAATTTTGAGAATATTTTAAAAAAGCAGACAGAAGAAAAAACACCTTGAGTTTTTTCTAACCTGTAAGAATGGCCATCAGTTTACTGAAACAAAGAAATAAAGGATGATGCCTTTCCCTGATAAAAAACCCCAAAACTTACTGCTATTGAATTTTATGCCACTAAACTAATTCACACAAAACCAGAACTAAGTTCCAATTTAAAACTGAAAAAAATATATACTGCATATACACAGAGAGAGTGAATGCACTTTTTTGGAACTTTCTTTTTCAAATGACCCAATGTAGGGGTGGGGGGGATGACAGATACACACCCCCCACCCCACAGTTCTTGATAATTAAATGCAGTAATGAGAGGTATATAAGCACTATACAGAAGTTAATAATATGCCAGGCTCAGGTTGTATCCCTTCAACCGTGCATAATTATTTTTGGATTTTTAGAAAGTATAAGGGCTTTTTGCCATTTACTGTTAAAACCAACCAAACTTCTTGGAATTGTTCTATATTTTGTTTCTGAAATGTGACAACCTCAAAGATGAGAATAAGACTATATTTCTAAACAAGAATCATCATCTTGCATGTACTGTAAAAACTTAATCCACAAGTTTCATTTCAGAGTCAAGGTAGTTACAGAACTGGTCTTGATTTTTTATTATTATTTTTTTAATATGACAAGATCATCTTGCATGACTAATTTTGATTTGGTCTTTTAAAAGCAGAGTGTATTTTTCTAACCAGATCTGCCTAATTCCATGTTATGAGCAGGCCTTACAGCACGTTGTTAAAAAAGAAGTCATTAAATTCTATTTTATAATACAACTGGCACACATTACATACAATTCATCATTGCCGAGGTGCTAGTCTGCTAAAAGAAAAGACAACAGTCTTTTCTTTTTCCAAGAAGAAAAATATACTAAACAGAAAATAATACAGTCCTGGGAAGGTAATGTTTGTAAGCAGCTATCACTCTTTGAAGATGTTGCTGCAACGGAGTATCTCTCACTCTGCCTTTTAAGACTTGGAGATGGATTCTACCAGAACCAATGTGAATGTAAAAGAAAATTCTTGATGACTACTGCAAAAACGTTTTTCTCCCGTTAGAAAAATAATTTGTTCCTTAGAATAAATACAGCCAATATTAGCAAAAAAACCCACAAACAAAACAAAAAAACAAATGCCCACACGTTATTTCCTATTTAAGAGCAACAGAGATAACACTCAAAATTTAGGTCTGTGAAAATACTACTGAGCACATGCAAATTTTAAAAGGACCATTAACTCCTGTTATAAAGGTTAGTTTTTAATCAGAGATTAAAACTGCTTCATTGCAGTCACCTCTGTCCAGAGATGAACCACAAAGCTCTAGACAGAATAATTTCTTGATGAAAATGTTTTAACATCAGCTTGCTATACAGCAGTTTGTACTTGGTAGAAGGACCACATTACTTCCTTAGCTCAAAGGTCAAAAGTGAGACAGACACCCAATTTAATTACTTTGGATCCAATTTTATCATAACTGTCGAGGTGCACCATAATTTTGTCTATAATGAAAACAACATTATGCCTCAGAGTTTTGCATTTTCTTCTGAAGTTTGAAGTCCTCTTACCCTAATGGGTTAACCTGAACTGAAACAAGGTAGCAAGCTGTAAATTAGTATTGCTTTTATTGTGATATAAATACTTACCAAATGCTGCTTAAGTTTGGACAAAAATTTTTTCAGTATTTTGTCATGATGTTCTTGAAACCTCAAGAGTTTTGGAAAACCAGGAATAAAAAAACCTAAGAAAACAAATCGACCATGTAACAGGTGTAAGTACTATAAAAATGACATTAAAAAAGGCATTCAGAGCTCTGAGAATATTACCCTTCTATAAGACCACTGGATCTGAACAGATATTCATAGCAATTTTACAACATCCACATATGGATATGCACATACTCCTGCCTAAATGACTACAGCAACACATCAATACATTTCCTTAGTGACTATTATTTGATTAATAATGGTAGATGACAGCAGATCTATCAGTTCTACATTAGTCTACCCACTATGAGATCATGGGGAACCCAAATTTATAATTATTCCTTAAAAAACAAAACAAAAAACCACAACCCACACCAATAAAAACTTTTTTAAAAGCAAAAAGACATTAAGTCAGGATTATGCCCTGCAAAATCATCAGAGAAGGGCAAACAGCATAGGCAGCTCCTAGAACTGTCTGCACAGAAGAAAAGACCATAAAAAAAAAAAAGACAAGAAGGATATTCTATTAAGACAAATATCATGAAAATAAAGTAAGGATTGTGAGCTCACACAATTGAAACTAAGGACATATAAAGAATCTTGAGTACTTTTAGTGATCATACACTGGAAAAGGCAGGCACTAAGATCCCCTTCCAACAGCGTTACCAACAGAGTTAAAAAAAGGCTCAGTGCAAACACATAATACCAGCCAAGAAATTTGAAATGTAAAAGAAAGCTAGCACAGCTACACAGCAGGAAAAGAAGCCATTCAAAGAAGTTCCTTCAAAAAGCTGAAGCTGTGTTCAGATCAGAAAAACAGAGATGATCAAACCTTGGCAGCATAAAAATGTGAAAAAGCAAGCCTCCCCCCAAAAAACCCAACTTACAAAGATATAAAAAAAATATTAACAGACCTATTTTCAAACACCTTGGAAGCAGAAAGCCTGACAGAGAATTTGTAGGTTCAACAGTTTGTGAAGATTTCTAGAAGTGCTCAGAGAAGGGGAAGTCAATACTAAAAACAAGTTAAATTTTTGCATAGAAGACAATGGGGAGGATCCCAAGTCAGAACCCTAAACAGCTCTGAAAGAAATCAAAGATGAACCAGCTGAAACATGGATTCTATGAAACCTCTTGCTTAAAATATCAAGAGTCTGTAAGCTGGCTGATGTGATGTCAGCTTTTCTTAAACCAGTTTTCAGTCCAATATCTGTCCAATGTTCAGGCTAATACTCTGAGAAGAAACCGACAGAAACCATAATATAGAAAATCGGGGTAACTGGACGTCCAGATGGATGCAATGCAGAGAAGAATCAACATGATTTTTACAGAGAGAGGTCACATCTCCTAATCTACTGAACTTCCTTGAAGAAATCACAAACATGTAGGCAGCAAGAACAGTTAATATTGAATATCTGACTTTCCAAAGGTACTTAATAGGTTCTATCATTTAAGTAGCTTCATCTCTTCAGTCCATCTCCTAAAACAGCTAATTCAACGAGTTAAAAGATAGCAAAATAATAATAATAAAAGAAAGACAAAAAGGCTTCAACCATGAAGCTGCACAGGAGTCTGTGCTGGGACCTAAGCTATTTGGCATGTGCTATGTGTCCACACTGTGAACAGTCAAGCCCTAGCCATCATAACAGAGTTTTGAAAAGTATGGAAAAGGCAAGAAGTCACAGAAATTATCAAAATATACAGCCACTTCTGTGTCAAGGACAGACAGAAACACTGCTTCTGATCAGTCTGCAGTAAAGAAACAGCTGAGGGGAAGTACCACCAAGTGCCCGTGATGATCAGATTACGAGCATTCACTGTCTCATCTAAGGCGAGATCTGGAGAGCATCATCAAGAAACCATCATGTGACAGAGACAAAACAAAAAATCGAAGGAAACAATCCATAGCCAATCACAATGAATTATCTAAGGAAGAAAAGTCTACCAGAGCCTATTAAAGGCAAAACAAATTTCCATCTCCAGAAATTCTTTTAGCCTCTAATACATTTTCCAGGAAGCGTGGATCTTTGGTTGCCTTATTCTCAGACAATTCTCTGAGCATCTGTTGCTGGTCACTATCAGAGACAGGACACTGGGTTAAAAAGGTCTAGTACAGCTATATTGTTAGACTTAAAAAAGTCTACAAAAACCCCCAAGAAGCTTTACTTGTAAATGATAGGCAGTATGAAAACTGGAATGCATGGAACCAGAGAACACGTGTCACTTAAAATAGTAACTTAAAGTCCCAAACAAAAAAGAAAACTCTTTCTAGTTACAAATTATGTAATTCAGTGCATGGTCACTAAGCTGCAAGATTTACCATCTCAGATTCACACAGGTTTAGTATCTCATGGATACAAATGCACATTTTATCATACTTAAATGTCAGGTTGCATATTAGGTATTTTACTAATACAGGCCAAGTGTCTGGGTTTTTTCTTAATGTAAACAGTGAATGACTACATCAAAGCTAATTAGTCATCCTTAACAACATCCAAAAGGTGCTTCTTCCATGGAAAGTTGCTCATGCAATTTATATACACCAACTCATTATCTTGAATTTTTAGATCATAGAAAGACCAATGGAAAGAGTTTTCAAAAACCTAGATAATTTTCAGGGTCAGATACATGTATTTTATTGTTTAGTGACTTCATATCATCCACGTAATATGAAATATAAGACAGGCCAAATTAATCCCTTGAAATCAAGGCGTGTTTTGCTTGACATTAGTCTGGCTATGTATCTGAGAGATGAGCTGCACTCAAAAAACATTCCAGGTTTCCAGATCACAGACAGAACAGAAAACCAGACAAAACTCCTTGTCTGTGGGGAGGAACTTTTAACCATCCTACTCTCATCAATATGATTTTGATTGAATTACTCAGCCCGCCCCTATAATTTCCATAGAGAGATGCTTATTTCAGAGAACTGTCTGATGGACAGTGGCATCAAGTGTAATTATAAAAGTTTTCCCTCATGAATATTGCCAATTTAGATTTGAAGTTTAGGCTTTAAAGAGTTGTCTAACAGGGCTTGAAACTACTTTCCCCAAATAACACACAAAAAGTGCAAACCGTTATATGACATCAGTTAGTCAGTTTTAAAGTTTCCCTTCCAGAATCTACAGTGATATTTAAAGCGATGCTGCACTGTGACACAAACCCATTTAAAACATAAACATTCTAAGAATCATAGGAAATCTAGGCTGGAAGGAATTTCTGGAGATTATCTGATCCAACCTCCTGAAAGCAGGACCTTAAATTAGGTTAGTAACATTTAATAAATGATAAATTGGCAACATTTGAGTTATTAAGGTTTTGTCAGCATATCTATAGATGCAAGCTTCCTTAACAGACGTTGCCAAGACAGTTTCAACGTGTGTATAAACCTGTGGCACAATGCCCTGTGGAGGAACTCATCAAACCTTGGGTTACTTGAAGCTCCCTCCTTCCCTCTCTAATCACTTGAGAGGTGCACGCCCTGTAACTTTGGGTAGAAAGGAGAAGGAAAGGAATGAAGGAGGGAGAGAGGAAGGTCTGAATGGGGTATTCAATATGAGTTACACAGGCAGTGTGCTGACTCCCATACATACACAAGTGACACATCTGCCCTATCTAAGTCCACCTCCAGCTATCGGATGAACCCTCTGGTTTATCACAGCAAGTTCAAATGATGACTACAAAAATCCTGAGAAATTAGTGTTAAGAGTTCTCCATTAGCATCACATTCCAAGGTTAGGAGTCTTTCCTGTTTTAAAATAAGGTGACATGGACAAAACACTAAGGCATAAAATCTGAAAAAGTTTTAAAATCCTGTTTAACAGTCTATGGCATCTTAAACTACACCTATGCAAACCTCCCACATATCAAAACCAGATCAGCAGATTTGGTATAAAATGAGTTGACCTAGACTTACCCAAACAGCTAAAACATTCTACGACCTCTGACAAGCTCAACATTCTACACAGTTGTATTTGCATAGCTCCTTACTATTATTATTACATGTATAGATTTTTAAAAGATGTTTTTAGTCTGTGTTATCAGTGTATAAAGCTCCAAGCAAGTCTTTGACACTTGATAAATTAAAAATGTCACTTATGACAGTGATCCTCAGGTCAGATTGTGGTGTGGTGTTTGTTGTTGTTGTTTGGGGTTTTGTGTTTTTTTTGTTTGTTTGTTTGTTTTCCTTAAGGCAATAGCTTTGAAGAAGTATAAACAGAAAAATAACCAACTGCACTTCGTTCTGGGGGTGGAGAACATCCAGGTACACTGAGAAACCTGAGAAGGAAGGTATCACAGTATGAGAAAGTTTTAAACAGGGAAAAGGAGCTAGGGTTTATTGGAAATCTGGTAAAAAGCCCAAGTTCTCGATAGTATTTACTTTTTCAGGCTTCCAAGAACTACAGCTTTTCTGAATCACGACATCACTAAATCTACAAAAGATGCTGGAATTCCTGGAGTTGTTCCATACCAATAACCATGGAATATGCATAGATCATAGTAAATTTGGCACTGAAAGAGAGAACTACCAATAACATCAAAGTAACAAGACTATGACAGCAGGAAATGCTGTGCAAGGCAGAGATAAAACCAAGAAATCCAAAGTTAATGCCTAGATACAAGTCCAATTTTTACTACAGATTCCTGTCTGGCCAAATGGCAGCACAGCCACGATGCTAATTAACACACTCTGTGTTAGGTTTCCACTACTATTCTATTGCTATATAGATGTCTACATAACCAGTTTCCAATTGGTTACATACCCTGAGAGATTAAGAAGAAAGGAAATTATCAGATTTTTATTAAGAACTATTTGAAAGTTATCACACATAAAAACAATTACTTACCATTATGGGTGAAAGCTCCGGTAACATCCAACAGTCCCCCAGTATAAAGCCCCTGTTATGTCTTATTTTGACTATAAAGTCAGAACAGCATAATTCCATTTTCAAACAATTTACAACTTAAATAGGGCAAGTTAAAACCTAATATACACTAAGTGACATGAAATTCCATACCATGCATAGCATGCTTTGGACCAGAGAGAAGTTTCACCAAGGCCCAGAAGGCATCTTCTTCATTCATGTACATAAGCAGTAAAGCTGTGATCTGGCTCATTCCCTGACAGTATCCAACTTCCTGAAAAACAGACAGTGAAAAAATATTAAAATAGTGAAAACAAACATCTCATAACCATGAGGTCTTAGATTTATCTTGAGCTAGTGGAGGAAAGAGGATGCCAATCTTGATGGTGTAAGCTCCCTAATTATGGCACCACCAAACACACTTTAACATTTAAACATTTAAAACACTGATGGATAGAAAGCATGATGCACAACCCTCCAACTGAAAAGTAAACTGGAATTCTTGATTGTTCATTAGAACTCTATACTAATGCACAAAAGCCTTGTCAGCACTCCTAATTTCAAGTAACAGTATCACCTTATTCTCTGAATGGATGTGTTTTCCATTTACTTATAATTTGGGGTTTTGGAAGGAGAAGGGGGTTTGGCTTTGGTTTGCTTTACAATCAGAGCATCATCTGATAAAGACAGGACTTTTCAAGAATGACCTATATCTATAAACTTGCTCAAGTTTAGCAGCCCATAGCGAGCAGATGTAATAAACTCAAAGAAAAAAATGTTATTGTTCCAAAACTGAACTTCAGCATTTCCTCTGCTGTTCATTTTGACTTTTATAGCAGGAACCAACGGCCACAATCATTTAGCTGCTCAGACAACCCCACTGAAAGTACTTGTGAGGACGATGACTTCAATAATTAAGTCATCTAATTTTTTTCAGGTTTACAGGTTCTTAGCTTTAGAGATAAAACCAAAGCATAAGAACTGCTATACACTAAGAGGAAAAACGCAACAATGTAAGTGCAAAATAAAAGCCTCGTTGCATTGTTCCCATCATTCCACTTTAACAGTTGATTTTAAGCAAAATTTTTCATGTAACTTGAAAATATTAGTTCAATATTCTACAGGAAATACATAAAGGTCCTTCTTGAGTTTTACTTCTCAGTGTGTCATGGCTGCCTATAAAAGAAAAAACAACTTAAGACAACATAACAAGTGAGAGAGAACAAATTCCAGCAATGTAAGTTCTTTTATGGCCCAACAGCTGTGAGGAGACAGAAACTGAAACAGGACAGAAAGGTTACATTTCCTAGAACTTTCAGAAATGAAATAAAGAGGTATTTATAATTACGGTAACTGCTTAATTTCACTTTCTTCTTCTTTACATATTTTTACACTGAATTCTAGGGAGCTGCTGAAAGATATAAAATGAAAGATGTACAAAAGTGCTCACAACGGGCATAAGGAATGAGGGGACAGTGCATTAAAACCACAGCTAAATGTGGACATGATAGCATTTCAGTGTCTTCTATTTTTAGCATGTAGCCAAAAGACATCACAAAATCCCAAAGTTTCTAACTCTTATGCTATAGTCTGAGAACTCCATTCTACTAAATCCTCACCAAGGACTGCAGCCAAGACAGAGGTCTTAAGTAAAGTAGATGCAACCTTAAAACCATTTTTCATTTGTTACAGTCCTCCAGTTTATAAAATATGCCTGTTTACAAGCATCGTTCTGCAGTGTGTTTTCTTTCCAATCACCCAAATGAATGGGAGGCATATAATATAATGGGGGGGAAAATATCAGTAGTATAAAACTCTAGCACAGCACAAATTCATTACTCTTATTGGACAATAAGTTGAACATATAATTGGACAATTTCAGTTGAACGCTATGCACAGTTCAGTCTGTCCAATAAGATACACATAATCAAGATGCTTTATTTTAACTTCAGCTCAAAACATGTCAACAAACATTTCTATGTACTCCCAAAGGCCTCTGAAATGTTTGGGTTTTTTTAGGGAGAGAATATACAGAACTGCAAGTTATTATCTTATGGCACATTCGGAGAAACTGTATTTAAGAGTGAGGGTACACAACTTACCGTATTATATATGGAATAAGCAGCTAAAACATGGAATAAAGATTGTTGCCTGGAGAAATAAGAATAGAAAAGGAAAACACTATAATATCATCTTTTGGAAAAACAGAAAAAAACATAAAAGTAGTGAGCTATGTTTTGGAAACCTGTTTCCCCAGTGTAATTTGTCTAGCACGAAAGAACAGGATAAACCACACTTTACAGTGGTAAGCGCTTTTGATTTCAAACCAACATTGTATTTAGCATGTTTCTGATGTTTTACATGTTGAAAGGTTTCAAAAAATACCAATAATACTTTGAGAAGGCAATGGTGTCATATCATCGCTTTTACAGACAGGTACAGTGAAACATAGGATGGGCTACATTTCAAACACCGATTTACTCTGAATGCCAAGCTTTAAACAACCCCAGACCCGATTCCTGTGCTTACAGAACACCAACAGCTATTATTAATTTCAAACAGAGGTGTAGAAGAGCTGGAATACAGAAAGCAGCCACAAAGGTGTCTTAATCTTGGCACACAAATTAAAAGCCATTTTAGTGACTGCTACTGTCAGACTGAAGAAAAACAATACCAACCGAGACTCGGCATTAATCTATGCTCAGTCCTCCAGAGCATCCTGATCTCCATGTACTTCAGAGTTAAAATTACAGGCAGCTTTGTATAGGCCCTTTGCTTTCCATAAAAACAGTCTAACTTGTGAAAGCAGTAAGGCCAAAAAAACACACACACCCCAAAACAACCCAACCAAAACAAAACTCAAATGGGGGATATCAAAGTAATGGTGGAGAGCTCTCATAATGAATTTTTAAACTCACACTTACTTCCTGTGGTTTGTTCAGGAGATAATTTGGAAATCTGAATGCCTACTACTTTCATCTACAACTAAAACTGCTAAAATTTAAATGCTGAGTTTTGCATACTGTCGTTTTTCTGTCCAGTGAAATTCCCTCTGCCTGCCACTAATCAAATATATAAAATAGATATGAGCCGGTTAAAAAAAAGAAAGCATAAGCAAAAAGCTGTGCATTTTCTATTGGGAAGAGGATGCATACTTGGGGAATTTTACCAAAATATCTAGATTATGGCATTTTTGTTTGCCCTCTTGCAAACTGAACCTTAGCCATTCTTCAGTAGACACAAAGTGTAACCTAAAGAACTAGATATTAAGCTGTCCTATTTTACAAGGACAAACTACAAGGTCCCAAATGTACACAGGAACCTTTTATATCCTCAGCTGACCATATGAAACTGAACGTAAGAGCTCAATCTCATTCACAGTGAGATACATAAAATAATGGTAATTTTAGTACTATTTATACTAGATGATACCACTAAAGACCCATAAAAGAATGAACCCTCAAAGACATACAGCCTACTTAAAAGTCAAACAATCTATTGATTTACCCAGGGGACTTCTATTTCATTGCTATGTGAAACGATTTCTGAATTTTTCATTGAGGCATCACTGGAATTGCATAATATATGTACAGTAATTCCAAGATCTATTCCAAGTGTGAAATTGCTTTATGCAGCCAAAGGCTTTCCTGTGGACTCTGAGGACACGCTTACAACACAGCTACAGGGACTGGAGCTGGCTCTGCTTGTGTTAACCCCAAACCAAAGAGGTAGTGAGCTTCTGCTAACATCTAAAACGTGCATAAAAACTAAGGCCCAGAAGCAACACAGTCATTTTTGCATGGCACTGTGTCAGTACTACTGAGAGGCAAGGCACATCGGCTCAAGTACAGATAGCACTGAACAAATGTATCTAAACTACAGTGGTCGCACAGAATAGCTCTCAGCTTGGGAATTTCTGCTTTGTACTCCATCCTGTGTTACAGCCACCAGAGACATTCCCCACATTTAGAATCTGTCCACAAAATCCTAGAATAATGTGATAATAAACCAGGCATTTTCTTATAAAGTCAACAGCTCTTTGAGTATCACTTTTTGAAAATAGCAGACTACTGTAGAATCTGCCTTGGAAAGAAAAGGAGATTAAAAACTGAACTAATACAACCACAGAAGGGAAAAAAATACCCTCTTCATCTCAGCAGGGTGCTGATGCTGCAAGCTAGCAACAATACTGATGTTTGTATTGCCATTTATTTCACTATAAAGCATTTTTAAAGATGACAGCTGCCATTCCTCATTCAATGACAGTAAAAAAACCCACCCAAAACCCCACAACATTTTTAAGAAATCCAAAAGCCTGCATCTGTCAATAATTAAATGCTCCCATATAAAATACTGCTTTATTTGGTTCTGAATTAGATACTAGAAGAAGAGGAATATAAAATCCAAAGGAAGGCTAAAATCTCCGGGAAGATAAAAGCTCTTAGAGATGCAAAAAGTTATTTTGTTTTTGAAAATACACAGTTAAATAAAGTTATTGTGTAATAAATCTTAATTTATTAGCTTGCAATTCCCATGCTTTTGTTTTTACAACATCTGAGACACTTTTCATTAAGTCTGAAACACAATGAGAACACTTTAGAAATGGTTTTCTTGGAATGCTACTGATCACCTCATAGTGAGGGAAAACTAGCTGGTTGTGAGTGGCCATCTATCTGGTTTTGCAGTACTAACGGTAATGACATCAATGCACACAGACAATCCTCTTTGAAAGTTTGGAGCTTACAGGCAATATGCTTGACTAGGTCAAAGAGGCTGGAGGCAGACTGGAAGCCAGTTTTCAGACAAGCAAAACAAAACCTTTTAATTTACTTACTTAACACCATATCTGTCTCGAAACATGATATGATCTCTGTATGTTCGGTTTACATCAAGATCAATTTGCCTAATATCTGGTGAAGACCCTCGCGCTTGACACTTCAATTTCTGGGAAAAACAGTAAATAACAGAAATTAACTTTAAAACAGTGAACTCTAAAATAGCAGAAACCTGCCTGCCTGTTTACCTACATTGAAGTACTTGCCATCTCATGATTTAAAACACTTAATACAGAGTAGCAACTCGCAACATAACAATTTTAACTTCCAAAACGCCTGCGTACATATATAAATTCTATAGGAGCCAAACACATTCACACAGCATAGATGTAAAAACATCGATCCCATAACACACATTTCTGACACATATTCACTACCCATATTCAAGGCTATGTTACAGCATTTCAAATTTCTAATTGCCATTTCTCAGGTAGGTATATCACTGGAGAAAGACAGAACATGAATTTTACTACTCTGGAAAAATAACCTAAGATGCAAATGCTCCAGACTGGACTTTCAGCAAATGATTTAGTGTGGTTTTCATACTTTTCCAACGTTTTTCTCTAAGCAGAAGTAATAGCTACATAGCTGACAGTTACTATCTAGGCATAGATCATAGATATTTCTACAGTCATTTCCTCCATCTTTCTGTTCTAATCTAATTTAGTTGTAGCATACCTCTACTTTAGTGCTTGATTTAATGTTTTATAATTAAATTCAATTTTGTAATTGAGTACTTAGGAAGCCTGCACAAGTTAGATTACCACCTTATTTTTTGCACTTACAATAATTTTCTCTTGATATTAGTTCATACATTCTCACTTCTGTCCCTAAAATTTGAGTTTGTAAGATGTTTGCAAGACATTTCTAACTGCAAAACCACAGCTAACAACAAAAGCTTAATAAAGCCTGTAGTCTTAGTATCAGAATTCTTTTAATTAAGTGGAAATTCTACAAACTTACATTATAGAAGTCTTTCATTTCTTCTTTCATTTTAGGGACGTCAAGTAGTAAAGACCAGACTTGCCCTCTGAACTGCAGTGGGATGCCTTTGTAAATTCTTCTATGAAACTATAAAAAAGAAAATATAAATCTAGTACATGTTCTGAATGTTCTGAACAGAAGGAACAGCGACACACAACACGCTAAAGAAAAGAAAGCAATTATATCAGTTGCCCTTGCAAAGGGATGACCTGCTGGGGACAAAGTGTTCCAGTGTCTTTTGAGGGACTGAAAGTGTCCAGTGATGCCATCTGAGACCCCTGTTGACAGAATCAGCAGAGGCAGAGGGAACATGATGGGCACACAGGCCAAAGCAGCGCTCTGTGAGCTTACAAGCCAGGATCTCAGCATGTAGGAAGGCCTATTAAAATTGTATCTGGTGAGCAGCACTTATTCTACAAATACTGTAAAGACTACTCCAGATTTTGTAATTTAGACCCAAAAAATCAGATTCTTAGCAATACGACATTTCAGGATAAGCCACAGATAACTCACTGTAATTACAAGCTATAAATAGGAATGGTGAAAGGCAATCAGCAATATCACACAGCTTTAAAGATTACCATAAAAAAACAAAAAGGCATAATAGATTTTTGAATTCTTGTAGAACTGCAAATGTGCTGAAATATATGTATGCATGCTAAACAAACATGGGAGACCACCATAAAGCCACAATGTGCCATTTCTAAAGCTAACACATTTCAGATCGTATTTTTAAACTAATAATCAATTTTCTAAACACATATTAAAACATTTGCACAGAAACAACATATGAAAGATATTCTAGCAACAGTTTCTAAAAATACAGAACAATCTACTAACACTGCATGAATTCTTAGCTGAGAAACAGAAAATTAAATTCCCTATTCCTGACGCATTCTATTGTGACACACAAAACTTGTGTTAGAAACAGGTCAGCAGGGGATAAGACAGTACCTGTGCATAACTAGAGTTGTTACATAAACCATCACACTTGCCTCTGACATGTCACTGGTCTTGCACTCTCATTCAGTGGTTTGGTTTGTTGGAAAAAAAGCAGGAGGACTGACAACTGCCTTCCTCAGTTCTCTTCTGATTTGTATCTCTATGTGCTGCAGCATTTAGGAGCATGAAGAGCCTCTAAACAGTGAAAGATGGAGTAGCTGTCTAAAGCCTTGGCTTTACGCAGTCAGGAGAGACTCAAGATAAGCAAAGCCTCAGAACAAGTGAATCCTAGTAATTCTGAGAACCCACAAAAAATGTTATCCTCTTTCAGGAGATATGTCTAAGAAAAGGAAGAACAGAGAACTCTTGTAACAAAGAAAATTATTTTTTCTGAAGCTCTGTTTTTACCATTATTTTAATGATGGCACAGGGAGACAAATTTAAATGAGAACAAAAACCACATGCAAGCCTTCTCTAAACAATTCATTATTTGTATTTAACCTACAATGAAAGTTAGACCTTACAATTTTCAACTGACAAAGCTATCACTTCTTTGAAACATTATAAAAGTTATGTTTGTAACAGAAGAAATATTTTAAAAGAAATATCCTCCTCAAAGAAAGGATCCTTTTTTCTTTTTCACATATTTCACATCACCAGTTTTGGAAGATTAATGAAACCCTCATTGGAGTATATTTGCAAACCTCCTGCTGCTTGGGATCCATCAGGTCTTTGAAGGTGTCTTTAATGCCAGCAAGTATTCATGTCTAGGTTTTAGAATGCGTAACTCTTACACAAGGAAGGTTATGACTTTTTTTTCTGTCCCCTTTTCAAATGAAAATTTTAAACTTGTATAAGATGCAACAGCAATCCTGAAGGCTGTCCACAAAGAAAATGTGCTTTTTAAAGAAAACTTTCCTGCTTTAATATGAAGAATGCTAAAGCAACAACACTTCCAGTGTGAGCACAGCTATGTCAGTACAGTTTCTTCTGTAAGGATAAAGACTTACAAAGCACCCTTCTCTATAGAGGTATATCCAGACTTCAGCGCACACAGAGAACTTCAGTGTGTGTCAACCCACACACAAGGATAACTGCTTGAAAGAGAAAAATTCAGTCTTCTGAAAGCCAAGCAACACCAACTGCAGTGGAGTCATCCTAACAAGAGATTAGCCTGTCTACTGGAAAGCAGAATGAGTCAAAATTGTGAAATCTTCTCTGAAAACTTGGAAGAAAAAAAAATATAAAAAAATAATGCAGCGTTGTATGTTCTGAGTGACATGTAGCTGTATTCCTCAGACTCACAGCAACAGTGTACCTTGTTACAAACTTTTTTGCCAGTTAAACATAATTTTGTAACACATTTTCCTCTCCAACAGCTATAAGGTTGTTCTCTTCATTAAGAGAACTGGTTGAAGAAAAATTCTCAAGACTGCTGTTGTTCTAAATTAGTATTTTGGGAGGTCAGGTGGACATCAAAGGCCAGAAATAAGCCTTTGTATTAATAGTTTCTTATCAAAACAGAATTAAAACAAATTCAAACCATCTAAAGTATGGGGTGGTTTTGTTTTTTTGGGGGAGATAAAACTAAAGGAGAAGAACAGCCAGTTTCAGAAGGATCTATGGCATTTACAGTTTTCCCATCTTCTGAACTTCTCAGACTGAAACAGTCTAATACCAGGAGAGCCCTTGAAGCAGGAAGTAAAAACTGACATAAAGAACTGTGGAAGCAGTTTTAAAAGAAAAGTTTGAAAATTGAGTTGGCAAATATAACTAAAAGAAGTGTAAGGGACAGACACCAGCAGTTTCATCAGCCCACTACAGTTACGCCAAATAAAAAAAAAAAAAGTAAGAAAAAAGCAAGTAAACATTTTCAGTTGTTAAGATCAGAGTTATTGCACTACCTGATAGAATAAACTCAAATAACATTTGCAGCTTCTTGGAAACCATTTAGACCTGTATCCAGCCGACTCCGTTGTTCCAACTATTCTTTTGCTTAGGCAGGGAAAACAGCTCTTTGTCACCCCAAGTCACTACAAGACCCTCCCTACAGACTCAGTAGAACACTGAAGACTTTCACCGTCTGCCCAGTATATAAGGGAGAAACGTAACTCGAGAATAGAACCATTCATGGCACAGGCTCCATTACACAAACGATAACATGGAAACAAGTGTGAATAATTTTATATACAGCAGAAAACTGAGAAGAGTGGCTGATATGCCAAAGCGTCGTACTGCCACCCAGAAAGACCCCAGCAGGCCGGACAAATAGGCTGACAGGAATCTCATGAAGTTCAACAAGGAGCCATGCAAGTCCTGTACCTGGGGAGGAATAACCTTATGTACCAGTACATGCTGGGGACCACCCAGCTGGAAAGCAGCTTGGCAGAAAAGGACATGGAGGTCCTGGTGGACATCAAGTTTAACAGGAGCCAACACTGTGTCCTTAAAGCAAAAGAGAATAAAGGTACCCTGGGCTGCATTAGACAATAGTATTGCCAGCAAGTTGAGGGAGATGATCCTTCCCCTCTGCTCATCAGTGGAATGGCCACACCTGGAGTACCATGTCCAGTTTTGGGTTCCTCGGTATAAGAGAGACATGGGCATATAGAATAGAGTCCAGAGGGCTATGAAGACAAAAGGACCTCACTATCTCTGCTGAGAGGAAAGTCAGAGAGCTGGGACTATTCAGCCCTCAGAAGAGAAGGCTCAGGGGAATCTTATCAATGGACATAAACACCTGAAGGGAAGGTACAAATGAGGGAACAGAGCCAGGCTCTGTTCAGCGGTGCCCACTGGCAGGACCAGAGACAATGGGCACAAACTGAAACACTGGAGGTTCCCTCTGAACACCAGGAAACGCTCTGTCACTGTGAGGGTGACCGAGTACTGGCACAGGTCACCCAGGGAGGTTGGGAAGTCTCAATCCTTGAAGACACTTAAAAGCTGTCTGGGCATGTTACTGGGCAGCTGGCTGTAGGCGGCCCTGCTTGAGCAGAGGGTTTGGACCAGATGACCTCCAGGAGTCCCTTCCAATGTCAGCCGTTCTGTGATCAGCATGTGATTCTGCCATTTTGTGAAAAGGCCGTGGCTGCACTGCATCTCGGGAAGTGAGTGGCAGGGGCTGGGGGGGAACCCACACATACTTCACAGCAAAACTAATTTCTAGTAATCATTCAGTCACCAAACAGTTAAAGAAAATATAAATGAGTAAACTGTTTATTAGCTAACTGAATATCTTTACCATAAGTACCATACTACTGCCCTCTGCTGTCTTTTATTTCCTTATGTAAGACTGAAAATATGTTGAGAAACACTGGGTTTGGTCTGTATAATTGCAGAAATCTAACCTACTCTTCTGTTCTCTCAGAATTAATAAGTAAAATAAAAATCAGAAAATTCAGCAAGTTACCTTACCTTTTCTTCTACTTATAGGGAGATGAAATGAGTCAATCTTACAGAAATTCTTTAAAATTAAGGCTTTCTTAAGATAACAGCTCAAAACAAAATCTAAGTATATAAACTCAGAGTTCAGATGATTGTTGTATGAAAACATGCATCATTCAAAGAATGGCATTATCAAATCTGGGAAGCTTCTATCAGCACAGGACACAATAAAAGGAAAGTCATCCTCGTAGATACAATTACATAGAATCATAGAATGGTTTTGGTTGGAAAAAACCTTAAAGATCATCTAGTTCCAACCCCCTGCCATGGGCAGGGACACCTCCCACCAGTTCAGGTTGCTCCCAGCCCCATCCAGCCTGGCCTTGAGCACCCCCAGGGATGGGGCACCCACAGCCAGTGTCTCACTGCCCTCACAGGGAAGAATTTCTTCCTGATATCTCATCTAAATCTCTCCTTTTTCAGTTTAACAGAAGTTAAACAAAAATACAGGTTCAAGTTCTGTATCACATCTGAGTGGATATTCAGCTGAAGACAGTTTTCACAAGCTCTTGTGATTAATACTAATATTGTTGATCCTGAAGTAGACAGGACAAGCAGACACTAGATGAGGCCCTACCACGTGGGAATTCAAAAGGAGCTTCTCATGCAAAAAGAAAGTGGACTTGTAAATTGGACCTTGCCATTGGAAAACAAGAGAATATATGGAATGAATTAAAAAGCTTACAGAGCAAAAATAATTAAAAAAAACAAAACACAAAACAAAAAAAAACCCCACACAACTTCTCAAATTTGGAATATTCCAAATTAGCTATCTTCTCAAATAATGAAATCCATGACATCCAACATTCAGTGAAGCTTCCATGCAAAAAATCTGGAAAGCATATAACCTCCCCTTCCTTCCCCTGCCTCAGTCTCTGCAATTCATAAACCCAACTAGTTCCTGGACAAGCTGTAAGGCCACTATCAGCCAGCACTAGCCTGAAGAGTAGGAACTGGCACTCTTGCTGCTGCAAGATATAGAATTGGTTTTTTTGAAAATAAAAACTCCCAGTTCTGTGAGGAAAAGCTACACAAGCAGCAGAGGGACTCTGCCACCTCAAAAAGAATCAGTGATGAGAAGCCTAAGAATTAAAAAAACTGAAAGTATATTTATAATGAAAAGAAAGTATATTTATAAAGGCTGCTGCCTTTAGAGGTTCTTCAACTTCTCTGGGTTGGATAGAAGCAAGAAAAAGCACAAATACAAGAGTTGCTCAATCTCATTAAAAAAAAATAATCTCAGGAATGCAAAGAGGGTTCTTCATTAAGGCTCTGTGTTCAGACTCCAAATTAAGTGGAGGCTTGATTATTATATTCTGTATGAATGCCAGAACAGCTGGAAATTGCCAGCTACCCTGATTGTTTCTCCTCTTTGTTTCCCTCTCAATTTAGGCAACTTCAATCACAGATAGATGAAGGTAGACAGTGAAAGACAGAAATACTTTGGTGGAAATACTCAAATGGGAATATAACATATAACAGTTTTATTTAATCTTTCCAGAAAGTTATGATCATACTAAGCCAGGAAGGATTTACTGTCTGTGGTGGTTGATTGTACCCTGGATTATTAAGCAGTAGAATACAAATAGGTAATAAAAGCATAAGCCAGAGAAAGACCACACAGAAACATACACTTTGCTGCTCTATGACACTTCCTGCGTAAGAAATGACTGATGGGGAGATGAAAGCTTTGTTTTGACAAATATCAAATCACGCAAAGACACAAGGGCAGTTACATACTTCAGAGACTGATGTCTGTAAGAATCATGACTACTCCACTGAAAAATGCCTAAATAATCATATAGGAATCAAGGAGTTTTATACACAAAGAGGAAGTCAGGCAGAAGTGCCAGGAGGCCTACATGGATGAACAAAGAGCTCCCAGACAAAACAAAACACAGAAAGGAAGCCTGCAGAGGGTGGAAGGAAGGAGAGGTAGCCTGGGAGGAATGCAGAGAGATTGTCAGAGCAGCCAGGGACCAGGTTAGGCAAACTAAAGCCCTGATAGAATTAAATCTGTCCAGGGACATCAAGGGCAACAAGAAAAGCTTGCGTAGGTATGTCAGTGATAAAAGGAAAACTGGGGAAAATGCGGGCCCTCTCTGGAAGGAGACAGGAGACCTGGCCACCTGGGATATGAAGAAGGCTGAGGTACTCAGTGACTTTTTTGCCTCAGTCTTCACAGGCAAGGGCTCCATCCACACTATCCAAGTCATGGAAGACAAAAGCAGAGACTCGAGAACAAAGAACTGCCCACTATAGGAGAAGTTCAAGTTTGAGACCATCTAAGGAACCTGAAGATACAAAAGTCCATGGGTCCTGATGAAACGCATACATGGGTCCTGGAGGGAACTGGCAGATGAAGCGGTTATGCCACTGTCCATCATATTTGAGAACGCATAGCGGTCAGCTCTCACTGACTGGAAAAGAGGAAACATAACCCCCATTTTTAAAGAGGGGGAAAAAGGAAAACCTGGGGAACTACAGGCCAGTCTCACCTCTGTGCCCAGCAAGATCATGGAGCAGACCCTCCTGGAAACTATGCTAAGGCACAGGGAAACAGGGGTGACTGGTGACAGCCAATATGGCTTCACCAAGTGCAAATTGTGTCTGACAAATTTGGTGGCCTTCTATGACAGGGTTACAGCATTGGTAGATAAGAGAAGAACAACTGACATCATCTATCTGGACTTGTGCAAAGCATTTGACACTGTCCCACACTACATCCTTGTCTCTAAACTGGAGAGACATGGATCTGACAGATGGACAGGTGGATAAGGAATCAGCTGGATGGTGGCACTCAGAGTCACAAGGTCAAAGAGCTCAATATCCAAGTACAGATCAGTGACAGCTAGAATTCCTCAGGGGTTTGTATCAGGACTGACACTGTTTAACATCTTTGTTGGTGACATAGCAAGATTGAGTGCACTCTCAGCAAGCCTGCCGCTGACACCAAGCCATGTGGTGCAGTCAACACGCTGGAAGGAAGGGATGCCATCGAGAGAGACACTTACAGGCCTGAGAGTAGGCCCATGTGCAAACCTCATGAAGTTCAACAAGGACAGGTGCAAGGTCCTGCACCTGGATCAGAGGAACCCCAGTATCAATACAGGCTGGGTGGAGAATGGATTGAGAGCAGCCCTGAGAAGGACTTGGGGGTGTAGGATGACAAGAAGCTCAACGTGACCTGGCAATGCACATTTGCAGCCCAGAAAGCCAACCGTATCCTGGGCTGCATCAAAAGAAGCATGACCAGCAGGCTGGGGGAGGTGATTCTCCTCCTCTGCTCTGCTCTCCTGAGATCCCATCTGCAGTGCTGCGTCCAGCTCTGGGATCCCCAACAAAAAAAGGACATGGACCTGTTGGAGTGAGTCCAGAAGAGGGCTATGAAGATGCTCAGAGGGCTAGAGCACCTCTCCTATGAAGACAGGCTGGGAGAGTTTGGGTTCTTCAGCCTGGAGAAGAGAAGGCTCTGGGGAGACCTTACAGCATGTTCCAGTACCTAAAAGGGCCTGCAAGAAAGCTGGAGAGGGACTTTGTACAAGGGAAGTAGTGACAGGACAAGGGTGAATGGCTTTAAACTGAAACAGAATAAATTTAGATTAGATGTTAGGAAGAAATTCTTTACTGTGAGGGCAGCGAGGCGCTGGCAGAGGCTGCCCAGAGCAGCTGTGGATGCTCTATACCTGGCAGTGCTCAAGGCCAGGTTGGACGGGGCTTGAAGCGACCTGGGCTGGTGGAAGGTGACCCTGCCCGTGGCAGTGGGTTGTAACTAGATGATCTTTAATGTCCCTTCCAATCCAAACCATTCTATGAAACGACATGGTTATAGAGTTCTGTGTGGGTTCATTTTACTATGCCATCCTTCATTAATTCTAAATCATTACTCAAATGTGGTAAAGACTGGCACATTTCTGGTCTCAATGTGACAACTCTTCCACCTCTTCCTAGTCCCTCATGGTCACACCTTGCTGCCCTCCATTCCCCCCTCCCTCCTTTTTCTTTCCATTAGGTTTAAAGCACAAAAGTTCTAATGGAAGACAGTGTGAAGCGCCCAGAGCTCCCATCTCTCAATATATTCTGCAATAAAGATCAAGGGAAGATATAAATTGAAGTTCTTGCATGCACACACACACATCACTGTGTTAATGTTTTCTCATTAATTCTCCATGCGAAGTTACAATGGGAAAAAATAAGGCAGCAGCCTATAAGCTGCTCTGCAAGAGTATTAAAGGAAAGCTGTATCTTGCAATTAAGCATGTGACAATTTTGGATAATGTAATCAAATATATGGATTCATTTACAGTATGAATACAGTATGTATGTAGTACAAACAGATTTCTTCAAGGCAAAACGCTCTCAGCTGTACATCATGAAGGTTCATTACGAACAGGCTGTCTAAATATCTGCACTTTGTACATACCTGCTCTGTCGCTGGGACCATCACCACCTCTGGCTCTCCCTTGCTCTCTTTAAGGACAGAAGCATCTAAAGTATGCCATTTTCCAAACCCAAGCCATCACTACAATTACCACCTATAACCCTACTTTATTACTGTTGTTGCTGCAAAGTTCCCTTTACTGCTGTTTCTAAACAACGCTGATTTCTGGAGCAGTCAGACTGCACTGGAACCGCGAGAGGGTCAGGTAAGGTGAGTCTTTTAAGACAGGATGTTCATTTTCTTTAGCAATTTGTTCCGCTAGTGTTAAACCACTTTATCCAATCAAGTGAAGACAGAAAGCAAGAGTCAGGAATTGTTGCATTACTTCTATACTTCAAGAAGGCAAGCATGGAAAGCTGGTGCATTCTTCCAACACACTTTTCAGATAAAAACTGTCTTTAGTTGTGAGTTTTGTACAATCCTGAAATCATCATCAGGCTTTCCATAAAAAGCAGTGACAAACAATGTCTGACTTTCCACTGCATGCCTGGGAGGAGGCAGTAGCTGATTCTTTATTCTGTATGTTCTGGTTCACTTACCATATAAGATGCAGGAAAGAATAAGGAAAACACCCTTGTTCTTAAAGCCTTATGTGCTCCATCAGAGTCTTAAAATCAGTGACAATTTTTCCTAGCCTCAAGCAAAGTTCATCCCCTTTATGAATACATTGAATTATTACTGCCACTACTCATAGTTCAGCCTATAATTTGTTACATGAACTGAAACTCTGCTCAGCTGATCTGCTATACTTTCTGCATGCCTGGTGAATAGAGAGTTATTAGTTAGGTTGCTGTATCATGGACCGACATCACCAATGGCTGAAGAGGAAGATTGCTGCTGCTTAGACAACACGTAGCTATTGTATTACCTGAAAGGTTGTATTTAACATTCTCTTTGCAAATGAAGTAGCTGTTACACAGGGGTTTTGATCATCCCTTTGACTTGGACTTGAGCTTCAAATCACCCATTCGCCACAGCAAAGAAACAAAGCCACAAGCGTTATGACCTCTAGCTTCTCCTTCCAGAGAAGATGACAGGACAGAAAATAGGATTGTAAGAAAAACTTGGGGAAAAAAATATTACTTTTTCATGCATGCACTTCATATTTTAAGAAAATTAATTTGTTAGCTTTTAGTTATACCCCGAAAAACATCAACCACTGGCTGTGGTGTTTTCAAGAACAGCAAAGTGCAAGACATAGCTACTATTCTCAAAACCAAAGGTAGTAAGCAGACATGGGGTCGGGGGCGGGGGGGGAAGGGAGGGCATGATGTGTAAATTTCTGCCTCTACTTTAATTGTAGTGTTTCAGTTCCCCGCTCATCATTCTCTCTCTTTATAAAGTTTTCCACTTTATACAGAACAATTTGCTAGGCCAGTAAGGGAATTGGCTAATGTTGCAGGCCAGTCATCCAGGCAGTCACCTGGGACGTGTAAGAGTTGTCTTCCAGTTGTCAACAAAATACAGCAGCATCAGATAACACCAACAGAATCCCTGACTGAAAAGGCAAGTTTTAAGCCCTATTGAGGAGAAAGGGAATTTGAATTTGGGAATGTTATGTTCTGTGCATTATTCACCAAATGGCCACAAGAACAGTTATGAAAACCTCCCCAGAACACAGTGCTGGGAATATAGCCTCTCCAGCATGTTTCTTGCCAGCTGAAATACTTTCATAATTTTAAAATGGCCAAGACTACAATTCCAGCAAGTAAACTATTCACATGAAAGTCCCGACTTAGCTTTGCAAGGCAAGTAAAAGCACTTAGGATAAAAATAATTCTGTAACTAGAAATCTCAAAACAATTTAAAGATTATTAATGGGCAATTCACTTCCTCCAAATTCACCTGCAGCTTCACACAGAAACTAATTTTACCTTCCCCCCGGCCCCCCTCTTTGAAGTCAGGAAATGTAGCACTGCTGGTCACTGTTAGGTAGCTGCCAGCAGACTTCAGTTCTTCTGTATTGACTCCAAAATAAAAACATCCCATCAAGGTATAAAGTATTCTATTCAAAAGTAGATCCCAGTCATACCATCAAAAATTACCTTCTCATGAAGACTGAATGTTGCATTGCGTATTATTCAGAGAAAAAACCCCAGACTTGTCCCAAGGAGGAAGGGCACTGAATGGCTTCCTATAGTTTTTACCTTCTCCCTTAGTGCAACTCTCCTTTTAACAAAGCAACCAGGTATATTGAAAGGTAGTGTAACACACAAAAAAGTGTGATAATTTAAACATCAAACTATATGCCCTATGTCATGACTAGCCGGTTTCCTTGGAGAGTTATTCAAGGCAGTTTTCACTATTCCACCACTGTAAGCTATCCTAGACCTGTCAGTAAACTTGGGCTGCAGAAAAAAAAAGGGGTGGGGTGGGGGTGGAATGGTTGGAAACCATCAAAGAGAAGATTAATAATAAAAAAACTCATAGAACTTAATAAGACACCACCAGTAACTCAAAAGAATAACTTCAAATACAATATTAATTAGTACAATATCCAGCATACAAAAGGAATTAAAAGTTAAAATTCATAACCCCAGAAAGACGATTTATGATTCCTGAAGAATTCAGCTATACCCATTTTAAAGGTATGCCCTCTATAAAGAGCTTTCTTTTTTTCCCCTCCTTCGCATTCTCAAAGCCTAAATCAAACACAACTTCTAGATCTCTTCAAGACAAGACAAGCAGGTCTGACGCTTTATCCTGTCCACAGATTATTCTGCAGACGTGAACACAGCATGCTGTGTGATCCTAGTTCCAACCCCACAGTGCAAGCACAAAGCAGTACAGGACACAATTATTACTATGGAATGTTAGAGAGCCTACGCACTACTGCCCTTAGAAATTCCTTGCATTTGACCACTGCATTTGTTGGATTATTACATAGTACTGTATTTTTGAAGAATACAAAGCCTCTTCCTTATGGGTTGGTGTTTTTTTTTCAGATCTCAGAGACAATCTAATGTAAGGTTATACATTTATTCAGAAGCAATAGCTAGTGAAAAAAGCATGTGTAACTTTATTTACCTTTTCACTATTCTTGTATTTTTCCCAGCTTTTCAGCATCTTAAGCCATTTTGTAGTTCTTTCAATTTCAAGGTGCTTTTGCTGAAAAGAAATCAGAATTTTTAAATATTTTCAGAATGAATAAATTTTAAATTATTTCTTTTTCTAAAATTACCGAGAAAAAGTTTAACACAACATCATCAACTTTTTATCTGGTCATCTAAGAGCAGCAACAAAGAGTAACATCAGTTCACTTAAAGCATCCAAAAAAACCAGCCAACCAAAAACCAAACAGAAAGTCTTTTTCAGCACTATGTAAAGAATTGTATTTTGTAAGAGGAGTTTAAGTACAAGATTTATAAGTTTCTTCTCTACATACTTTCGGCAAGTACAAAAATCTTCGATTTGTTTTTAAACTCTAATTTTCAGGCAAATAATTTCTGCTGCATGCTTCTTAGAAGTTAGTTGACTTTGAAATTATCTTCTCTACCCAGAGCTGCCCTGAACATAATTAGCTACTGTTTTCCAGTGATCACACAAACTATCCCTTCTTCAAAGGCACACAGTTAAAAAGGCATGAAGTACATGAACAAAAACAAGCACACACAAGAGTGACAATACAGTAGCAGAAGTGGGAATAAACTCTCATACTGGACATTAAAAGCTATAAAGCCTTGCTATAATTCTCATCCTTGGCTTGGTACATTTTTACCTAAATGGCCCTATATCTTTACGTCAAGGATTTCTTCTGAAGGTAAGACCTCCTTGCTTAAATTATATTACTGACAAGAATATTTTAGTAACAAGATAAAATGAGAATTCAAAACAAAACAAACCCCATTGTCTCATAATAAATAGTTCTTTATAGTATAACATGTAACAATAATTATGTAAATTCCACACATTATTTCTATTACATATGGCTATATAAAAGCACAGGATAACCCTACTACCTTCAAAATTCTACCTATGAAAATATTTCTACAGTTGTCATAAACCTCCTGAATTTGGGAAAAAAAACAAGCGCTTGGAATTAGCTATTTTAGTCCCTGGAATTTCAAGGCACAGCCAAAAGAAATCTGTGTTTTGTTGTGTCCAATGATAAGAAGAATTTTAGTATGTATTGTTACATGCTGTAAAGTAGGTGAGATGTCTCTGATTATACTACAAAGTTAACTATTAACTGTATTTTTTTAAAAAAATATATTAATGACACTATTTCAGCTCTTTCGTAATGCTTTGGAGTTGTGGATCCATGCTGGAAAAGCTAAAGTAGAAAAAAGTATGTGTGTAGCTATCGCTGTCTCTTGAAAAGTGTATATAAAAAATAATTTAGTTTTTTGTAAAGGAGAGTCCCTCTACCTCCAACTTCAAATCCAGGGCTTAATAAAGACAGGAAGGATATTTTGTTTCTTATGGTTAGCAGTGCAATCTGGTAGCAATGTAAAAGTTTAATTTCAGAGCTCTGCAGGATACTGAAAACTTATTAACACTTTCATTAAGTATTCATTAAGTCAACTTGCATGTGAAATGCCGGGGAAAAATATAAAAGAAAATTATTACTTATTGTTTCAACTGAATTCTGATTTTATATCTAGATTTTACTCATCAGAATTTGTGCATTCTTTCTTGGCTATCAGCGCAACACAATGGGCAAAGGGCCTCTTTAATCCAGGAGCCCAAAGCCTTACACTTGCAGAATTATGACTTGATGACTGTTTAGGTCCATCCCAACCATGATTCAGTCCATGAAATATCCTAGAAATAAGTTGGGTTTGGTTAAGTTATGTTTACTTGCATCTGATTGACATAAATATGAGATAAGTGTAAGAAAATTATGGAGAAAGAACGTCCTCTACTTTTCAGCCATAAGTTTACCTAACTACTCATGTTTCAATCAACTGCCCACATTCTTGTTCAGGTTCCATGCTGTGTGTGGTAATATCTCAACTCTTTTTTTTTTTTTTTAAATTATTTTTTAAAAAACTAAAACACTTTTCTTAAGAGTCAGGTTACAGGGTAACTAGAAAAGCTACTGCTTCCCAGATTTTTCATAGGTTTTACAACACTGTTTCTGATTCTCTTCCACACTTACAACCCCTTTAAGAAAGAAGCATTTTTAACATCTCTTAAAGCAGATGTTCTCTAGGCATAGTTTAGATAGCAGGAATAACATTGCTATCGAGTCAGGAAAGGTCTCTGCCCTCAACAGGTTTTTCAGATAATTGGTAAGAAAAATAAAACCCTATCTGCTCCCACAGTCTTTTTGTTTGGATGTTTGATCTACTTTCAAGATTTTTGGTCTTTTGAGCCAGAAGCTTACTTCAATCATATGTTTGTTCACACTTTTATGTCTTCGGTGTCAATTTATCCCAGTTCTCAAGTGATGCTACTATAGTCAAAATAGCAATTATTTCTGTGTTTAGCTGTTGAAAACTTTTAGCTATTTTTTTTCCAGCCTGAATTATGTTCGCTTTCATGACTAACAGGTGTAACACTGAAAACATGGATAGATCTGACACAGCTCATTGCAGAGCAGAGGGCTGCTGCTGCTGCTCTTTTAGGCAAATTCCTTGTAGTTGTCACTAAAAAAATAATTTAAAAGATATCCATCTTTTACACTTTGAAGCATTTTTGCCGTTGGGAATAACAGAATCCCTAACTGAAGCAAAGGAGGTTTCTTACTCTTGTGTCAGTAAATAATACACTACAGAAAGCAAAAAAAGCATGAAGTTGGCAAGCATCCATCTTTTGTGGAGCATTCTACCTTCCTGGAGAGCAAGTGTGCTAGAGCTAAGGCTTGAAAGAGTGCTTTAGCAGAAGCCTCAGACAAAACCAGAACTCACTGAACTGTTCACTGGAGAATTTATAATCAAGTAAACCAAAGACAAAACCTAACAAACTAAAAATTACTTACAAAACATTTCATAGCACTTTAAAAAGTGTCAGACACAGAGTCCAGATTTCCTAAGGTCAGTTCTCTAATTTTCTCCTCTAGATGATCTTTCCTCCCCTAGTTTTATTTCAGATGTGCTGGATGATTCACCTGAAGGTTAAGTAGTTAATGATGTAGGACAATGATTTGGTGCGCTTAAGTCACCAAACGCACAGTGAGGAAATGAAACATCAAAATTACTCTGCATTCACAGTAATAAAGACTATTCTAAAAATATCATGCACATAAATACGTACACAGAAAACCCAGCTTAAGCTTCACACTAGAATGTACATGAGGAATAGATATTCAAAAGTCTCAAGGATACACAACCCTTTAAATAAGTTGCAAACATAATGATAACGTGACTTAGTAGTATTTTTAAAATTCATAAGTAAGGCAAAAGGAAAGCATAAACAGTTCAGCCAAGCAAGTGACTTTTTTAGTGTTAGCCTACATTAAATGGTATATTAATTATCCCATGAATGGTATCTTGAAAATTGTAAAGATTCAAACACCGATGATAGAATACAAGATATTCCTCAAACCAGCAGAGGTCAGGATATCATCAGGAGTATAACTAGGAGTCCAATACAGGACCATTACTGTATGATTATAAAAAGACACGAGACTTGCAATTTAATATTGACTCAGTTTCTATGCTGACACTTTGTCTGAGACAGCATGAATACAATATGGGACAGAGGAATGAGACACTATTTCCCTCCAATAATTTAAGGCTAACTACAAAGCCATAGTGAATCGGAGCTGCAAAACATATACTATAATAACTACAAGCTGTCTAATACTTATGTTCATAGGCTCACCACCCTGCTGTGTCCTTCTGAAGGAAACAAAATTATATATGCACTCATTATGTTATTAAATGTAATGAAACATGGTCAGGAAAATGCAACTATCTCAGGCTGCAAACACAGAAACACACATGAACCAATTCAAAACAAAAAGGACTCACAAGTTCCCTTCTTTTATGAGAAGCATTTCTTACCAGCCCTATACTGAAGCTCAAAATAATTCAGTTTGAGAACCACAGAACACCTCAGGGAGATGTGCTGCCTTGGAACAAGTCATCCCATCCTTCTTCCATGCACCTACCGATTTGTGCAGCCAAGAGGGCTACCTTAAATTTACAGCTTTAAATATTTTACCTTGAGCTTTGTGATGATACAGAAGATCCATATGGACAAACAAAAACAATGTGATCTGGTCTTGTAGATAACAATGGGCCTGACAGACCAAGGGGAAATACCAAGAGTAATTTCTGCTTGTCTGGACCTTATTAAGCTCCATTTATTTTAATGAAAGCTTTCCACGTTCCCAAATATCAGTTCCCCAGCTTCTCCTCCAGTACCCTCCAGCAGCAGAAGGAATTTTGAACTAGAGCCTGCACCAGCTTCTGACAGGTCTTGCATGTCCAGAACACACCTGGCTCGTCTCAGCATTACAAGGGAGGCTGTCATGTTTCAGTGGCAGCCAAAATATTTGTCACCATTTACCAAACTAGAAAAGCAAGCTACACTCCTCAGGGGATGGCTGCATACACCTCAGCATCAAGCCACCACCTCACTTAGACAATCCATCCATCCATCCAGCACAGCTAATGACAGCTTGTGACACAGAGACAACAGCTCTTGCTCTTCCAGGGCAGAGACCAATTTGATCTCTTAAGGAGCTCTTGTTGCCTTTACTAACTCATATAATTGCTGAGGAAAACAGAGGTCTTGCTGCAACTAGTAGATGTAAGGTCACGTGGGCCCCAAGGGATCTGTAGGCAAGTTAACATACTGCTTTGGGAATGTAAATCACTAAAATGCTTCATTTCATTTCACAGTGATTTATATATAAAAAGTTGTAAGCCTGTAAATGTTTACTTCCTAGTCAAAAAAACTGGAAGGCACTGGACTTACCTTTTCTATTGCTGCATCGTGGACAGGAAGCTCCTCTGGACTGAAAACAAAGAGATAGTCCACATATTAGCCTTGGTTAATCTTGGCACAAAAATAATTTCGGTACAGGTTCTTACAAGTAATCATTTAAAGTAGCAACATGTAGTAACAAGTAAACAAGGATTTTGAACTTTAAAGAAGACAGACAATGACACACAGGAACCCTTGGAATTTATTTTTTAACCACAGTAAAACAATATATCAAGTACAGAATTAGGACTATTTCAGTCTTAAACCTTCAAAATCATAGTTGCATAGCTTCAAAAGACAATGACTTAACATTTTTAGTTTTTTTCTTCTGTAAAACCACCCTGTGCTGTACTGCTGAACTGAAAGCTAAGGGAATTTTTGTTTTGTTTATCAGACCATACTACTCTTAGCTGAAACACCCCTATCAAAGGTTTTCCTTCTTTACTACTGTGCCCTGTGAAAGGCACTGAGGCTTTGCTTGACTTAGGAGAAGTCTACAAAACTCTCTAAAACTCACTCTGACTAACAGGGAGGAAGTGGCAGGGGGAAAAAAGAAAAACCCAGACTATTAGCAAAAATCAGTTTTATTACTAAGGATCTAATTGTTTTAAAAAACACAGTCCTTTAACTTCTTAGCCTAACTCTAAAAAGGCAGGTTATGAATGGAAAGCTTGAAAAGAAGCCTTTGAACAGATACATTTTCAGTCTTTATATTATTTTAGTTTTTCTTAGTTAAAGAACTTCTGCTTTTCTTATCAAAAATAACTGGACCACTCTGATGCCAAATGAACCTGTTTGCCTGCATCGTCTGCAGCTTCTGAAAATGTAGCAGTTCATCTGTAAGTAGCAAGGCACCATTTTTCTGTTCTACAGATCAGATAACACACCCAACAAAACCCTCCTTAAAAGGGACTAGGACTAAAAAACAGGCATCATGTAAAATCCTTTTTTTTTAAAAAAAAAAGTTTCTACCAAGTTTTGATATTATGGAAAAATTCCTACCCACATCATTATAGCTTTCTATAATAGAATATTAAAACCCAGTATTTTAAACCTGTACCAAATCTGCAAGGGCAAGAAATCCACTGGGGAAGGCTACAAAAGTAGTTGTTGCTGCAGTCAATGCAAGAACAGTCCAACTGAAAATGCTTGAATTATCTTTGATCTCACTTCATTTAAAAGATGCAGTTTCAGATTCAGAAGTTATATTTGAATAAAGAAATAAATTTGAAGTACTTCATATAATGGAAAAGCTTGCTCTAAGCAACACCTTTTTGGAGACCACATACACAAGCCAAAGTTTCCAGTACACAGCCTAGAAATTAATTTTAAATCCTGAAGAGCGTTCCCTTTGAACAGCATTGCAAAAAGCATAATCTCTTCATTTAAAAGCACTTTCCAAGTTTTCTTGATGAGCATCAAAATAAAAAAAAAAATCTGATTAAAATCTAATTCACTAGAAATTGCCTATATTCAGTGCTACCCGAGGTTGTAAATGTTATAAAATTACAGTTATATGGGAATGTGTGCAATACTAAATTAACAAACTGAAAGTAGGCCCTTTCTAAGCCAAATATCACCTAGAAATTAAGCTTATTTGAACAGAAATGAAAAAATAGGCAAAGGGGAAGAAAAAATTAATAATCTGCTGGGTGGTGGTGGTGGTGATGTTTGTTTTAGATTTAAGTACAAAGATTCCTAAGCCTTTCAAAGGTCACTTAAAATTTTCAGTTCTTTAGTGACAGTTGCAGGTGCTCCCTACCTCCACCAGAAGCACCATGGTGTTCACACAGCAAGACAAGCCCGCAGCAGCCTTGCTCTTTGTGGCCCTGCAAGATCACACCAGCAGCTGGCTGCATGCACAGGAAACATTTTTTTTTTTTCTGCCAGTGCTGTCAGCAACGTGCAAGACACCGATCTGACAGTTCTGCATCCCTGCAGACTCACACCAGGCACAGCAACTCATCTGCTGAACTGGTACCTCTTGACAGCTTGTCTTCACATTTCCTAACCTGGCATGGAAGCTAATCACATGAAAGATTGATCAAGACTTCTTTTATCACAAAGTAAGAATATGAATCGCAATGATTTATTAAGGAATTACTCTTTGCTAATTTTGCAAGTTATCACTGATGTGCAAATGAAAGGCATGGCTGAATCTACCGGGCAGTGAAAGAAGGCTCTTTGTCCTGGGAAGCAGACCTGTACTCCCTCACCAAATTAATCCAGCAGCAAACTGATGACCACATTCCTTGTCATTTCTTTAGCTGCACAGCTACGCACTAATACCATATACCTATACATTTTATGCACTGAAATCCCACAGGAGCACATTAAGCCAGCCCCGTATTTTTACTCCTCAAGATGCTGCTGGCAGCTGAGCACCAGGAAAACCTCGCAGAAGCTGAGCACGTTGCCCCAGGCTGCTCAGTAACTCACTGGACTAGAACAGGAGCTCCTGGAGATCTTCCTCTCAATTAACTAGATAGCACTGCCTACACACATGCACTCACATACATACTATTCAAATCTCTCCTGCAAGGACCAAGGGAAAGGCACAGTGGGCAAACTCTCAATCCCCTAAACATTTTAAATAAACACATTTCCATTTAGTGTATGCATTTACTATGTAGAAGCACCTTACAATTTTTTTTTTTCTAAAAAGGATTAGATGGGATCAGACACAAAATCAATTCATGTCTATTAATCAGCGTAATTTTATTGTACCTTCTTTTTCTTTGTAATAAATCTCCTTTCTTTCCCAGCTTAGCCAATCTACTATTGTTATACCTTCATTTTTTAATGTTGCATCTTCTCCCACTGTCCCCAGCCTATTTAAACTTGTATTTTTCCCCCAATCATTTTTATCTGTGATACTTCAAGTAATAATGCAAAGCAGTAAACAATATTAACATAATATAGCTACATCCTGCCCTAAGATGACTGCTTTCTTTTAATAGCTCAAGTAATATTCATTTAGGGGATACAGAGAAGAACAGGACTGATTAACATAATTAGCTTGGAACAATACAATACTTGATATCCAAAAGAGGAGTCACAAAGACAGCTTTTAACTGAACTCACGTAAATAAGGTCTCACTTCACAGAAATGAAATCTTAACACTGTATTGTCCACCATATATAAAGATCCAAACTGGGTAAATTCACTGGTTTAATCAGACAGGAATCATTAGGTCTGGTATGTGCCTTTGCCCCAGGTGTAAGGACAACAGCCTCCCACCCACAGGCTGGGTGGCCCATGCTGGAACCCAACAGTAGTTCAAGGGCTCTGGCATTAAGGCATTAAGAGAAAGCTCTAGATAATGTTGTGTACAGGCTTGGGAGCTGAAAAAACTCTGGGACCAAACCCTAACGCCAGTAACGAGCAGGTTCGAGACAATGACATGCTAGGTCTCCTACTAGAAGGCTCTTCAAAGACATTTCATGGACAGGAAATAGACTCCAAGGTTTAACTGGAACTCAGGATCTCTACCCATGGTCCTCACTGGCGGTGATCTGCAGCACCAGCCAAAAGTAGTCTTTCTACCTTTCAGTCTGAACTACTACCACCTTCTGGTGAGGACTGTAAGGCCTAGAAGAAGTTAAAAACACGCCTGTAATTTAATTTTGAAGAACAAGGACTTGCTTGAAAAAAACTTTCATTATTAATTATACTCAATGAATGGATTTTACATCTTTAAATCCACCACGATGGCTAACACAGGTTTTCATAAATTTTTCAAGATCACTTAAAAGAAATATTATTCTTTATATATATATATATCATAAATATCTGATGCTTCAGAA
This sequence comes from Falco naumanni, assembly GCF_017639655.2. Taxonomy (NCBI): domain Eukaryota; kingdom Metazoa; phylum Chordata; class Aves; order Falconiformes; family Falconidae; genus Falco; species Falco naumanni. Next base: position 66,487,378 of record NC_054058.1, read on the forward strand.
CATTGCAGATCTATGGTTTTGACCACTAAGCTATGTGTTGTAATTAGTCTCCTCAAGTAACAGTGGTAGTTTTAAATTGAAATGTCTCAGACTTAACAAGCTTAAGCCACCTACCCACTGCTGCTGTTTAAATCAGTCTTCTTTAGGCAGCACTTTGATATATTTGTTCAATATAAACACATGGAAAGACTTTCTCATATTAGTCACTCATCAGATTTATTCTTTTCCTACATTTGTATTTAAATCCCAAGTAAGTTCCCTGCTGGCTCAAATCACAGCATCTTCCTGGTTCTAGTTTGGATCAAGTAAATTTAAGACGTGTAAAGGCACCTCCATCATTTGCAGCTTCAGTGTAGGAGGGAAGAAGTTCAGTGCAACGACCAGCAATCTTCATATGTTGATAACCCCAGAACTGTAAATTCTAGTGGATCAATTCAATTCTTAACAGTTCCAAGCTGTATAAACCCTGACACTGATTTTTTCCTTAGGGGGGTGGAGGGTATGTGGCAAAAATGGACCATAATAGACTAAAAAAATCTTTACCACAAAGCTTACTTGACCAAAGAGCTGTTGTGTTCAAAGTTCTTTGTAAGGTACATTTTCATGTCTCATAATTTCTATTTCAAACACACCACTTGCTTAACAACCCTCTCTACTTGCTGTAGCCTTTCTTACCCCAGAGAGAATCAGTCAGTGCACTATGAAGAACTTTGGGGTCCTTTATCCTGAAACATGATGCAGGAATAACTGTGACATGTACAAGTCTCTTTTTTTTATATATATAGTCAATTAAATTCAGTATTTCTATATTACTGAACTCAGTATAACGGGGCTATTAAAAAACTTGAATCCTCATCAAACCTGTGGTGCAATCCCTACACAAAATAGCTTCTCAAACTATTTCTCAATTGTTTTCTCATGCTTTCCTCAAAGTACTAAGTGCAATATCACCTTGTATTACTGCATGCACATTTTAACTGAAAACTATTCTGAAATCATATTTGCTGTCACATATTAAATACAATGTGGGGAAATGTTTCTTGCAGAAAACCTATCTTCATGGTCTTGCTAACTTGATCATGAAGAAATAGATGCTATGCATTCAGGTTTTCATTCATGATGCAATGGTAAGTGTTTAAATACAGGAGGGAAACATACTTGCTGCTACCCAGGAGAATTACTCTGAGGGCATTATTAAAAAAAAGATTCAGTCATTTATATAGTTTTGAAACTTCTATGATAAGGAATTTCCGAGTGAAACATTCACAAAAGCATTAGTAAAGCACAGAGCTCAAATGCACAAGTGTCATGAAATAAATATATGAAAAGTGATCATGCACAGCTAAGATATGAGAAAGAAAGGCAGAATTCAGTTGGCAGATACCTAACAAAAAGGTTTTAGTACAAATGGAGCTGTACAATATAGAACTCAGATTGTTGAGTAACAAATTGCAAAAACATTTCAGTACTCAGATGCGTTAGGAAAAAGTAAATCTTCCCCAAGTATCAACAGTTTCCAGGCTGCGTAATTTGTCAGAAGTGAGTTGTAGGAGTCTAACTTTACTAGACAAAAAATTAGTGTCTCCAGACTAGAAAACCAATTCCACAACAATAAACACACTTGACTAGGTGTTCTTTTAGGTCTGCCTTCCTTCTAGTGTCAAATACATGGGACATACAACTGTCAAGTAATACACCTTATTATGGATAGTTACAACAGTGCTTTGCAACTGAATGATGCCTTATTTGTATGTATACATACTGTTTCCCCATAGCTTTTACTGCCTCATGTCATATAATACACATACTGATCTGTGTCCTAAAGTTAGCTGGAAAGTGTCTTACAGTCATCTTATAGAACAGAAGATAAATAAGATAATTGTGTAATTCACAGGACACACAGCATTGTTACTTAGACAAGTTTTATACTACATTATGTCACAAGATGGGCTACAAAGCAAACTGTTTTCTGAAGTCAACTGAAAAAAACTCATTAACCATTAGGTAGAAATAAAACTATTTCAGTGTCATGCCTTTCTTTAGACCTATGATAAAGTTATTCAACTCTTTGTAGCACAAATCTAAAGCATAACTTAAGTGTTGAATTCAGGACAAATTAATTTTCACAACAATTTGGATTATTAATGATTGCTTTAATGCTCCAACCTTTCAATAGACATTAACAGCAATAGTGTCATTTTCAAACCCAATAATACATGGAACAGATTTCTGAAAATATTAAGGAGAAAGTAAGAAAGCTGTTTTTTAAACTAAATGATAGATTCTCCACAGATAAAATTCCATGGATCACTTCCTTGTTTCCATTACACATTTTACTTCTATAAATCACAATTTGATTGTCTATGTCTATCAAAATAACTGGAGCTTTGCTATTGCAATCATTCACTTTGAGTTTTCACTCAATAATCTCTGCACAGTATAGGGGTGGTGACTATAGCAGATGAAAAAATACCTTTCAGAAGTTTTGTTAAAATTCATATGCAAGCCAAAGCAATTAATTAACATACAAGATAAGGCAATTTGATATTGCACAATATAAGTACCAGGAAATATGCTGTAACAAAGAATTTAATGCAGGTAAGATTGGATTGCATGTGACTTTTGTGACTAGGCTTTAGTTACAATTATTATTTGTGGATTCTGTGGATGTTGCTGCCAATATGCACAGCACTGTGCCATGAACATGTAGCTCTTGCTGAGAAAGTCTCAGGTAATGCAACTCTCAGACATAAGATAAATTAAAATCAAAAGATTTATCAAATTCAATTAAATAATTCTCAAAGTGGTGACTTTTTAGTAATTTACTGCTTGGGAGAAGATAACTTTGCTATAAAGTTTGTATTGCCAATATAAAAAGTGATTAAGAAATTAACAGCAAAAAGATACCTGTATTTTCACTGCCACATGCTAAAATAGATGCTTCCTTGTGTCTTTAGTGAAAGGCATGTTATATGCGCAAACTTTAATGCCTTCCAAGCTTGGAATCAAGAAAACCTTTGAGAAAATCTATAATCTGCTTAATTGAGCACAGCAGCATTTCTAGTGACTTCTGATGTCACTAACTGAACATAAACAAACATTGAGGTTAAAAACATCTTCTCAGAATCACATTCTGAGTGTTTTTATAAAAGAGTAAATTTTATCTAAGCTACCTTACATCTCTCAAGAGGGTAAAGGCAAATGAAAAAGAATGAATCTCCTTGCCTTGCTTCTGATTTACATCTGATATATAAATGTCTAACACACCTAGGATTTTTTCCTTAAGCATACATATGCGTGTGTGTGTATATATATATTGCTTTTAAGTAATGCTTAAAGGTTAGTTACTGTACAGCTCTCTTACACTATATATTAATAGCAATCCAGGATTTACATGTTGGCAGCTTTATCTGTATTAAAATTCATGTGCTATACAAAGCATATTCCAACATTAACTAACTAAGATGGTAGTGTTCCAGTGATATATACTTGTTCACTGCTGAAGCTCAATGCTTTATGTACCTGCACTTGCTTCGTTTATGAAATAATCTTCTGCAGTCTCAAATTCCATTTTGGTGGATCTTTCACTTGGGTTGAGAGCAGCAACATCTTTGCACTTATAAAAGCTGTCCAGCCCCAGACCTCTTTTAGCACTTTTTAATTATAGCATCACTGAAGCACACTCTGGCCATTCCTGTATTCTGTTATTTTAATCTTCTAGAAATGCTAAATATAGTAGGAAATGTACGTGGCAATAATGAATATGTTATGTTAAATCCTTACATTTTAGAGTTTAAAGAGTAACTCAAACCCAATGCATATTGGTTTATGTATATTGTATAAATTAAATCATATTACCATATTCAATCATTTTTTCAGTTCTGCTACCTAATAACTCTTTTCATAAAAGGAAGCAGTTCACTAATTCCTCATACACAGTGGGTGATCTTTTACTCAAATCAAGTAGCGGCAGCTGTTAACAAAAATACACTATTTGTCCTTAGTTGGCAGAATTATCCTGCAGCTTATTTTTTGTGTTTGCAATCAAATCTGCGGGATTGAATTCACCTCATTTCCTTCCATAGCTGCAGAGGGTTGTTGAAGTGACAGCCTGGACTAACTCAGCTGAAAGAATGTATTTAAAATTCAAACTTCAGCTTTGGTCCTAAGAATAAGAGTAAGAAATGGGTACAATTATGACAGCTTTAGGGGAAAAAAAAAAAATACACACCATTTGAAATGATAGCAAATAACAGAACATTCCTTCCTTCCATGGAAAGGACGTGCATAAAGGGATAGTAGTAGAAGAACCATACACTACATCATCATGAAAACACGGAGGGGTGGTGAGGTGGTGGTGGGTGGTAGTGGGAATTAAAAAAAAAAAAAATCAAAACCTCTTCCAAATGATTCTTAAAAAAACCAACTTTCATTAACAAGAACAAAACTGAATTAAAAGAGAAGAGCATCTTAAATGCTTTTGTAAAGGATTTGAAATTAGCAGTCCAAACCACAGAAAAAATTGTTAACTTCTAGACATATAGATATTAAAAATGGATGCAACCATGAAAGCACTGCACATGGGCAAAGCTGCTGATTTTCCAATGGAAGCCAAAATTAAACAACAAAAGCATGGCTAAGAGATACACCTGACATCCTAGGGCTCTCTTTTTGTGGCTATAAGTACCAATCCAGGATGGGTTCTTTAGCTGTTGTTTGAATTACAGGTGGTTGGCTGCTTCTCTTCAAACCGGTCCAAAATAGATGACTTCAAGCCTTGCACAAAATGAGCTGATTCTGGGTTCAAATAGCCTCCTTAGCTTTCTGAGGTTCTAAAGCAAGCCTGTCTCAGATAGTGACCTAGCCAAAACCAGAAGACCGACCCTTCCTCCCTCTTCTGGTGAAGTTCTACCACCAAGAATGCAAGTGGTGTGCAAATACTGTGAGATCGTATATGATTGTTAAACTCACAGGTGATCATCTGGGAGAGAAAGTCTGGCATTCCTCTCCCTTCTGCTAGGTCTGGTTTAGACAATTTTCATGGAACACCTTTGAGCAAATGGCTACTTTTGCCATCAGGCTGGCAAGAAATACTTGTTAAAATAGCAAGTGTGAGGAAAAGTGAACAGCAAAAACATTGAAGAGTTCCTTGCAGCAACTGAAACACATTCAAAAACATTTGCTATTGCAAAATAAGATCAATTTAAGGAAGCAATTACTGAAAACTGCCACAAACATCTCATGCTTTTAAAATTAAGTTCAAACACATCCATGTAATGAAAAGGTTCACAATGCAACCACCGCCATAATCGGAGATGAATGCAGAGATCAAACTGCACTGTCCATCATGGAAGCAAAGGTGTAAACTAAAACAATCAGGATGGATAACGACTAAGTAAAATTTACAGCAAATCCAATGTACTCTTCCACTGTCAGTGACATTTAAATAAAACTCCCTTTTTTCCTGGGTCTCTAAAACATTTGTCTCCAAAACTTAGCCCCATCATTTCACAGCTGCATAATAAGCAGAGATTCATTTCAACTTCTCAGGAGTTCCATAACTGATAAACAGTAAAATTTGTAAAACTTCTTCATTTATGTTTGTTATGATTTCATCAGTGCTGTGTTTTCAAACCAGGCTTTGTGATACAGAAATGCAGTTAAAATATTTAGAAGTAGTTCCCTGTGAAAGCATGCAAAGAGAAAAAAAAAAAAGAAAAAAGATTTTGTCTAATGCTGGGAAGATGGACCTAAAAAAAAGCAGCATTCTGAATGTCAATTACTTACCCAAGAAAACTTCTATTTCTCTCCTTAAATAAAAATAGTATCTTCAGTGTACATTGGAGCAAAAGGGAAGAACATTAAATAGAGCTGAAATTTGTGGTTGGTTTGGGGTTTTTTTGAACACCAGTTTCTCGTTACATTGATTAGCAATGAATATTTCACAGCAAAATCAGTCCAGTGAAGTGATTTTTTTTTTCTTTGGCAGCTGAAAGAGGCTGAACTTAGCACATTTTTTTCCCCCAAGGCAGGAAAGAATTAAGCCACCCTCCTGACAAGTAGGCCTGACCCTGTCTCACAAAGCTGAGAAGAGGAGAGGAAAATGACAGCAAATCCCTACTGAATGACCACAATACAGTAAGATTTACATTTATCATAGAATGGTTTTGGGTTGGAAGGGACCTTAAAGATCAACTAGTTATTTATAATTGAACTGTTAAGACTAAATATATCATTGTTCTTTTAGCCCATCATCATATCACTTAATGTGTTTGGTAAAACTTACTGTACCTAGAAAATTAGGGATAGTGGCTGTGTGTCACTATGAACAATAACACCTGCAGCTCTAATAACCTTAGAGCTCTTCCCTTAAACTTTGATGTGCAGACTTTTCTACTAAAAATTGGAAATTAAAATGATATAAAAAAACTCCTATTCTTTGAATACTACTTTGAATATTACCAAACAACAGCTACCACTCTTCTTTAATTTCTATTACCCAAAGCTTTTGGCATCTCAGCATAACTGCTTTTGCTGTCAAGAGCCCTCAGAAATCAGTACTTATATTTCTTATCTAGAGAGACTTTACCTGTGTACCTACTCAAATCAGCAAGGTTTGATGTGTGAGAGTTATTGTCCTTGGACACGTGGTTCAACAGGCGCACTGTAGGAAGTATTAGGGGATGCACAAAGAATATTTTAGATACAAGGGCTATGTTCCAGCAAGACTATGTATAAATTACCAAGAAACAGAACAAAGGAGAGGACAACTAGTTGCTCATCATGTTGCTCCCTATTAAAAAGTTCAGGGCAAAATAATAATACTGAAAAAAAATCAATAGCTTAATTTGGAGAAATCTAATGGAGTATCTCACAATTCTTGACTGAGCTCTCCATTTCTTTGCTCTCCTAGCTCATTTTTGCAGCGTGCTGCAAAAATGCATTATGGAGCTAATAAAAACACAATATATGTTTTTAAAGAGTAAAGTTTGATAGAAGAGAGCAGGTAGGTCTCTATCTTAGCAAAGGAAAGAATAACTAATTCTGCATTTGAAAAGCATCTCTGGCAACACAATAATCTCCATCATCAGCAAACTACTCTAAAGGCATGTTCACTGTTTTAAGAGACTCAGGGGTAAAGAATAAGAGTATGAGTCAGATTCTCAGCTGCTGTAATTTGGTATGATTCTGTCAGGATCACCACTGAGGTATTATAAGAGCCATACAGCAATCTAACCCAAATTTTTAAGAGAGCTTTCTGAATGTTAGCAGGTGGGAACAACCCACACATCTGTATTTTCTACCATTAGTACTCCTATTGTACATCTTTTCCTTCACTAGAGGAAAAAAAAACAACCAAAAAAATCCAATCTGCCCAACCTCACTACGCTAATCCCTGGATATTCATCAGCATAAAAGCATCTGCCACACTGCACATACATACCCAGTTTCCATTTAATGAACAGGTAGTAAAAGAAAAACATGTTTAAGGTGAATCAGCCAAGTTATAGACCACAAAACTTGACAATATTGGTTAATGCTGTAAGATAACAATTATCAATACAAGTTAACACAGACCTTGATATTAACAAGACCTGAAAAGAATTAATATTGTGCAGGTTGGAGAAATAAAAGTCTTGAAAATAACTGCTGCATTTTTAAAGTGATATCATGACAGCTTTTGATTTTCACAGCTCATTGTGAAGAGTTAACAAGACAATTCAGCTGATGCCGTTCATCAATGAATGATGGAAAGAAAGAAGCTCTTGTAAAGTTGCAGTAAATAAACTGTAGTTTCTTCTGTTATTTCTACTTTATAGCTATTAAGACCTGAGCAATTGTAATGCTTCCCACAATATATTAGTCAGCATGTATTAGTCACAAATTATGTTTCCCAATGTAGAGTAGTAAAATTTGGCCTTGAGCTGTATCTGCCCTGAATTCCAAAAAGTAATGCTATTTTCTTCTTACTTAGAACAGCACAACTGTGGTCTTAAACAGTTTTCTTATAAAACTGAACACCTCCTTCTACAGCTAGGTGATGTACAGAAAGAGATAAATAAAACAATCAGACAAGAATATACATACTTGTGTGTATATAAACAGAATACACACACCAGATAATATAAATCCAATTTGTTAACTCAAAAGGAACGGGGCAGAATTTATTTATTTTTTAATACTTTTTGCTTGGTCACTGTCTGATGAAAGACTGAAACAACTAGTTCCAACAGGTACCAAACAAATGATCCCAGCTGATGTCTCATCCTTGAGAGGGAATGTCATTCAATGACTTAGAGATTATGGTACAAAGAAGTGCAGAACCTGGCAGTATATTTAACAGGGGCGTACTGGTGTGGAGCCCTAAGTTAAGCAAGATGCCTTCCAGCTGTTCAGAGCCAGCTGTTTGCTCAAATTTTAGTTTTCTGCGCTATCCTAGGAAAAAACTGAGGCTGTTCTGCTTATCCTGCTTTCTGACTTTTGGCTGGGTGCTGAAAGGCCCAAAAGAGGACTGGCTCTTTAAACATGAAATATCTGTTGACCTTCTGAGTTGCAAAATGTTGCTTTCAGCTTCTACCCTGTTCCAGGAGAATGTACAAAGTTTAAACTGTTTTGCAAACCCCAATCAACCAGTGCTCTTGTGACCATTCAACCTTAATATTTGACAGAGAAGGGAGGAGGGGGAAAGAATAAAGTTTTTTGATCCTTGTAGCTAGCCAGAAAGTTTGGCAAAAAATAAACACAAGGATACATTCACAGAAATATATCTTTAAATATATGCTTCAATGATCTTCAGTTAAAGTTTAAATTCTTATTTATTTACAAAATGTTGACAGGCATTTGGTTTTGTTGCTTTCTTTTGCTGCTTTAAGACCTTTAATAATGTAGCTATAAAAATAATCATATAATTGCCATTTCTAAGTAGACAAATTAATATAGATATTATTTAAACTGTAGGCTTAAAAAAGAAATCAAATATCTTTTAAAATATTCCTAGTAGTAGTTGGGAACTTGCCACTACTCAAGGAATATTAATTCTAGTAGCTTTTTTAACTATCCCAAACCAGTAACAAATCAACTAAAGAATTCAAAGAGGGGGAAGGGGGAAAGCCCAGATCCCAAGGCATGACTGGAATGCCTGCTATGAGCTTCAAGACACTCAGAAATTCCTTTAGTTTTTTTCCCCTGAAGTTATCCCCTTATCAGTGCCTGCTGCTAGAAAAACTGCAAAGTGAAGTATCTAGAAAGCAAATAAAGTTTCTATGAAAGAACAGTCCACAGTGAAAAGATTAAGAACATTTACTTTAAAATCTAGCCAGACCCTAAGATATGACAGAAAGGAACTGTTTTGTTTGGGGTTTTTTTGTGGTGTGCAATGGGTCCAGTTTTCTGGAGTAGGGGTTTTATTTTTTGTTTTCTACTTGTTTGTTTTGTGGGTTTCTTTAATTGCAACACTGTACTGCTTTTCTGTGTTTATTCTGAGCATAAAATGAGAACTTTTGATTAACTCGGGAGGTGGGGGTGGGAAGTCGCTTGACACAATGGCTTGACAATGTTGACCAAAAAGACACAACAAATCCAAGAGGAAAAAAAAAAAAAAAAAAAAAAAGAAAAACACTCACCAAATAAAACCCATATTTTCATGGATACCAAACATACCCCATTTTCTTAATTTCCAAAACCAGCTGAAACAGTTTTTGTTATGACTATCTGTGAAGAGATCCAAGGCGTTTCTCCCATTCTTAAAACACTTGATTGAAAAAGTTGTGTATTATAGACTGAGACTGATCTGAGCACTATGGTGGTCCCCTGAGATAGTGTGCTAGGCATCAATCAACAACAGGTACAGAACAAACTATCCATCAGACACAGTTTCAAGTATACATTTTCTAGAAAAGATTATTCAATCATATCAAAACACTGGTAGAATGTACACACAAACACTGGTGCTAGATTTCCTGGAAGACAAAAAAAAATGTTCCTTTTAAAAATTAATGACATTTTTCACACAAGCCCTATTATTCAGCATTCCTGCACTATAATGTGAAAGCAGGAGTCCAGCAGGATTTTTAATGGAAAAAAAAAAAATGGTATTGAACACTGACCATGCCTTGGGTATGAGTACCCAACTGTTGGGCAGGGAAGTTGCTGCCTTTCTCTAAAAGGAAAATATGTATTTTTAGGATTATAGGTAACCACAGTTCACCTATAAGAAATATTTGATCATAACTAAGATAAGCTCCCGGACATGGGCTCCTCTGAGACAAACCTTATGCAAGGCAAGAGTAAAGTTTTAATAGGCACTACTCCATGTATATGAGGTGACATTGAGGAAGACCAACAGTACTTGACAGAAACAAGTCTACATTAAGATGAACAACCCTAATAGAATAAATACTGTATGAAATTGTATTGAGATCAACCAATGCTACTTGACCTTTTTTGTATTGCTTTGCAAATTGAGATTAATGTAACAGGGTTGGGAATACTGCATTCGAAAAAACGAAGAGCCATCAACAGGGTCTACATGGACCACGTGCAGCATAATCTCAGCTACGAGAAGGCACATCAGCATCCGAAGCATAGTGCTCCCAGAACTGATCTATGTCCTCAGAGTCATTTGAGACCTCTGGACTCTGAAAAGGTCTTTTTTCCCCCTTGGAAAACAGCACACTGAAAGCATCTCTCTTCAAATACATCCTCAGCCTTACAGAAGGAAGAAAACACCATCGGGTTTTACTACAGACAACCTAGTAACTATGGTTGTGTTTACAGTGTTCTGGTAGCAACGCGTACAGAAAAACCTTGCTTCCTCAGCCAGTATCTCAGTTACTTTTTTGTGTCAGTGAGTTTCCAGTGCTTGACTCCGCACCCAGGGTGGCAGTTCCCATCACTACGTGTACTGGGCAGAACTGGTGGGGTTTCAATAGCCAGGTGCTGCAGAGGTGACCTGTGTGGGAGGGGGCCATGACCTGCCCTGTGCCAGTCATGGCTGCTCCAGCCGGCTCTGAAACTGCAATAACCCATATGCCAAAACTTCAGTCAGAGCAACCCGTGACACCGCTACTAAAATATAGTTTTAAAAGCATGGCAACTGCTAGAGGCAGGAGAAATGAAGATGTGGGCAGAAGCAAAAGTGATTTTGCTTCTCATATAGACCATACAGAAAGATGTTGTTGGGAACATGGCTGGAGATGCACTCTTGGAAGGAGGTGTGCCATGCTGAGGTCAGGAGGGACATCTCCAAGGGGACTGCAGCCCACAAGAGACCCACACTGGGGCAGCAGAAAACATGTAAGACTCAAGAGACAGAAGACAAAAACAAGAAACCAGGAGCAGCAGAAAGAAGCCATGACATGATGGACTTCAATCCCCCTGCAATGCCTGTTGCTTCACCAAAGGAACTAGGGTGAGCCAAGGGTAACCCACAGCAAAAAGCAAGGGAAGTTTGTCCTGGAGGCAGAGGGGAAAGAGGTGTTTCCCCTAGGTGTCCGTTAAAAGTTTTATGTTTCTGGATCCCCCTGCCCAGTATCCATCCAGTTGTGTTATTTGGCAATAAATTAAATTACGTAAAAGATTCCCCAGGTTGAGACTGGTTTGCCCGCAACAGCATAGGACTTAAATAAACCATAATGGCCACCCCTCCTTTACAGCCTCGCAACAACAGTAATTGGTAAGACCAAGTTTTCTACATTTTAGCCAACAATGAGATTTTAACTCACTCTTGTTCATGCATGCTTCATGCAATTTGTAAGCTTCTCTACTGAAAACACACCCATTATAATTTAGTCAGAAAATCACAGAATGGTCAGGGTTGGAAGGGACTTTGGAGATCATCTAGTCCAACCCCTGGTAAAGCAGGTTCTCCCAGACCAGGTTGCATAGAGTCACATCCAGGTGGGTTTTGAATGTCTCCAGAGAAGTAGACAGCACAGCTTCTGTGGGCAGCCTGTTCCCCTGCTCTGCCACCTCAAGGTACAGAAGGAGCTCCCTATGCTGCAGTTTGTGCCCGTTTCCCCTTGTCCTGTCACTGGGCGCCACTGAAAAGAGCCTGGCCCCATCCTCCTGACAAGATCCCCTCTTGGTCTTCTCTTCCCCAGGCTGAACAGCCCCAGCTCTCTCAGCCTGTCCTCATCAGGGAGATGCTCCAGTCTCCTCACCACCTCTGTAGCCTCTGCTGGCCCCTCTCCAGCAGCTCCCTGTCTCTCTTGAACTGGGGAGCCAAGCACTGGACACAGCACTCCAGGCGGGGCCACACCAGGGCAGAGCAGAGGGGGAAGATCCACTCCACTCCCTTAACCTGCTGGCCATGCTCCTCCTAACATGCCCCAGGGGTCCCATTGGGACTTGGCCATAAGAGCACACTGCTGGCCCATGGGCAGCTTGCTGTCCTCCAGAGCTCCCAGGTTCTCCACAGAGCTGCCTTCCAGCAAGTCAGCCCCAGCCTGTACTGGTGCATGGGGTGGTTTCTTCGTATGTGCAGGACCCTACACTTGCCTTAGTTGAACCTCACAAGGTTCCCCTTCACCCAACTCTCCAGCCTGTCCAGGTCTCACTGAATGGCAGCGCAGCCTTCTGGTGCACCAGCCACTCCTCCCAGTTCTGGATCATCAGCAAACCTGCTGAGGGCACACTCTGTCCCTGCATCCAGGACAGTGATGAGAAGCTGAACAGGACCAGACCCAGCACTGACCCCTGGGGAACACCACGAGCTACAGGCCTCCAGCCAGAGCCTGCACCGCTGGTCACAGCCCGCTGAGCTCTGCCGCTCGGCCAGTTCTCAGCACACCTCACTGCCCACCCACCTCACCCACACTGCCTGAGCCTGCCCATGGGGATGTTATGGGAGAGTGTCAAAAACCTTGCTGAGGTCAAGATAGACAACATCCTCTCCTCTCCCCTTGTCTAACCAGCCAGTCATTCCACCGTAGAAGGTGATTAGGTTGATCAGGCATGATTTCCCCTTGGTGAATCCATGTTCAGTTCCTGATAGCCTTCTTTTCCTCCTCATGCTTAGAGATGACCTCCAGGGTGAGCTGTCCCATCACTCTTCCAGGGATGGAGGTGAGGTTGACTGGTCTGTAGTTTCCTGGGTCCTCCTTGCCTTTTTTGAAGACTGGAGTGACAATGGCTTTCTCCAGTGCTCAAGTACCTCTCCTCTTCTTTGTGACCTTTCAGAAAAGATAGAGAGTGGCTCAGTAATAACATCTGCCAGCTCCTTCAGCACTATGGGGTGCATCCCATTGGGGCCCATCGATTTGTGAGTCAAGTCTGCTTAAGTGATCTCTAACCTGATCCTCATCCACCAAGGGAAAGTCTTCCTTTCTCCAGACTTCCTCTCTTGCCCTCCAGGGTCTGGGAAACCAGAAGGCTGGCCTTGGCAGTGAAGACAGAAGCAAAGAAGTAATTCAGTAACTCCGCCTTCTCTGTGTCCGTCACTAGGGCACTCACCTCATTCAGCAGCAGCCCACATTTTCCCTAGTCATTGTTTTCCTGCTGATGTACTTGAAGAAGCTGTTCTTGTTGTCCATGACCTTCCATTCCAAGTGGACCTCAGCCTTCCTCATCACCTCTCTGCATGTTCTGACCACATCCCTCTATTTCTCCCAAGTGGTCTCTTTTTCCACATTCTCTAAACTTCCTCCTCCTCCTCTTTTTTTTTTTTTTTTTTTTTTTTAAATGAGGTTTGTCAGCAGCTCCTTGCTCATCCACGCAGGCCTCCTGTCCCCCTTGCTTGATTTCCTACTCATGGGGATGCACCTATCTTTGCCAGTCCCATTGACAAAACTCCTCATAGAGGTGGCTTTTGGTTTGTACCATCTGATCTTAAACCAAGAGACAGACCCCTTCAGCTCCCTAGGTGATTATTTCACAGCTCAGCATGTTTGCTGGAAACCTTCTTCTCATATGAAACTTCCCTCTAAAACTTCTCTTTATTAATTTCAAACAAGTCTCATTATTATAATGCTTCGGCACTTCTCACTGAACTTACTTTCTTAATACTTAATGAATTTAGGGAACAACTCAGCTTTTTTGGTTTTTGTTTCAAATAGGTATATAGCTATTTTAATAACCTGTCCACACCAATTTCCTTTTAATATCCAAAGTCAATAAAGTTCCATATTCATTTGCAGAATTAGAAAAGTACTACAGTGAACAAATTAAATCGTGTTCTTAAGTCAGCAGCTATGAAAATTTTAAGGCAGTGCTAAGATGTTCCTAACTACTGTAAACAATAAATACTACAACAACAATCAGAATCAACCAGAGCTGCAATATATTTCATCCATGGGTTTTAAATGAAAGTAAGCCTTAAGATGAGGTATTTCACCTGAAGGGAAATGTCATATCTGTTTCCAATCACTAGCGATTTCTACATCGTTACATAAAAGACAAGACACCTTCCCTCTGCTACTCAGTATGTTCTCAGAAGAAAATCTAAAAAGTTTTACCCACTTCTACTGGTATGGCAGGAGGACAATAGAAGTGTGTCTTCAGGTTCCCCAAGTTGACACACAAATAAGGACACCAGGGCTCAGAAGAATCTTAGATTTGACCAAAACTGCTCTTTGAAAATCTCTAGTCTTTACTTTCTCCCACATTCTCCTTGGTGGTAAGTTACCCAGGCAGTTTGAGTGCTTTATTCTAAACCTATCTTTTCTGCCCTGTCAGTAAACAGCTGAACTTTGAATGCACCCCCTTTGCAGAGCCAATGAAAGCTGCAGACAGAACATAGCCAAGGAAAAAAAAAAATAAAAAGAGAGGTTTATAAAATACTGATAGTAATAGAGACATATGGCACTTGAGAAAACAAGCCCTAATTTTCCATCAGGTTCCCCACTTTCAGCAGCCTTCTGATACAAAAGACATTTTTCATCTAATTGGTATTTTAAGATGCAAATATGAACAAGGTTACAAATCACTGCAGATCTCAATTTAACTAGAGTACAGCAAGTTTCATACTGTCCCCAGGTTTTGAGTTTTCAGTCTGCATCAGCAGTTTGTTAATTTACACTGTAAACACCCGATAGGTCACAGGGAATTATGGCTCTCATGGATGATAACCATTTGAGACTTTTGGTATATACCACTTCATTTCAAATTCCCATAGGAACAGGAGTTTCTTTCAGAAACAGAAGATTGCACAGGCTCAGTGTCACAGTATACATGAATCTAGACCATAGGTAAAATCTATAGTGCAATATATAATGCTTTTTCAAGGAAAGACAGTTGATATGTTTATCTTAATTATAGCTCTCCTATTAGGAGAGCTTTTATTTCTCAGGAAAATAAAAACATCATTTGCAATGAATTTGCTTTAAAGAATCATAAAGCAACCTTGATGGCACTCTCAGGTAAAATCTGCCGTATAATGCAACATCATATAGCATATAAGCAAGAAATATTCCACAAATAGTGAAGAGACAAAGTACCTACACACAGTGTTAATTTGTGCAGTCTTCATTATTATAAATCTTTCAGATTTTTGATCTTTGAAGGTGACTATATAGAGAATGAATTCTGTCTGCATTGGTGACTAAAGACATTACTAGGGAGGAAGTATGGTCTAATCACTATGGTTCACCTACCCTACTACATCACAAGAACAACTGCATTATGATGTAAGGGTGCCCACAGTAGCCTGTGCCTACAGCAGCACAGAAACTGGCATGTCTTGATTTGCCAAGCAGCACGTTCATAACTGCATCTGAAACATACCATCGCATTGAAGCCAGGAAACACAAGAGTCCTGAAAACTGACTGCAGCAGCAACTGCAGCAGACACGAACATCCTTCCAGGCCTAACAAAAAGGCTAATATTAAATACAAGTAACAGGAAAAGTTCAGGAGTTCATTAGGATACCAAAATCAAGAATCCACTCACAAATCTCAAGGCACATGAATCAATTCCCACTGAAGTCAGTGGTGAACCTAGCGGTGGCTTCAATTACTTCTGCACAAGAAACAATTCTTAAATCCATTCTGCATTAAAAATACCTTCACGTGGTACCAACACAAAGACGTACCTCTCTGTGTAAAACAGAATTGTTTGGAAGTCATACACCAAATTAACTCACCCTGATGAAGCAAAGGCAGTCTACAGGTAAAAATGACTTAACTGACAGCCTATAAAAACAATGACATTACAAAATAGAAAGGGGGGGGGGGGGGGGGAATTCCCCCCAAACCACCACACACACCCCCCCCTCCACCCCCAGTACTATAAAGCACATAGTTATTATTAAGTTTTCTGATCAGCACTGATTTTTCTGGATTCTAACTGCACTTCACAGAATGGTTTGGGTTGGAAGGGACCTTAAAGACTTATCTTGTCCTAATCCCCCTGCCATGGGCAGGGACACGTTCCACTAGCCCAGGTTGCTCCAAGCTCCATCCAGCCTGGCCTTGAACACTGCCAGGGATGGGGCAGCCACAGCTGCTCTGGGAAACCTCTTCCAGTGTCACATTCAAACATAAATGCCAAACACCAAGTACAGCAGAGTCTTGACTGGATCTTACTAAAAGTAGCAAATCAGCTTGTATTCAGTTTCTGCAAGTTGGATTTTCATATCTGCCAGCCACAAAAATCCCAATATAATTTAATACTCTCACCTTTTATTTTCCAAAAAGACAAGAGATTTTTTTGTTACAAAGGAGGTACCCACAGGGTAAACAGATCTGGATTCTGGCATTTTCTGACTTGACTTTAAGATGCATCATCAGGTCCCAAATCAGCAGAGACTTCAGTAAAGTTACTAAATACATGAAGTAAAATGGTATTTATCTTTGAAGGATTCAGATAATGGTTGTATATGAACAACTGTGTGAGTAATCTAAAATGTGTTGGGATTTTTTTTAAAGATCAACATTATAACAAAATCCTTAAAAATCCTTCCAAAAATTTCAGGTTTGTTTCTATAACACAGTTACTTAAAACCAAAATTTATCTGCAGATTAATTGAGCTTGAAATACCTTTTTTGTAGACTAGCAATTTCAGTCCCAAATAAAATATTCAAAAATATTTCACTCACTACGCAGGATCAAATTACAGAACTAAAACCCAGTTAGAAATGGAATTGAAAAGCACAGTAAAAGATTACCCAAAACTTACACAGCAGTTTCCAGAAGATCTATTAAAAGGCATAATAAATTTCAGCACACAGGCAATACAATAGAAAGCATAAACAGTAATAGTAGGAAACTCTTAATCTTACTTTCTTTTCAAGCTTGCTACTTACTGTAGAAACCCAAATCTATCTGTGACTTTGTAAAGACGATAGTCAGCATCTTCCCATGGTTCAATCTGTGCACCCTCCCGTCCCTAAAGAGAGAGAGGGGGGGTAAGAAAACAAAAAGAGTTATATTAAAGTTTATGAAACAATAAACTGAGACACAGAAGACAGGATTCAACCACTGAAAGCATAACCTTTGGGATACACTGGTAGTAGGGTAGAGGAGGGGGAGCAAAACACTAGTCCTAAACTCACCATCCAAGAAAAAGGAGAGCAGCGCACTTCTCCCAGTCCCTACAAACAGTATTTTCATCACAGAAAAACTCTTTTGGTCACTGTTACACAGAATAAATTTCAACCACCGATTTCAACCAGAGACTCATAATAATCTCACACCTGTTGCTCACCTCCAAACAGTCCATCAAGGTCCCTACAGAGTGCCTTCTACTTGTTTTATTTCCATTGTCCATTTATCCTGAACCATCACCTGACAACAGCACGTACTGTTGACAGTCTTGAGCTAACGTTATTGCTGACTTCCAGCAGCTATCAAACAGAATGCAGCACTGAGGTTTTTCCCTCTATGATGCATTCACTCATGTTCTTCTCTTCTACCCCAACGACCAAATTTCCTAAGACTTGCAGAAATTTAAGTATATTTCAGGTATATATTCTTCCGGTATGAGCTATGCACAGGTTGCTGGGTATGAAGAGAGGCCACCACTCAGAACAAAAAGTGTACATGGTTCATATGGCAAAGTTTTGGTAGCAAGCGAGGGGCGAGGCTACAGGGGTGGCTTCTGTGAAAAGCTGCTAGAAACTTTCCCCGTGTCCGACACAGTCCATCGCTAGCTGGCTCCAGGCTGGCATACCCAGTCAGAAGCACTGCTGGCCAAGACCGAACTTACCAGTGACAGTGGTAGTGCCTCTGGGATAACATATTTAAGAAGGGGGAAAAATACCACACCGCACAACAGCAATTGCAGCGGAAGAGAGGAGTGAGAATATGTGAGAGGATCAACTCTGCAGACACCAAGATCAGTGAAGGAGGGGCAGGAGGTGCTCCAGGCACCAGAGCAGAGATTCCCTGGCAGCCCATGGGGAAGCCCACGCAGCCCACGGAGGGTGACAGTGGGGCAGCTTGTGGGGGACCCCATGACAGAGCAGGGGGATGCCCAAGGGACGCTGTGAGCCATGGACAGCCCGTGCTGGTGCAGATCCTGACAGGGCCTGTGGCCCTGTGAGGAGAGGAGCCCAGGCTGGAGCAGGTTTTCTGGTCAGTCTTATGATGGCAGGGGACCCAGGCTGGAACAGTCGGTGCCTGAAGGACTGCAGCCTGTGGAAGGGACCCACGATGGAGCAGTTTGTGAAGAACTGCTGTCCATGGGAAGAGCTCACATTGGAGAAGTTCATAAAGGACTGTCTGCCACAGGAGGGACCCCATGCTGGAGCAGGGGGAGAGCGTGAGTTTTCTCCCTGATGAGGAAGGAGCGGCAGAGACAATGTGTGATGAACTGACCCATAACTCCCGTTCCCAGTTCCACTGCACCACTGGTGGGGAGAGGTAGAGAAACTGGGAATGAAGCTGAGCCTAGGAAGAAGGGAGGTGGGGGAGAAGGTGTTCTAAAGATTTAGTTCTTGTTTTCTCATTATCCTACTCTGATTTTGATTGGTAATAAACTAATTTCCCCAAGTCAAGTCTGTTTTGCCCATGATGATAATTGGTGAGTGATGTCTCCCTGTCCTTATCTTGACCCGCAAGCCTTCTGTTAATTTTCTCTCCCTTGTTCTGCTGAGAAGAGTGATAGGGCAGGTCTGGTGGGCACCTGGTGTCCAGTCGCGGTCAACTCACCATGCATGTGCATGTATTTTCCTTATTAAAAAAAAAAACCACCTCACAGCCACTCACTTAAGTGCACACTGTGCAAACCACCACTCGGTCTAGCATGTAAAACATTTCATGAATTCTACAAACAAGTGTATTGCTCAGTACTCCAATGACACTTCCAAAGTCCACAAGTGTTAAAAGAATATGTGAGTGTGGTGTAGGCATTCTAGGCATACTCTGTGCCAGGCTTTTACTTGACAAGTGGTTCAAGACAAAAAAAGATACAACTAAGGTATTTCAATTCCTCACAGCAATCTGACAAACAGTGCAGTTCTCTGTAATTATTTAAATGTTTCCATTACCAAACCCAAACAATTAAGTAAATAAAAAGTAAAATAAGAGTCATTCCGATCTCATAGATACACTAAGCATTGTCAAACACCCCAGTTTCATTACTTCTAATAGATTATACTACCGTAAAATAGCCCCAAAGCAACTTGCCATGCACCTGAAAAATGAGTTGACTGAGTCTTTATCCAGAATATCCCCCATGGAAAGAGAATTTAGTTCACCCAGAGGACAGCGTATCATGGAACCATCAGATTAGTAGCGCATAGACTATTTTAAACAAAAGCTAGTGGGAACCATGATTCATTTTTTAAACAGATATTACTAAGATTAATTATGAAATGTCTTTAAAATTATTATTGAGTTCACTTACTCTGTCATACTTGGCAACTATCTCTGCTCTTTCCTGGGCAAGTTTGATAGCAGCATCTTGCTCAGCATCTGCACCTGTGGAGAATTAAAATAATGCTGTTCAGATTCTCTCCCTTGTTAACAAAGAACTGCAGCTAAATACTTGGGAAATAATCTTCAACTTCAGAGGCGCTACTTGGATGGAGAAATGCCAAAACAATTGTATTAAAGCAAAATACAACCTTGGTGCATGTCTTGAATACTGTTCAGAGTAAAATAAAATTACTGGATGGTATCCTAATTGCTGAATTTAGAATGTTCCCAATTCTCCGCCAAAGCAGGTATTCAATAAAAGCTAAAAACAAACAAAAAATAAATAATACCTCACAATCCACTAACTGAAAGACTGAAGAAAACAGTAAAAGCTACTAGTTGTTAATTCCACAAACATTCACCTAGTCCAGGGGTCCTCAAACTTTTTAAACAGGGGGCCGGCACGTGGATGAAGTGGCAGGCAGTCATCTGTGGCTGCTTGGTTTCCCCCCCAACCCCCGGCGGGGGGTGGGGGGTGGGGGGGGCGGGGAGGGTCAGAGGGGTTCTGTAAATACCGGCGGCCGGACTGAGGACCCTGGGGGCCGTATCTGGCCCGTGGGCCATAGTTTGAGGACCCCTGACCTAGTCAAACAAAGCCAAAACATACACTACTGGTTTATAACAGAAGTGTGAATTATTTACAGGGTTGGTAGACAGGGATAAGAACCCTGATGAACGCTGAAGAAATACTGCATGACTTCATCCGAGAAATTGCTTAACACATATTTCTCAGAAAATAGGGAAGGATGTCATTATAGTATCAGAACTGCAACCTGGGCAACCCAGAGTTTCAATAAGTATAAGGATATGACAACAGAAGGCTGACAGGCAAGAAAAAAATGGATGTGTGGGCAAGCATCAGTACACTGCAGATGCAGCAGTTTACTACAGTAGTGAAGAAAGTTTACATAAAACTGGTTTTATCAAGACAAGGTGAAGCAAACCACATGTGCAACTGAATTAGATTCCTTGGTATTGCTCCCTTGGCAGAAACCATCTCTAGGACATGGAAGGGAATGTAAAGAGGGCACCAAGGAAGGAAAAGTATGAAAGATGCTGCTTTGAACATTCAACATCATCATGCACCTCAATATCCCAACTGTGATTATGATTTGAAATCAATGAGGCAAATCAATGATAAGTTTGTGAGATTCAAGAGCTGAGTGTCTCAATTGTTAAAAGGCAATGAAGTCTAAATCAAGGAAAGCTTTAAAAACATTTGCAGTCATTTTTCAGCACACACTGTTATAAAAATAAGTCCAAGCATGTGTTTTTTCTTCACTATTTGGTTCATGCCAACATAATGAACTTCAGGAACTGTACATATCATCCACCTGGGCCATGAAATAGAAAAATGGATCAGATATTACAGTTTTCTATTGATGACATTATTAACACATCTATATGTTTAAACTCAGTATTTCTTTAATGAAATTTACCTACGTATTTCTCAGCTATTTAGACAAGTTGTGCCAGGGGTGGCCTTCTAAGCCATCTGTTAGAGATCTGGCACAGTCTCTACATGTTTTCACTTTAAGTTTTTTTAGAGGAACACAGAGAGAACCTCAGTAAACCCCATCAGGGGCACAAGCACCAGCATTCAGGCAACTGCGATGCTTGTCCCAAACTTCCCCAATGGGAAGCCTGACTGCTTCTTTAAAACTTTTGCTTATCATCTCCAAAAGTTAACATTCTGTTTTCCACATTCTGGCTCCCTTCTGCTTGTCACCACCATTTGCCAATCATATTACTACCATTTATTAGCGAGGACATTGAGCTCTGCCGTTTTTTCCAGTGTGCACCAGAACCAGTGCACGTGTATTTACACAACTGTAGGGAAGAGGGGAAAAAAAAAAAAAAAAAAAAAGATTAAGATTGACATCTGCTGCATTTAGAAGCTACGCATCTCTCTGCCCCAACACTGACAAATAATTTCCTCCCTGTAAGGAGAGGTGAGTAGATTCATTTTATATTGCTCAGCCTTCAGGGCTGTCCAAGCAGTGCGTTGGTCCTCCTGCTCCTTCAGGTGCTGGATCCACCTTTACCCCTAAGCTTAAAGAGGACTGCAGGACACAAAGCAGTTTGCTTTCAGCTTGGTTTTTCTCCGACGCAACTTTATAGCAACTGTGGGACCCTGTTACCCCAGCTACTTATGTGAAGGCTGACCAAGACAGAACGCTTATGTGCCCTTCTAGAAACCACCCACCCCCAGCGCTGTCACCACACAAGGGCACACACGGAACTCTACACTGAGTGCATTCAAGCACTACATGTTCCCCAACAACTGTAACAATCTATTTTTCATCCTCTACTAGTTGATGTACTATGCCCACTGAACTGAATCAAAACTGACATAAAGTAGTAGATGGAGCCTAGTACTACTTTCAAACTGGGAAGCTAAAGTAACCATAATAAAAACTAAACTGCATTTTCTTTTGTAAGACACAGAGAAAACTGTAGTTACAGTAAGTGTTTATAGAAGGCCAATTACAGATTTTCTAATAGTAAACTTTTAAAATTTAAAAATTTAAAAAAATATACTTGCTTAGAAAGCAGACATTCCTTCAGAGAATTCAGTTACTGAGCAATCCTAATCTTTGCTTCTCCAACGGACAGATATGGGGAAAAGCTTACTTGTTTAAAGTGTGACTACTGCTGGGCTTGAAGAAGTGCGTGTGTGTCGGGGAAATCCTATGACTATTTTCCCAGTAAAAGAGAGATTAGATTTCGTTTGAGAAAGAGTTTGGCTGAATAGTAAGCAGTCAATATTGTAATACATACTAGTTGACATATTCAAGTAAAAAGCAATTTTTAATTAACAGAAATAAAAAATAGATTGTTACTTCTATTTGAAAACTTTCTCAAAAGGGACATGCACAGCTCTTCAACACCAAAGATGGAATAAGTGGCAGAAGTTGAAATGAAGTTTAAACCTTTGCTTAAAAGAACGCAGAACTGTCTTTGCACCAGAAACTTGAATCCTGATTTATGCTGAAAACATGGCCATGGCTTACATTCCTTTCCTCTGCATAAGTAACATAAGAATTAAGTTTGCACTGTACTATGCCTCATGACAATTCAATTACATTTAGTGTGGAAATTATCATATTCATTGCCTTTAAAGTAATCCTCTTGACTTTCTGCCAGAATCATCATAACCTTCTACCTGCACTGAGATAGTTTAATGTTACGTTAATCCATCCATACTGAAAACCCAGAAAACAGCTTGAGACTGGGACAAGAGGTTATATTTTGGGAGATAAGCATAATATATGATTTTTCTTATAAGAGGAATTATTTAAATATCACCAAGTTAGAAATTACACAGTCATTCCTAATAAAGTAAAAGCTAAATATGGGAACAAGAAAAATTCTTCATTAACTGTCTTCCCAGGCACAAAAAAAACCCCAAACCAAACATTACTACATCACTACAAAATTACAGACAAATAGCTAGTATTCTAAAGTCTTATATCACTGAAACCAGTTAAAAGATGTGAAACAAGTATGATTAAATTTTCTGATCAAAACTTAGCATTTACAGATGATCAACACCACATTATACAGGAAACCATGCCATCTCTGATGAGGTTGACGTTAATATATAGTCAATTAACTAGTACCAGAGAACTGATTTTGAATAAAGTCTGAGGAAATACATTTTCAATGACCTGGTGATAAAATCTGCATGCTAAACAGCGTACTTACCACCACCACCCCACCCCTCACATTGGTAAGGCTTACAAGGTACAACAAGCATACTTAAAATCCTGCCAAGCAGCAGTGTTACACATCTAGCTTTTGAAAAAGGTAAAACATAAAGACCAGGAACAAAATTTTCAGAACAGTTAGCCTCATACACATAACACTCCTCATTAGAGAGTCTTTTCCCCTTATCACTCTGTTATGCTAACCTGTTTTCTATATTTGCAAATATTGCCAATTTGTAAGTTTTGAAACACAGCATGCAAAGGAACTGAAGCATCATTAGGGTCAGAAAATCAAACAAAATCCCAATCTGTAATGAAATGAAAAAGGACTGACAGAGCAGCCAGATTACTGCTTTTCTGCAGGAAGATACTTAAGGATGGGACTTGAATTGGTCTCATTTGGAACTCCCAGATTTTAAACTGTGAAAGTGTCAGGCCTGCTAGATTAGACACCTGTGGCCTGCCATCAGCCCTACAAAATGAGAGGAAAGCATTGCCTAGCATCAGTACAAGCTTTCTTCTTTTGTCACTCTATTAAGAGTCTGTCCTTACCCCACCAATTATCAAAGAACTGAAAAAGACAATTTCTTCAAGAACAGAAACTGGTGATGGTATGTAAGAAGTGGCACAGGCAGAAAATTAAGCTTGTCTTACACAAGGACACAATCTTCATTAGTCTCCAGTGCTATTTCCTGAGAGGAAATAAGTGATCTGGAGATGCCAGCATTACTTAGTAGCAACAAATTTAAAGATGAAGTCTGGGTGTTACCCTGCTATCCACTACTAGGTGGTCTCTGTGTACCTCACAATCACATTTAAAACAAACCCCCTCATTTTTAAAGCTGGATTTTTATATTTTTTAAAAATTTCAAAACCCCTGTCCAGTCCAGTCAATTGATATCAAAACTGAAAAACATGAAGCTAAATTAAAATAAATTCCTAAAACTGACAACAAACAGGCTTCTTAGGCAAACTTAAAAACTAACTGGAAACGCCTAGTTCCTACTAAGCAGCTGCAATTCTAAGTATCTTGCAGTTTGTGAGGAATACTGGAGAGAACAGCTTACTTTTCCAGAATTGCAGATTCTTTCAATCCTAAGGAAGAAAGGAAATTGCAGTAAATTTAAGTGAGGAGGAACTAATAATATTAATAGACATACTGCAAACAAAAATATGTAAAGTTTTCCTCTACAATCAATGCAAGACTAACTGGAATGGATCAACTGCCAGAAGTGACATACTTAATGGCAAAACAACAGATCCAAGTGAAAATAAACACTGTTAAAGAGAAAATAAGGATGTGCCATACAAATAGATGTAAAAATGACATTCGGAATAATAGTAAAAATTTTTCTCAAGGATTTTTGCAAGAAAGCAGGTACAGCTACAGAGCTACAGTTTGACAGATCCAATCCCACTAAAACAGATATAATCCTGCCATACTCTTGCCTTCGTGCCATCTTCTCCCTTCTGTTTTCATGGGGAGGAATGGTAGCTATAGATGTAGGCATCTACAGACACCACAGAGCCTTTGATCCAAGGTCCTGTTGTTACCCACCTAAAATATTTTTTTCCTTAAGGTGGGGGCAAAGGCAAAAAAAAAAAAAAAAGAAAAATAAAATAAACAAAATACAAAAATAAAATATATTGTTATCAAACCGAACACTGAGGATCCTTCTTGCAGCCCCAGCAGTTACTTAGTTTTCCAAAATAAAGGAGAAGGAACTGGCAGCACTATTGCTTGTGTTTCCACCAGCCAGGGAGCAGTTGAACAGCCTATGACTGCCTGGCTGCGGCTCCACTGTTCTTGGTCAGGGGTGACTAACAGGAGCAGCCCGCAGTAACACCTGGTTCTCATTGCCCAGCCTGACGAAACTGAGCTACTGCTTCATGACGAATTGCTGTAAAACCATAAAACGCTGGTCTTTCCCACAAGAAAAGCTTCTGCTCTTCCAGGTTTATTAAGTACCTGTAGTTTGAACCCTGTTTGCCTAATTCTGCATGACTTTTCATCTTGTTCAGCTACAGAACTGAAAACTGTAAGGCACATCATTTTAAAAAGTGATTTCCATCTGCAATCCACTGAGTATGCATCTCTAGTCCATGCAAAGGTAGTCATACAACTTATGGGAATGATCACTGGGATGACTCAAACTCACTAGTGATATGCTCCCTCAAACAACCTAAAACTGGCTACTTAAAAGTACCTCACCTGGAAAAGGAAACAGCCAAACACTAGGTCCCTCATCAAAGTAGCACAAAATGATACTACCAAGAGCCTCAGAATGCTCCTTACACATATCGAAAGAGTGTGTTAAGTACAAGGTACATTATAATGCTTATGCATCAGCATAATGAATTGCCTCTTACAGACGTGCCATAAATTTAAGTAGCATCATAGAATTGTTTAGGTTGGAAAACTCCCTTAAGATCATTAACTAGCACTGCCAAGCCCACCACTAAACCACGTCCCTAACTGCCACGTCTACGTGTCTTAAATATCTCTAGCGATGGTGACTCCACCATGGCCCTAGGATGCCTGTTCCAGGGTTTGACAACACTTCTGGTGAAGAAATTTTTCCTCATACCCCATCTAAGCCTCCCCCGATGCAACTTGAGGCTGTTTTCTCTTGTCCTGGCGCTTGTTCCCTGGGAGCAGAGACCGACCCCCCCTGCCTACAGCCCCTGCCAGGCAGCTGTAGGGAGCCACCAGGTGCCCCTGAGCCCCCCCTCTCCAGGCTGACCCCCCCCAGCTCCCCCCGCCGCCCCCCCCCCCAGCTCCTGCCCGGCTCTGGACACGCTCCAGCCCCTCTGCGTCCCCCCTGCCCTGAGGGGCCCGACCCTGAGCCCAGGCCCCGCGGGGCGGCCGCACCGGACGGTGCCCAGCACAGGGGGACGGGCACTGCCCTGGCCCTGCCGGCCACACTGTTTTGGATACAAGCCTTCTTGGCCTCTGTGTGTGTGTATAAAATAATAATATTCAAGTCCTGTCAGACACACTGCTGGCTCGTATTCAGCTGGCTGTTGACCAGCACCCCCACAAGTAATGCCTATTTCTGTGTGGCTCAGGATAAGTACATAGCACCCTATGTAATTTTATCCCAAATTCTGAAAATGAGATTTTCCCCTTTTTTGTTCTTTGACCCACCAACACTACCTCCTTAACTGTGGAGCAGTCTAAAAACCCCAAAAGTCTTGCAACATGTTAATTTGTTTTCCATTACTTCACTCAAATTCTTGCTTGTTTGCACATTACACATTCTACTGCACAGAGAGCTGCACTAGCACAAATTCCTGTCTGCAAGCACTACCACCAGCTGCTACACATCTACACATTCAAAGCATGTATCAGAGCAATAAACAAAACATTTTGTAAGACTCCGATCATATCAGAAAGTCCCTTTTATACCAAGGCTGTTTATTTTCCTTTCAGTCCACTCCCACAAACAATGAAATAAAAGCCATGACATATGCTTAATAGTATTTTGTTGTGGGTAGGCGACATTCAAAAGGAAAAATCTTAGTAAATACCTGCACAGAAATCTGAAGCCTGCTCTGAACAAAAGAAGGTTAAGCATTACTCCGTATACTTCATTTTTCTTTTCACACACCGAGAAGAACTCTCAACATAATATGAAATAGCTAGAGAAACAATCCCCTTTGCACAGCAACTCCTCCTCTGGAAAACAGCATTTACAGAAGTTAACTGAGCTACATTTCTTCCATCATTAAACATAATTATCTGTCTTCACAGTATTAAGTATTTAAAACTCAGAGATATCACTAATCCAAAATGAGAGAGAATTAAAACAGTACAACATAAACAATTAAAGACCAGCATATAACAAAAAACATTTTACCAGTCTTTAGATCGTGATTTTCTGCCCAGTCCTTGTAATGCTCTGTTTTAGTCTTCATGAAGTAAATCTGTTTCTAGAGCATATTCTAAACCAGTTTATCACAAATGAACGGGGAAGTTCTCCTCCTCCACTCGCAGCATTTGCACATAACCGCGCCACTTGACACGTGCTCCTTCTTTTTCAAGACACGGTCCCTCTACAGTTACACGATCTGCAGATATTCAAACAAAGATGCTGTTTGTTAATCAGAAGTGTCACACAGACACCATGCTAGTGTTCTCCACTGCAGCCCACAGCCCTGCATTCCAGCTAATAATAAACAAGAGGATTTGAACAAACAACCTCAGAGGACATGGCTCCTGCAATACATCACTGTTACGCTCTTGGGTAAGAATTCTTACTGGTATTTACCAAGTGCTGCACAAAAAGCATCTTATTGAAAGGACTTACTAGAAATTGGGCTTGCAGTACCCCATTTCTGGCTTATTACTTCACAAACCATGAAATTAAGTAACTTAAAATACAGAAATACATTCTGTAACTGTCTGGCCTTCTCTACTTAGAGGATAGGGATTTTAATTTTCTGTTTACAACTCCTTCATTGTTCAGGGTATCTTGGAAACTTGAAATACCTAGGACGTCAGGAGTTGACAAGAATGTTTTCATTGATGAAAGCATGAAAATTCAAGATTTAACATTGGTAGAATTCATCTGCATCCTCAAAACCTGAAAAACAAACCTCCACACCAAATATTCAAGGACACACAAATCAAGCCATTCTCCTGCACAGATTTTAGTCCTTACACATGCTCTCTCAAGCAAAGTGTCAGCTGCTACATGATGCTTACAGCCAGGAGCCAGCCAATCCCATTTCTTAACCTAATCAAGTCAGAGCACACATGCTACCAGAACTGGCTTGGAAGACTTGTGTGGGCTTCCAGCTCTTTGTGAAGCCAACAGAAAGATGATCAGTGGGACTGTTCAGCCCTCAGAAGAGAAGGCTCAGGGGAATCTTATCAATGGACATAAACACCTGAAGGGAAGGTACAAATGAGGGAACAGAGCCAGGCTCTGTTCAGCGGTGCCCACTGGCAGGACCAGAGACAATGGGCACAAACTGAAACACTGGAGGTTCCCTCTGAACACCAGGAAATGCTCTGTCACTGTGAGGGTGACCGAGTACTGGCACAGGTCACCCAGGGAGGCTGGGAAGTCTCAATCCTTGAAGACACTTAAAAGCTCTCTGGGCATGTTACTGGGCAGCTGGCTGTAGGCGGCCCTGCTTGAGCAGAGGGTTTGGACCAGATGACCTCCAGGGGTCCCTTCCAATCTCAATCATTCCATGGTTTCCTTGCACCCTGAAAAGGAACAGGAGATCTGGTCAAGTGCACTGGACTATTCTTTTTTCCCCCAGGACTAGGGGGTTGGGGGAAGGAAGTTCCTTCAATTGTTTTAATCTTCCTCCCCATATCACCTGGCAAAGCAC
Source organism: Falco naumanni (assembly GCF_017639655.2). NCBI lineage: Eukaryota > Metazoa > Chordata > Aves > Falconiformes > Falconidae > Falco > Falco naumanni. The sequence goes on from NC_054058.1 coordinate 66,516,289, forward strand.
TGCACCTGGAGATGAGCAGCAGCTCCTTTATCTTTACCCCTGATTTCCACTCATGGATCTTACCCAAACCCAGGTGTCAACAGTTTATAGTCTATGGATTCAGTATGAGTTTAGACTGAGCTAGTGTGATAACCACCACTAGGCAGGTTTCCCTTCAAAAGGAGCATTTTCTTGCTGCTGACATTCATACGCACACGGTAGTAACCTTCCTGCTATACAAAAATTGTCTTCCATTTTTCTCATGATAGGACTACCGAACTGGTTTTGTAAAACAAACTACTTAGTTTCTTTACCTGAGAGCATATCTGTGAGGAAGACAAAAAGAACTCGCATACAACAAACAAGAGAATTCATTCCACATTATCTCTCTCAACAGATACCTTCAGCATGTGAAAACAATTTGTTTTTCTAACATCCTTGGTACTCTACTACCACACACTACCCTCAGGCAGCAGTAAGTTAAGAACTCTATTACACTGATATTTTTCTTTTACCTTTAATTGGTTTTCAAGTTTAGCATGTCTACTTTTGTGGGTGTTTTCAAGTAAACAGACTTACACAGAGAAAAGGGAAAATTTTGACTTAACTGAATTTTTTCTCTCTTCAGAAGTAAGGAAGAAAATGTGCTAAAGGTGGAATAAAACTGTTTGTGAAATCAACATATCCCACTACCCTCTGCACCGAAATAACCCCCATTCCAACAGCAAAACACATGCACTTTTACACCCTTAATAATCAGCATTTCTTCAGAGTAGAATGTGTTGTAGTTTTACTGCATGAGGAGTAATGGGTAGGAGATATGAAAGTAAGGATTTAACTTTCCTGAAGAAACATGATTGAACTCTCATCTTAATGAAAAATCAAAATTCACTTCACAAGAATACTTGCAGTTCTGCAACATCCCCTATGAGACACTTGCACAGCCACCAATGGAAAATGGTCGCTTTGGAAATTAGTAGAATTAACTGCTACTAAAAACTACCTCAAAGCAATTTTTAAGTGATCCTCAGAGGGCTCAGAGCAAAGGCAGGGAAACCAAAGCAGCCCTGCTATGCAGTATTCCACAGAGGAAGGCTGTGTCAAAACCCATAATTAGAATTTAGGGGTCTAATGTATACTGCAAAGAATTTAAATCAACTAACTCCACCTTGCTTTTAAGCAGCAATTGACTAAAGGACTTACAGGAACTCTACTAATATTAATCAGTCACTGCAATATGTCTATGACTTTATTTTTAGTAACACAGCCTTGCTAACACGTACTAGTTAATAGAGGACCAAAACCAGCAATAAAACCGAAAAAGAACATAATCTAATAAAACACAACTTAGCCATTTACTTAGTCTTAATTTGCAATTATTTTTATATGAGTTTCACATAAATAAGTACACCTTAAAATTAAATCATCTCCATCAGCTATGCCTGCAACTAACTCAGCTGGAAGCTGCAGTTTGAGTGGTCATGTCATCGCCTCACTGTTAAGCCTTATGAATGTTACCATGAGGGTTACAAAGTGGAGCGACAAGAACTGGCAGAATTCTACTGTAATTCCATTTTACAAAGTGTTGTGTATGCAGTACATGAGCCAGAAGATAATTAATTTGCTGAAGGTTAACATAATTGGTTGCAAAGCCAGAAGAAACCATAATTGCTAATTTGCAACAAGCTACGCTGAAAAGATTAAGCCCAACTCTGAACAATAGTCCCTTCTTGAAAGAAGAGAAAGAAAAAAACCCACCAACAATACACAAGCCACCTTTCTGCCTAGGACTCTGTCAACACAATCCAGATCTTAATAGACTTAAAGGTAAAGACTTGGGCTGGGTATAATATTGGACTTGCCAGTATGTAAAGACTGGTCTGACTTGTGCAGCAACTTGATGTCTTATATCTAAGCTTAAGTCATCCTTTGTTCTCCTTCCCAAGGGTGTAGTTGGCATCTAGCCTTTTCACTGGTTTACTACTATTTTTCTCTTTCCTCACTACTATGAAAGGGAAGCATTATGACCATTACCAAGTGGTCATTCATCTATACATTTCATCTTTAAGGAGGTGCAAACACTATGGTTACTTAAGTAATGTCAGCCCTACAAACAGCTGTTCAAGGGGTGATCAGCACAGATTTGCACTCTTGCTGTTCAATGAGATAGAGAAAGCCTGTTTCTGCAACACATTATAACCCAGCAGTAAAGAAATGACAAAGATACAGTCTTCATGGAAAAACACAGGCTGTTTTCTACTACATGGAAATCATTTTACAATCTTCCACTAAAGATTACATTTCCTGGAACTCCTACTGTGGCTAGAACTGATCCCACTGTAACATGTAATCTGTTTCATCTACAGCCCATGAGTATTACTCCCACACTCCCCTTGAAATCCACGACCCTTCCCATTACTAGTCCTTTGTTAATTAATGCCTTAATAAAATATGCTGTAAATCAGCTGCTGTATTATATGGTAAGATCAGACACTTGACCACAGAAGCAGTATCGGCACATAAAAAGCAGGAATATTTCAGGAATTTTACCCTCAACGTAACTCAAGTCATCCTTTCCACAGCTGAGCCTTTTCAGGTTTTGGTTATCACTTTATAAGCAAGTTTTGCTGAAAATGCCATTTTTTGATCCCTTGTACTTTACAAGTATATTATGCCTGCAGTCCCCAGAGGCTTTTGAAAACTAAAATATCCCTTCTGCATACTGACACTACTCATACTTCCTTTAACAGTGACAGGCTACTAAACATACAAGCAAAATGATCTTTCAGCAAGATTGAATGTAACAGTTCCCTGCAATAAATTTCCTCTTTGTTTTCCCAATGCCATACATCAGGGTGACATAAAAATAATTTTTCCCAGCAACATAAATCAAAAGAAGATTTTAAAAACTATCTGAAATTCTGACAATTTCAGACATAATTACGGATTTCCTGTACTGTACATCTTCATTAGTAGTAGACTGTGAATGTTTTCACAGCACTAAGATTTACAGTATCAATATAAACAGAAAATGTTTCTAATATTTTAGATTCTGACACAAGCCAGAACATTTCATAACAGGAGTTATATTTAAGTCTGTTAATGTGGGAAGCATAAGTAGTTAGATGCCACACTACACTAATGATGTTGTGTCCTGATTAATCATTTTTATCTCCACATTAGTCAAAATTAAATGAGCAAACAATAATTATACTTTGAATTCAATGTTAATGATGTGAAGACTATTCCCAGCTTAAAGCATCACCAAAGCAACACTCACGCATACTCTGGAAGAAGTTTTTGAAAGAAGCTCTTCATTTTTGAGGAAGCTGTTTCATTTCTTCTCTAGGGCTAGAGAAGTTACAGAAGTTATCTAGGTACAAAAGTTTTACCTATATTTGCATCACTTTACTGGCTAAGTTAAAAAGGTTTGCTCCTCTATGCAGGCAATTTTTAATTACTCTGATATACACACAGTCCAACTCATCATTGAATTACACAGCCAATTTAACCAAATAAAACAGGAAAAAAAGGAGGGTTTTGTTTTGTAGTAAGTGTTGCTCTGCCAGATAAGAAGACTAGAAAGCTCCCGGCCAGCTTAGAAAAACACCAGCACTGACTCAAGATAGCAGAAGTAAAACTGTACCAGCATCATGGCAAAGAAGAAGAAATTCCCCTTGACCTACTCAGGGACCACAAGCTATTACCTAGTGGCTGACACTACGTTCTTGCTCAAGTAAACAGGCTGCTGTAACCTTGTTGGACCTTGCCTGACAGGGTAAAGGAAGCATTTGCAAATAAGCAACATGAGCAGTTACTGGTAGACCAGCTTTTTACCTACCAGCTGCACATACACTACCAATCTTTTACTTTTCTGCCTTCTCCTGGAAGAGAGATCACGAGGTGGTACCCAGGGACACTTCCTTCCTGAAAAGCATGAGAAAACCAGCCTTCAGCCTCTGTCCACAATTCAGCTTGAATCTTCTAGGTGCCAAGTGAGTACTCTGCCTGTCCAGGCAAAACCTCTGCATGGGGAGACCTCAGGATTTATCTTGATGTTTTAAGCTCAGTTTCACCCTGATACACAACAGGAAAATAAAATTTAAAATATTGCAAAAGTTCTGGCAGGATGAAAAAGCATTTATTGCTTGATTCCAGCAAAAGCATGTTACATTAGCTACTGCAGGCTCCTGGAGAGGCTGCTGTGATTGATACTATACAGCATGGATCCCAGGTAGCGATACTGAAGGAACCATCAGGAGTCACGGTAGCAGTTACAGAAAAGCTGCAAGGCCCTTTCATATGCGTTTCCACAAAAAAACCCCAAAAAACCAAAAACAAACCAAAACCAGCAGCTGAGTTACATGCTACAACTCCGTTGACTATAGCTGAAGAGCTTTCTTTCTTCAGAGACTCTGCCTCTGAGCTATTCATCTTTGAGCAGATAAACATTTTAAGTACAATAAGTGCAAATAGCATCCTCTAAGCAAATCCTATGAAAAGTCTGAATGACACCAAGAAGCTACTATGACACTGAACCTACTCTTGGTGACTCTAAGTTTGAGTAAGTGTGCAAAAACACATCAAGGCAAATTTAGATACCTTGTATCTAATGCTAGATGCCTGCTTGTAGTATCAGTCATGTCCATACTACAGCGTCAAGTAGAGTTGCTTTGAAAAATATGTGTAATCAGCTACTTAAAATCTCTGTCATTGACTTTATTAAAAACTAAAATAAAATTTAGGAGAAGGAATAAGATGATTGAAATACCCTCTGAACATTTGAAATTATCTTAAGTGCCATGCAGCACTATACCAATGTTTTTATGTTTATAAAGTGGTTATAGGAAAGGCTGCAAGAATAAGAGACAGCCAAATGAAGGGTAAGCAAATTTGCTGAGCAGCAGCAGAATCTGGGGAAGAAAACACTATCAGTTTCTTCATCCTTGCTACAAGAAAAGGAAGTTAGTGACAGACAAGAAGGTTCTGTTGTTTTCAGTTTCACTGATTGAGGACTTGTAAACAAACCAAAGTAAACAGCCTCGGCATTTCACATGCAAAACAGGAATTAGGGCCTTGAAGGCTGCTCTGTGTTATTTGGGTCCCAGCCTCATGCTGAAGGAAAACAGCAAAGGGGCTGCAGTACAACCCAATGGCACACCTGCCAAACTGAAATTGGGTTACATTCATGCTGGTATTTAGTAATCCCAGGACAAATTCGTTTGCATCACCTAAAATATTCATTAATTAAAACACAACTCCAGAGTTTGGTTAAAGCAAAACACACAAAAACTAAAAAAAAAAAAAAAAAAAAAAAAAAAAAAAAAAAATCTCTCTCTCAAACTTTGTGGCTGTTAATCCACAAATCATTGTATCAGTACAATAAACCTTCTGGCTTTATTATATCCATCACCTTTATTTCAATTAATATTGCTACATGTAACACCTAATTATTTTTAGATTTAATCTATCCAAAAACCTTAGGACAGTCTGGCAAAGAAGTCTGGGGGTTTTGCCCCCCAACCACTGCCAGAGAGATGGGAGATAAACAGTTAAGCACAGACAGTGCTGAGATCCTGTTATCACTGAATGGCAAGCACAATACTGCAGTAGTACAGGACCATGAAAAAAATAAAATTAAAAGGCTTTTTTGAAATATTGTTTGAATATTTTAAAGGCTAACACAGGTTAATCAGAACAGAATTCTCCACAGAGGTTACAAATCTTCAAGTAAGGGATCACAGTGAGATGTACCATTCGGCTCATCCTTTGGACACTCAACATGTTTTACAAATATCCGGTGTTCACTTAAGATGTTAATTATTAATTTATTCTGTTGCTGCACAGAAACAGTGACTTTAGTAATCAGTGCATCAACAGATATATTATGAACACTTTCTTTTTACTAGTTCAGAGGAAGATTACAAACAGCGAGGTACCTTAATTACACTTACAAACCTACTATCAAGTTTCCAATACTACTTCTCTTAAAATCAATGCTTTATTTCAGTACTGATTTAAAATGAAAAGCAAAGTCCTTAAGAAGTTTCTGTACAAGACTAACATGAGGTTAATTCTAGTCCAGGCCTTGTGCACAGGCATGAAGGGAAACAAAAATAAAAATAATCAAATGTATAATTGTTAATGCTGAAGCCTATGATGCAGTAAGCCTACTAATGAAGATCCACCTTTATTTTTACTACATTCTGTTAAAACAAACAAAACCAAACCAACCACCCACAATCCACAAAATACAACCTAGAAAAACCTGACCATTTGTCAGAAACCCATACCTCAGCAGAAAATGACCTGCAATAGTTAAAAAGCATTTTTGAACTCAGTACACAGAAGAAAGTCTCCTTCACCTCAACTGAATACTGACATAATACTTTGGTAATACCTATTCCAAGTTACAAGGATTAGCTCTATGATAACACAGAAATAAAGCCCTTTATGGATTTCAGTCCTGCTCAATAACCTGTTTCATTCCAAAAAGATTGCTCTCAGCCTCTGCAAATTTCATATCCCTTACAGGATTAAAATCCGTAGTTAAGAGTCAAGACTTGATTGAGCCCATGGAGTTGCATCTGGCAAACAGGCATGCTGTAACTGGGTAAAAGCAGACAAACTGCAGAATCCTGCCAGAGAAGGGCACGCAAGTTGTCCCCTCTATTACAGAGCAAGGGTAACAGCACATCTGTACTCAGTGAAGCACAAGTAGAGATTTAAACATAAATCCTGTCTGCACTGTGCTTGTATAGAAGCAATCAAGATACTCAGAACTTTGGGGAGGGGTCAAGTTCTCATTTGTGCAACCTGGAGAGACCAGGAGCAACAGGGCTGACTGGTTACCCAGACATCAACAAAACATAAGAACCCAACTCTTCACCAGAAGAGTTTTGAGCTCCTAACTTCCTGGTCAGACAAGAAACCCTCCCACAAGGTGTAACACTTGTTCGAAAATTCATCAACTTCATATGAAAGTCCAAGCAAGTTCAAGTCTGAAATCTGTCAGTGAATTTAAACCCAAAATAATCTGTGAAGGAAAAACATACTTTGGTTATGAATTTTAGTTCCCTCATCTTACTACTGAAGACAATTCTTCAGCACACATTAAAATCCCAACTTCGTATTAAGGTGTTAGTATAAACAAAGCCAAAGCATCTCCTTGAAACGAGGAACTGTAACACAGTAATCAAGGCATTATCTCTGCAAAGGTATTCCTGAAAGGCCTAGCAACAGGATAGGAAGAGGTTGAACACAACAAATATTGCTTTGGTTACAGTATTTTGGAAGGATTAAGAGTTACCAGTCCAGTGGCCTCAAACTTGATGAGAATCCGATAGCCTTTATTCAGCAAAAGTACAGTCATCATCCGCCATCACATAAGTCTGAATGTGAAAGAAAATTACCGAATGTTTTTCCCAGTTTAGAAAACATTCTGAAATTG